>NC_016131.3:45627354-45929854 GCF_000005505.3 Brachypodium distachyon
GCTCCCGGATCGTAGTAATTTTTTTTACAAAATATATATAAAATGAAATGAAATAACATATTTAAAAGTTTACAAAAATATTAAAAAAAATGTCTTGTGTATTGTTTCAAGCTCGTACATATCTGTAAAATTGACTAAATACTTTCACCGGTAAGCTACAAAAAAGAAGTGTGGATCTATAGTGGCAAAGAGTACAAACTTTCTAGATCCATATATATTTCTCTCTTTTTTCCTGTGGTATCCCACAAATGAAAATACATTTTCATGAAATTTGGTAGGTACATGATGAACATTTGTAGCTCCATTTAAAAAAAAAAGGAAATAAGGGATCCATGGATCCCTAGATCCAAAATGCGTCTCTGACATTGGTTGGGGAGTGGATGTACAATCCTGCGTTCAAATCCTTGTGAACAGTTTTCTTTCAAAAAATACGTCTCTGACAAACCTACCTGCTATGGGGAGAGAAAGCCTGAATTAATCCCATAAAAAGGAAGGGGGTTAGTTATTTTTTCTTGCCTTGGTTCATGTCATCATGTTGCAAGGACAAGAAAAAAAGTTTAGCTAACACGCACCATGCATCGGGGTTAGTTATTTTCTCTCTCTTCCCTTGGTTCAGGGCATTATGTTGCAAGGACAAGAAAAAAGGTTAGCTAACACACACCATGCATTTCGTGCATAGATATGCACTTACATACTTCTTCCGTTTCTTGCTCTAAGTCAAATTTTATTGTACAACTTTATACTGAATCCAAAACCCTTATTTATGAATCGGATGAAGTAATATATACAACCCCAAAGTAATGTAGTATCATCAGGCCTTGTTTATAGAAAAATAATATTGTGGACAACAAAAGTATATTAGTTAGTATCATTAGATTGTTATCACATATGTCTACATTTGTTTGATGTTACATATGTTATTTTTTTCTTATAAAATCCTGTCAAAGTCGAAAAGTTATACTTCTTCTGTCCCAAGCGACAACAAATTAAGGTTCTCTTCGAGGAGATGGAGCCCTCGCTTGATTAAATCGTCATGCATGCTCGGGCAAGCTAGTGGGCAACCACACACGATGGCTGCCTGACCGCAGGAGGCACGCACGCACCTCTCGACTCCCATGACTTTGGCTAATGACGAGGAACGCTGATCGATGCATGGAGATTCACGTACGTACAGTATTGTATCCCCCCACTTGCATGCGAGAAGTGCCCACTTTCATATCTGCATGCGAGACGCCAAAAGTACTTTGTGGTACCCCTCTGCGCAAGTCATTTGTATACGCGCCCGGCCACTCGGGATTCCGTGAGTGCACGCGGAGTACTACAGTCCGGTCCCATGACACGAGCCACGCACGCATCGGAACTAGATCATCAATTTAGATAACTAAATAGAAATTAAATAATTAAAAAATTATGTCGTTAGAAAGTTTTTTCGATAATGAATCTAATGATGTATTTTTTTTAAACATGCATATTTAATTAATTAAATTGAAAATTTAAGGATGCGTACGTGTCTCATATTATGAGACGGAGGAAGTTAATAACTTCTGTTCCTGCTTAAACTGAGCCTACCTAGCTTGGAGGATGGAGCTAGAGGAGTAGAGGGACATGCTAATTCAGAAAAAGAGGAGGCAATATGTGGTTAATTAATTTACCAGCGTGTGCCGCCGCGGCGAGATCCCCGCGCGAGTCCCTGACGCTTAGCTCCACCCAGGAACCATAGCTCGGGTGCTTAAGGAAGAAGTCGCCGAGGGCCTTGGAAATGCAGGCGAGCCTCTCCCTCCCCGCGCCGCTCGTCAGGTCCAGCACCACGCCCACCCGCACCTTCGCCGCCGGCGATGCAACGACGGCGGCGGCGGTGCTCGCGAGCGAACAGATCAGGAGTGCGAGCAGCAGGCGAATGGTGATGATCGTTGGGCGGTCCATTGTGTTTACTTGTTGAGTCTGGGTGTTGTAGTAGTACTACTGTTACTTGCTGTTCGCCAGTAACAGTAAGTCAAGCGCATATATGTACTGTACTGGTCGTCGTGGAAAATATATTATACTATGTGGATATATATATATGCATGTTCAGGCATACCGCGTAGGACCGATGTTAACCAGTGGTCGGTGGTGGGAATTTCCTGCAACTCCAATGCAGACTTGCTCGATGCGGTCAATGGCTAGCAATGCATGCCTCTCTCTGGTCTAAAGGGCGGAGAATCCTCTGCCGTCTCCCTGCTGCTACGTGGTCACTTTATCACCGTTCATTTGCGTTACGTGGCCACATCTGTCGTCGTAAAACCATGACCCGATTGTGCCTTCAGGCTGGGTTCCGGACGAGGCGGCGGCCTTCTTCCGCGCGGCCGCGCCCTTCCGACCGCGACGCCGTCGCCACCAGCCTCGCCGCCTTTGTCGCCCGCCCCTCCCTGCCCCGCTCCGCCGGCAAGTTCGCCCGCCTCCAATGCCCGAATTTGGATTCCCCCATCTCGCCCGACCAACAGAGGACTGGGTTCGGGTGCTCATGTTGATGACCCGACTGTGTACGCGCTGCAGGGACCAGAGGAGGGACCCTCGGGCTCGGGGTGGTCTGCGTCACCTCGGTCGGCACCACGGTGCCCCTGGAGCAGCTGGCGCTGCGTGCGCTACATCGACAATTTCAGTTCCGGCCAGCGAGGGGCCGCGTCCACCGAGTATGTACCGCGACAGCTTCTACCCCCCTTTGCTTCTCTGCTTTGCTGTAACCTGCAAATTTTTGTGCAATGCAGATATTTTCTCAAGGCTGGCTACGCAGTCATCTTCATCCATCGCCGGTGAGTCTTTCTAGCTCAAGATTCTTTTAGTGCGGCTAAGGTAGTTCAGGATTCAGGATTTCAGGTAGTGGTTTTCATCAGGTCATTGAGATTTGCCATGTAAGGCCTCTGTCGGCTGCAAGCTTGATCTTTTTGAGCTCGGTGAAGGATCCGAAATCCAAGGTCTGGGAACGGCAGTCCTAAATTTTCTATGCCATGCAAAATTGTGCATGTTTTTATGCTATTTTCTACAGGCGCCTGCTTTTTTGTTGAAAAACGGACGACGTCCTGGCCGTCCGAAATATCTTAAAGATTCGTGTCTTCTTCCTTTTGCTTTGGGTCTTATCGCTTCTTCCTTCTGTCGTTGTCGTCCAGTGAGTTCCACTCTTCAGTTCTCCCCTTTCTCCCCACTTTCGTTCTTTCTTCTTTCCATTTTGTTTCATTGTTCAAACCTTTTCGCTAGCTTGAATATTTTGCAGTAGTTTAAGTAAATGACTCTGTATCCTGCTTTCGAACATACGTGCTCATTTGAGCTACTTATCTCAAATGAACTTGCTCCTCCTCTTCTATGATGTGCATCCAGGCCAGGACTTGGTGTTGTCCGCAAGGATTATTAATAGTGATGTGGGGTGCATATGAGCACGATGTCGCGAGCCGTGGGTGGATCACTCGATCCTTCTCCGGCCACCACCAGGCAAGACCGCAAGATGGAAATGGGACACGGAGTTTCCATCTACGTCAACCATTTCCAGAACTTTGACCTTTTCCATTTATGGGAAACGAGAATGATTTTGGAGATTTTACCTTCTTTTGGTGTTCTTTCCCATTAATAACTCGTGAGATTTCTTATGTTGTTTCTTGAGTGTGGCAATATGAACTTGTTTCATGAGATCAGCTAGACAATGACTGTCCCAAAAAAAGAGTGTCAAACAACGCCGCAGGGAAGCGCAGTTATTCGTCTAGTACTCACTATGAATGTACTCCGGCCGTGTGTGTCTAGCTTCATAAGTCTTCTTTGCACAGTTTTTGCCAAATCCCAGCACCACATTGAAAAGCAGTGCTGTAATTTGCTTTGCTCTTAGCTGACTCAAGCTTCTCGCTCATCACTGGTGTGATATCCCAGCCAACCGTCTCAACAACTTTTTAGTTGGGACCGGTCCTGCGGGGTGCAGGCCTCTGCGGCTGGTTCTGGTCCGGTTCGTGGGGTGGACCGGTTCGGTTCACTGGGAGGACCCGTTCGATCCACATTGGCATCTTAGTTGGCACGCCATGTACGCCTGCATGTGGGGCCGAATTGTAAAAAAAATGGGATTCCGCCCAAAATCTAAAATAGGGTAATTTCTGGCACAAGTTTTGTTAAACGGGGTAAAAAACGAAAATCTCACTAAATGAGGTAAAAGTTGTCAAAAAATTGAAACTTGGGGGTAAAAAGTGGAATTAACTCTATCAGTTTAATCACGCATGCTGGCATTATTATTTTTTGAGTGAATAATTCCACTTTGTACCCCATGTCTGGCAATTTTGTGTCAGTGTTTACCCCATTTTAATTTTATCCCTTATTTGTACATGTGACATGTGATTTACCTCATTAATTTAACCAACTACTCTGAGTCCGACATGATGGACTCACTATTTGGAGGGACATGGCAAGTCCATGTTGGAAGCGTATTTTGCTAAGCAGTTTCTTCTTCCCTGTTCAAACCCGACCTTTTTCTGACCCAGACCAATTTTCCATTTCCGTTTGGAGTGACTTCGCAACTTGACGTGTTCATGCTTTCTTCAGTGTTGCATAACATCGTCTTTGCAAATGACAAAGCAGGGTGTAAAGATGGCCGGAGTGGGAGATCTGCCAGTAGAATGTGACATTGCCAAAAGAATGTGACACGTACGTACGTAACGTGGACATGTCTGGTTTTCAATTGTCTTATCTACGTCATAGCACGAAATATTGTAAAGAGTATATTACGTCTGTTCCATTGTATTTGTCCATGTTTTGTTTTCTAGCTTAATAATTTATCTCCTTCACGTCATCGAAAATCTATCAATCTCTGGCAGGACGTAAAATTGACCGACAAATAACCAAAGAAATAAGCGGATCAGAGACGGCGACATGGATGGGCTAGCTCACTCACACGTATAGGAAGCTTCCGTGCGCTCGGAAGTATTGTGGCGACGTACGTAGGCTTCATTATGTTGTTGATTAAACAAGTACAGTAACTAACTAGTCTTCGCCCGTAAAAAAACTAGTCTTTGAGGCCGATGGCGCCGTTTACTTTGTCTAAAAAATAGTGTTACTCCTCCAATGGAAAGCTAGCAGACATATATACATTGTCTCAGTCATAGCAGATCATGGTGCTTCGGATCTAAGAGATCGAGAAAAGAAGAGTGTAGCAACTCCATTTCATCACGGAATTGAATTGAAGGTTCAATTCCGTTGACCCATGAATTTCAACATCCAAAGGGACGGGTCTACTACCTGGGATTTTTCGTTTCTCTGTTTATTAATTTGTTTTGTTTTTTTGCTTTCTCCTCCGGCCGGCCCTGTTCATGCATGTCATAGCTTTTGCAATAGTTATTCACCATTTTACAACCGACTCTGTTGTTTTTTTCACTGATTCACTACTTACTTTCGTGCATACCTAGCATATTTGCTTTTTAAAAGAATTTCTGGAACTAGCTTGTTTTATAATGCTGACATTAGTTATTTTACAGCCAGTATAATGTTTGTTCTTTTCAGGCCAGCATTTGCCTTTTTTAAGGAAAAAGTACAGTTGGTGATTTACCTACTGTGTATATTCAGAATTTGCCTATTTTTTCTTTGCTTGGCGAGAGAAAAGGAAGAGTAATACAAAGCAAAAAGCGAGAGGGATATACAGCAACAGAAGGAAGAAAAAAAAACATGGGGAGGGGAACTTGCACCGACCATCCAACGGACCATGGACTAAACGGCCACTGCCTGAAAGGACTATGCTATGTCCAGGGGACCGCCGCCCTCCACAAGGTACATCTTGCCAGCAGCATGTATTTTGTATCGGCTAGCTGCGCTGTTGGAACTTGGAAGAATGTTCCAGGAAACTTCGCCACCGGCCACACCGCAGCCGGCCGGGTCGACGTACGTCGCTCTCGCTACGCGGTACAAATCAGCTTACATATACCCATGCATACTGCCACGTATTGCCATACACCAACTCAACCGCCGTATACATCCAAGTAGAGCGAGAAAGAAACCTACATTTAGAGTCTTAATTCAACCACATGGAGACTATGGAGTGCCGCCGCCCAGCAAGGCGACCCCCCCGCGCTGTCGCTGCTCCTGCAGCAGGCCTCCTCCTCCTCCTCTCCTTGCTCGTGCTTTCGAGCACCGTTGCATCGTCGCCGGCAGCCATGGCGGCGGCGGCGGCGGCGGCGGTGCGGGTGGGCGTGGTGCTGGACCTGACGAGCGACGCCGGGAGGGAGAGGCGCGACTGCATTTCCATGGCGTTGGACGACTTCTTCCTCGAGCACCCGAGCTACGCCCCGCGGGTGGAGCTGCTCGTCAGGGATTCCCGTGGAGAGATCGTCACGGCATCGCATGCAGGTAACCGCACTCCAATTAATACTCTCCGCTAGCTATTTAATAAAGGCATCTCCAATAATTGTAAGATAGGTGTTGGTAAAATTGTCATTTTGAAAATTTGGATGACGTGACTATTATTAAATGAAGAAAGAGAACATGGTTGTACTTCTATGTAGTAGATTATGCGTACAAGCTTCAAGAAAGAGAACAAATACTTATATTCTATCACCTCTCATTGGTTAGTTAACATAGAACCCATTGTAATGCTTGTATGATAACACATTGAAGATGCTTAATCAATCATCGATTGGAACGGCCGTACATGGATCTTTGGATTCATTCACCACAGGGATCTTAAGTGTACCTGAAAAAAAAAGGATCTTAATTAAGTGTACTTCCAGAGTCGTAGATGTATCATCTAGCTCAACGTTTAAATAGATTCGAAATGAATCGACAACATTCAAACAAAAAATTAAGAATATCCACCGGCCACGACCATTTGTGACTTTTTTTTACGGTACCCCGATACTCCAAAAACAAACTTCGGAGTACCAGGTAGCACAAACAAAGGCCTTCCATACGAATTAATATCACTATTCATTGTGATTTATTCCCCCACGACAAAGTCAGTAGCCTCCAGCGCGCGACCCGGTTAGCCAAGTAGCCATCGGCCCGGTCATCGCGTGTGGTTCGTCCGCTGAAACACACCACCAAAGTCATAGGAGAACATGGCCTATATGCCCTAGCTCACAGACGCTCACAAGAAAGATGAATATATAACTTAACTCCGTTCACTCGCCCTTATATGTCGTTTACTATTTCACCCTCATATATCTAGCTAGAAGTAGATAACAAAAACAATCTGTTTAACAAGGTGTCTCTTAAGCTGGCTCTGCACGAAAAGTTAGCGTTACAAGTATGACCGTGGACAAAGCCAATGAGGTGGACTTATACAAAATTGTTTTTCAGAAATTAGACGAGACTGTATATATTTAGAAAGATACACCTTTTTTTTTCTTTCAGAAACTGTAGTATATGGATAAAATTTCTTGCACTGTGTTTGGATGTATGCATTGAGGATTGATATTAGATATTGGTATTGCGTAAGTCTCGAATACCATGATTCAACCTGTTTGGCGGGTTAAAATATTCGTTCGAGGTATTCCGGCTCGAGGGCTGGGTTCCGTAGTACAAAATCGTCGTGGCCCAATTCAGATGGTCAAGCCTCGACATTGCTCGACATTCGGGAGTTCGGGCCGCTCCACCGAGACCCACCTTCGACGCTCGCTCCGTGCAATTCCTTTTTCGGTTTTTCCCCGATTCCCCTCCTTCCTCACCCAGTCACGCTCCCACACCTTCTCATCTCTCTCTATTTTCTGCAGCGGCGGCGCATCGGCACCACTGAACAGCACCGGCCTCACCTGTCCCCGCCGGCGCGCCCTCCAGCCTCCAGGCAGCTGCCCTCCTCGTCCTCCCTGCAGACTAGTCTGGAGCAGCGGCGACGCCCTCCCTCCGGTCCTCCCCTCCCATCTCTCCGCAGCGGCGGCGCGCCTGCACCCTAAACAGCAGCGGCGGTCCACTTCCATGAGCTCCGGTGCCATTCGTTCTCCTATTCTTCTTCTGTCTCCGGTCCCCCATCTTACCTTTCTCCTCCCGCCGTTGAGCCCGCAGTGTCCGCCCGTGTCTTGCTGCTCGAGTGATTGACCTCATCGAATCTGGCCCATCACGCCGGCGGAACCACATCACTTCCAAGCAGCGGGCATAGGATGATAGGATCTCTCTCTACCAATATGAATCGATTAGAAAACTGAACAAGAGATGGGCTTGTAATTTGTCCATTGTGTGGGATCGTTCGCTTGATTTTTCATGGCCAAAACATTAGAGAGATGATCTGTTGGTGAGATGCAGAGATGAATGGGACTGACTGAGACCGTGCCTTCTAGATAAGGTTTTCTCTTTATTTTTTGAGGAAGCGGTTTTCTCTTTGTCATCGCAGGGCATGTGTTATTTTTTCCTACAGGCCCTATGTTATTTAACCTCAATGTAAACTCATCTCTTTTGCCATCCAAACACGATTTGGCATTCGACCTCAATATCAAGATTGGAATTCGAATACCGAAACATCCAAACAAAAATATTGGCATTCAATTTCAATATCAATATCCTGTGATATTGACATTGGATCCAATGCAATGCCAAACCTCTCAATGTCTACATCAAAACAAAACCGATGATTTTTAGAATTTTTTTGGTGAACTTTCATAACTGCAAAAACAACTTTCAGAGGGTGAATGAACTTTCAAAGATTTGGCAAAAAAATTGGCAAGATTATACATTGATGGTCCTGGTGCCAAATCCTATACGTACGGACCTCAATGCTTGAATCCTGATGCATGTGGCCTCCCACTACATTGCTAGATGACGTGACCAACCTTAATGAGTTTTGGCGAGGGTTGTTGCGCAAAAGGTTTAGATTTGATTAAAATTTCATAGGGATTATTTTTTGCTGAATCGGGTCAATTTTATGAATTGTTTGGTGGAGTATTGTTACAATAAAATTGAGTGTTGACTTGAGCTTTTTTTTTATTTGACTTGAGATTTTACAAGTTTATAGAACATTAGAACTCCAAACATCTGGGGAATTGAGCGTGTATTTTTCACTAACCGTGGGTACACGTTTCCTAAGTTGAGTAACTAACCAAAGTGATTTTTTTCCACGAGCCAGAGTGCATTTTACTAAAAAATAAGTCATTGACCATGTGTGTGAGCCCGTATTCTTGGTTCAATGGCCATGTGTAAACTTTCGGTAAGTTTTATTTTCGAGGTCAAACATTTGGTAAGTTTTTCTTTCTTTCTTTACATTCAAATGTTTGGTAAGTTGAGTGACCGTTTACCCGAAAAAAAAAAAGAGTGACCAAGGTGGGTCGTGAGAAAAAAAAACACCTTGGTAAACGGACTATAGGTGGCTAACGGGCGGGGCCGAAATAAGCCTGTGAGCCCACCGTGCTTGGCCCGTCACTTCGGTAGGCAACCCATCTCAATCGGCCCAGGCCTCCTCTACTCATGATCTGGCGAGAAAAAGAACACCTTGGTCAACGGACTATAGGTGGCCAACAGGCCGTCCGGGGCCCGGCACGGTCCGCCTCTCAGGCCCACTTATAACTGGGCCGTGCCGTGCCTGCCTCGCTCGCCCCGCCAGGCCGCCACTGCCAGCGATCGATCGGGAGAAGGAAGGGGGCCTCCTCGTCGGATCGATCCAGATCGGGAGCCTCCTCGTCGTCCTCGATCCCGATCTAGATCGGGAGGGGGGAAGCGGCCAGATCGGGAGGAGGGGAGGGGCCTAAAGAAGCGACCGTGGTTAACCGGACCCAGGGTGCATTTTAACTTTTCGGCGCCATTGACGGCCCTCGGAGCCCACCACACGGCCCACGGCCCGGCGTAGCATCCGGAGAGCCAGACAGGCAGCGGACGCGGCGTGGGCGTCCCCGTCGATGGCCGGACGCGCCGCTTCCTCCCCTGCTCCCTGCGCCAAGATGTCACCCCCATCCTCCGCCGGCCACCCTACAGCACCTTGTCCTTCTATGACCCGGCGCAGCCATGGCCTCTATCCTCCCCACGGCTTCCTTCATCTTCCTCTCCTTCGGCCACAAGGTTCCCTCTCTGGCGCCTCCTCTACCCTCTATATTGCCGTCTTGGCGAAGACAACGCAAGGGGAGTCCCCTGGCCTCGTCCCTTAGACCCCGACGTTTCTCTTCACTGACTTCCTTGCGCATCCTACCTTCCGCAAGTGTGCCATGGCCGTGTGCCCGTGCCCCGTGCCCGCGGACCCGGCCCGCCTCCACTAGCTCGCTACAGAGACGCAGGGCAAATTTTTTTTCCTTCCATTTTTTTTTCTGTGCGGAATTTACTCATTTGGAAAATCAGAGAAGGATGTGTGAAAAGAATGCACCGCATCGTTCCCAGTTCCCACATTGATGTGGAACTTCAATGAACAAGTCAATAGCTTGACTGTTATTACTTGGCTGATGTTGTGTATGTTTTGCAGCCAAGGACCTGATCAACAATGCCCAAGTGCAAGCCATCATCTGGGGTCCTCAGACACTGACCAAAGCAGATCACATCATCCACCTGGGCCGCCGCAACAACATTCCGGTTCTCTCCCTCTCCAGCATCTCTTCAACATCTTGTGCCTTCTGGCTTGAAGATCCTAAAACAGCTTCTAGAGGCCGTGCCAAGTTTGGATTTACGCTAGGAAGTGACACAATCACCTTCAATAGTCCAAAAACCGATAGAAGAAACAGCAGAAAACTAGTAGCTGTAAAAGCAAAGATCAATTGCAGAGGTAAGACAATGCTTAAGATTGCTGTGCCGAAGAAAACCGGTTTTCGTGTTTTTGTGAATGCTATTGATCCTATTTCCAAGAAACAAAACATCACTGGCTACAGCATTGATATCTTCGAGGCAGCTATGAGGAATTTAAATCCTCGTCCATGCTATAAATTTGTTCTCTTCGAAGGTACTTATGACGAACTAGTAGGCAACGTGTCTTTGGGGGTGAGGCTTACTTCTACATAGTTGTGTCTCATCCTTTTATGAGTATCGACTTGTTCCATTTTAATTTCTTGACCCTTAATAGCTTTTATCTCTGCTGATTTTCTGGGGATAAACAGGTGTATGATGGAGCAGTAGGCGATGTGACCATAACCGCGGAACGAGTGAGTGGCACAGACTTTACAATGCCATACACACAGTCTGGTGTGTCTATGCTTGTGCTCGCTGAGGATGCACCTGAAACAATCCGGTGGACATTCGTGAAGCCTTTAAGTGGGAGGCTTTGGTTTGCAACTGCAGTCTCCTTCTTGTATACTGGATTTGTTGTGTGGATGATCGAACAACCCAGAAATCAGGAGTACGAAGGATCATGTTTGAAACAGTGTAGCAATGCCCTCTACTTCGTTTTCTCCACTTTGACATTTTCTCATGGTTAGCACTTCAAGCTTAAACTTCCTGACAACATTTAATACAATATAAGTATTTTGATTAGTTGTCTATAGTTTGAAAACAATATAATCTCTCGGCTATTCCATGCACAGGTCAAAGCATCAAAAGCCCCTTGTCAAAAATTGTTGTGGTGATATGGTGTTTTGTAGTGCTCATTCTAGTACAGAGCTATACAGCAAGCTTGTCATCCATTCTGACCGCAAAGAGGCTCCGTCCTTCGGTGACAGATCTGAACCAGCTCCGACTCAATGGTGACTTTGTCGGATACCAAGATGGTTCATTTGTGCGGTCCTTCTTGATGAATCATAATATCAGTGAAACTAAGTTAAGGAACTACACAGACAAAGAAGAATATGCTGATGCTTTGAAGAAGGGGTCCAAGAATGGAGGGGTGTCGGCTATCGTTGATGAGATCCCCTATTTGACTTCTTTCCTCTCTGACCCTCGATACAAAATTGATTTTAAGATGCTCAGGTCCATATACAAGACTCCTGGATTTGGTTTTGTAAGCTTCTCAACATTTAATGCCTTTGCTATATCCACCATTTTCCATTGCAGCACTATGCTGCATTCTGGGGATAAAGTCTAATTACTAACATCATGTATTTTTCATTTTATCTTCAGGCATTCCGTCTAGGTTCTCCACTAGTGCGCAATCTTTCGACTGCCATCCTGAACCTAGCAGGAGGGAACGATGAGGGCTCAAAAATTGAAGCAAAATGGTTCGGTACAGCTTCACCACTGATGGGTAATGCTGGCACGGTCACCGACACCGATTCCGCGCCACTCACTTTGCAGAGCTTCTCCGGGCTCTTCATCATCACGGGATCCATGTCCACTCTCATGCTGCTGATAAGCATTGGGAGGCTGGTTCATGCCAAGTGCACCGGGTTGAGAAAGGCCAATGTGGTAAGCGACAGCTACAGTGCTGTCGACGAGGACTCCCATCTGTCACAGAATGGCATGGGCGACAACCCCATCCTTGATCAACAACCCGTCCCTGAATCCGGTGATGAGGACTTGCGAGGTGTCCATGAGAGCGGCGAAAATGCTGGTGACACAGAGCCTGGGCCAGTGCAGCCGAATGGCAGGCACAGTGGCTCTGTGCCTGCAGAACACATTCAGATTATTGAGATGGGGACTGTCCGGGACGAATCTGTGAGGGAAGTGCCAGATGCTCAGTGAATGATGTGAGACATGAGTCCTGTTTTAGCAACAATGTACTTGAATGTTCCCTAGATCCATTTGTAAATGAGTACTCTTTGTAAATAGATGGATACCTGTACATAATCATAGTCTTCAGCATGTAATTTCCTTATTTTCACAGGAATATGTTAGAACAGTTTGTTCTTTACAAATAGCTTACAAATATGATGGTCACCTGACCAATTTAACTACTACAACTTTGTTCTAAATCCCTGACACTTATTATGAATTGGAGGGAGTAATTGTTTTTTATTTAGGATTTTAAATAGTTGCTCTTATTTACATCTATTCGAATTAAGTTTATTACACATGATTTTAAGAGGTCATCTATTTCTGAAAGGATGCAGCAATGTGCAATAAGTTCGTTTCTTGGCTGATCAGGACCTAGCTGTATCTATGTGTATTTGGTGCTGCGATGTAACGTTAAGAATTCTTCTGTTATCGCTGTTTGAAGGTGCGTGCCGGTCAGTTCATTAGAATCGAACAGACTGCCATTTCTTCTCTGTTATTTCCCTTTGTAACTTCTTAAAAGATAAACAGTCTGTGATTTCTTATGATCAGTTGTGGAAGCTGAAGCTGCCACTCAAAGTTAGGATTTCTGCCGGTTGTCACTTGTCAGTCAAGAACAAGATCTTGACAAAAGATAATCTTAGTAAGAGGGGATGGAGTGGATCTACAGGATGTGAATTCTGTGGATCGATGGAATCAGTTAATCACTTGTTCTTCCTTTGTCCGTTTGCAAAATTCTGCTGGGATGTGATTGTTAAGATACCCCGTCTAGCCATCTCACATAAAAGACCGATCTGATAAGAGAAGATTTAATACACTTAACACCCCTTCACATTCGACGTTGATGTGGAAAGAAAAAAGAAACTCCCCCACGCCCGACGTGGATAATATTGAAAAAATGCAGGGGGATTGAGACTCAAACTTGAGACCTTTGGTCTTGATATCATGTTACTAGTCATCTCACCTAAAAGACTGATTTGATAGGGAGAGGAGATTTGATATACTTAACAGGTTAAATGAAGTAATAACCCTACGTGAAACATGTTAATTTTAGAGAAGAAGCTGGAGAGCAACCTGTCAAGGTTTATGATTATCATATGGGTATTCGCCGTGCTTATTCTAACATCAAGCTACACAGCAAACTTAACATCAGCGCTGACAGTCCAGCGGCTACAGCCTACAGTGACTAGCGTGCAAGATCTCCTAAGAAGCGGTGATTACGTGGGGTATCACAAGGGGCTAATGGCTCATACCGAGCTCATGAACGATTTCAAACACAAAAGCGACCGCATGAACGAAGCTTTGCTCATACAGACCTTGCGGACGGGAGCCATTCGCCAGAACCGAACCGGAGGGGTGTAACTGCAAAATGTGCGAAACTGACATGTGGGGCCGGCTCTAAGCATACTTGTCTTAGCTTAAGACCAGGTGACACCGCTGGGACCCACGGAGAATCAAATCAGACCGCGTTGGTCCCACAAACTTGCCACGTCGGATCCTCCTTCAACCTGGGTGGCCCTGCCCGAACATTCTATTCGTACACATTTTCCCCATCGTGTGCCCTAGCCGCCGCCGCCACGCACCTGTGCCCCTCCCTTGGAGAACACGCACCTCGACGGCACGCACTCCCCGCGCAGCCGCCGGCCGCCAGCCCCCCCCCCCCCAGCCGCCTAGCCTTGCCCTGCTATCCACGCATTCGCCCGCCGCAGGCCAGGTCGTGGACTGGAAGGATGGATCGACCGCCTGAACCTGGAAGGAGGTAATTTCTTCAGTACGGACCTGCAATTTTGTTTCTTCCATGGGGATTTGCTTTAGTTCGGTTCAATTTAGCTGTAGTAGAGCGCGGATTGGTAGATAAATTTTGTGTTCGTTTTAGGACTGATGAGGACGATGGTACTAAGAACGTGCCTATGAAGTTCCGCCCATGCATTGCGAAGCTTGATGACGGTAGCGAAGATGTAATTGAACGCAATTATATGGTCAATTTGAAAGTTAAAGTGGGGGACATCATAGTCAGGAGATTCATAGAGGAAATTGGGAAAATTGTTCCATGGGGTAAAGGGTAGGAGGTTGAGTTGTGTTCATATGGGAAGCGGCAGAAGCTTGTGAGAATCACCACTACCTCTCAGCTGGGCGGACAGAAGATAAGGAGGCTCCAGATGTGAGGATTTATGCGGAGCTAATTAGAGCCTCTGCAAAGTTGGTTGTAGGATATGTTGAATCTAAGGCAGCAGAGGCGGTAAATGATGAAGCATTCCTAACTAGGAGTTCTCCAGTGAGGGATCCGGAGAATTGGGCCCCGAAACATGTGCCTGCTGATTTGAGACCTAGGGGAGAAGGTCCAAATGTTGATTGGAGCAAAATTATCTTAGAGGAGTCGACAGACTTTGTTCCTGAAACAATTTCGGAGGCTAAGTTTTTCACTCTATATGGAATTCCAGTGGACAAGGATGAGGAAGAAGGGGCAGAACCGTCGCCACCCCCGCCTAGGCCGTCAATTCATGTACCTTTTGCAAGTTCTACTGCTGACGAAGCTGCCTGTAAGAGGCTATTCAAGAAGGCGGTACTGAGGTGGATGATGACCATGAAGCGGAGCTGCAGTGTGTGTATGACAAAGAGCATTCTGAGTTCGCAGTGGGCAAGATGTGGCCAACTATGAACGAACTGAAGATGTCATTCAAGACATTTGCTGTCAATAAGGAGTTTGCCACATATACTGCCTGGACATCGAAAAGCAGGTACTACATGAAATGCAAGGGGGTGGATGGGGAACAGAAGCCATGTCCTTGGTACATGTCTGCAAGAAGGATGCCTGATCAAACTACGGTTAGGGTCAATCAGATGCCACATGAGCATACATGTATGACAACTGCTAGGAGAGTGACAAGGATGACTTCTCAAGCATGGGTTGCAGAGAAGGTCATGAAGATTTTGAGTACAAAACCAAACTCAACTGCCAAATGGCTTAAGTCTGAGTTGGAGAAGGATTACAAATGCACACTAAGTTACAGTACTGTCTGGAAAGGGAAGCAAAGTGAAGGAACTCTATGGTGATTGGGGCAACACCTTTAGAATGTTGTTCAACTTCAAAGCAGAGATGGAAAAGAGAAGTCCTAGGAGTGTGGTAGAGATTGATACTTATGAAAAAGATGGAAAGGTTTACTTTGATAGGTTTTTTATTACAATGAAGCCTTGTGTGGATGGTTTCAAAGATGGATGCCGTCCATACCTTAGCATAGACTCCACTGCACTGAATGGAAAGTGGCTTGGACAGTTGGCTTGTGCGGTAGCTTTAGATGGGAACAACTGGATGTTTCCTGTTGGTCATGGTTTGTTTCAGTCAGAAACAGAGGCTGATTGGACTTGGTTCATGAGTCAACTGAAGAAGGCCTTAGGAGAAATGCATCCCTTAGCAATATGCACTGATGCACAAAAGGGTTTGGAGAATGCAGTCCACAAGGTTTTTCCACATGCGGAGCAGAGGGAGTGCTTCGACCATCTGTGGCTTAATTTGATCAAGAAATTTCAAGGAGATGTATTTGGAAGGATGTGGCCAGCAGCAAGAGCTTACAACCCACACAATTTCCAGTATCATATGGAGAAGATCTTGGCAACGAGCCCTGAATTTGGTGTGTATCCGAAGACTTACCATTCATTGTTGTGGTACAGGAGTGCCCACAACACTAATATAAAGGTTGATCACATCAATAACCATTTGTGTGAAAGTTTTAACGCCTGGATAAAAGATATCAAAGATCTGCCTATCCATGAGCTGATGGACACTCTGAGGATTCGTTTAATGAATCTCTGGAATAAGAGAAAAACTCTTGCCAGTATGTTGCATGGTGATAAGCTACCATCTGTTGTCCAATAGGTGGTATGCAGGAGTAGAGGGCTTGGGCACCTTCATGTTGTCAATGCCTCCCCCTACACTGCAGAAGTTTTAGACACTGATAAGAAGAGAAGACATGTAGTGAAGATTGACCTACATGAGTGCACTTGTCTTGAGTGGCAAGCAACTGGAAAACCTTGTCCCCATGCTATTGTGGTACTGGCAGCGAAACCTGACTTGATGATGGGTCAATATTTGCAACCCTATTACTCTATTGCCCGATTTAAGGCAGCATATGCAGAAGAGATCCCGGCACTGACTGACCAATCTCAATGGCCTGAAGTAAACATTGGATATGATCTTGCTGCTCCCAACATAGGTAGAAAGCATGGCAGGCCAAAACATGTGTGCTTCAAAAGTTTTTTGAAGCGAAATGGGAAAAAAGGAACTAAAGGGCAAAAGAAGGGGGGCAAAGCTGCTGAAGCCGAAGCTGCAGCTGATGGCCAAGTGAAACCTCCTAAAAAAGACAAAGGTGCAAGAGATGCAGAATATTGGGCCATCGTGCTGGCTCCTCGAAGTGTGCTTACAGCCCTCCGAGACCTCAAAGGTTAGCTTTACTCTTATTTACATTATTGTCATTTTGCTGACATATTTCTCATATATTGCTCATGTTGATGATAGGGTGCGTGGTAAGAAGAAAACTGAAGAAGAGAAGGCCAGAGAAGCAGAAGAGGCCAGGAAAGCGGAAGAGTTAAGAAATCCAGAAGAGGCCAAATTAGAAGATGATAGTTCAGAAGATCCTAGTTGGGATGAAGATTCAGGTTCAGAAGAATATTCTGCTACGAAAGAAGACTCTTTTTCAGACGAAGAGCCTCTCCCTGCTGTCGACGATTGGGAAGCCCCTGCTGAAGCAACTGAAGAAATTTCACCTCCTGCCCGTACTAAAGTTTTTGAAGAAAATGCACCTGAAGAAATTTCACCTCCTGCCCCTACTGAAGTTTTTGAAGAAAATGCACCTCGTACCCATACTGTCCATGCTGAAGCAAATGAAGCCAGTGAAGATGATGACTTTGATCTGCCCCTGCATGCTTTCATGACTATCACCACCTCTGTCCCAAAGCCGAGTAATGTCAGAAACGCTCAGAAAATCACTGCCACCACCTCCAGGAAGAAGACAGGAAGCACCACCACCACCTCGAAGAAAAGGAAGAGAACCGCCTCCATTGGGAGGTTGTATAAGATTGTTTGATTTGTTGTACTGAGTTGTATTGAGTTGTACTGAATTGTTCTGAGTTGTATTGAGTTGTACTGAGTTGCACTATGAATACTTGTATTGAGTTGTACTATGGCAATATTTGAGACTTTCTTGTATTTAGTGATATTTGAGGCTTAGATGTATTAGTCCATATTCAACTTTCTTCAAATCATTTTCTGATTGCAGAAATGGAATGTCAATGAAACGTTTATAGCACGGATGAAATTTCAAATCCATCGGAGAAGGTTGACTTTCGTTGACCACGTTAAACTTGGTTCATTTTGTGGCCGAAGCACACCAAAATGGGTCATTTTGGAAGAACCTTCAAAAACCAACCTCCTCCAAATCAGTTTTTGATTGCAAAAATGGAATGTACATGAAAATTTAAGACCACTCATGCAATTTCAAATCCATCGGAGAAGTTTGACTTTTGTTGACTATGATTTAAATTCATTCAAACACATTCGTATCTTGAAAACTCAAATACTGTTTTCACTTTTTATTGCGTGAGTCAAGTACTAACCATGTTTACGTACTTATGATAGCTATTTCCTAACTTGAAAACAAATATTTGGTATAGTTTTGGCCCCAACACATCAAATTTAAATGAATTTGAAATTCAAAAAATAAGAAAACATCTCCAAATTGAAAATGCTTTTGCACACATGCTATACATACCAAATGTGGTTATTGTACAAAATTTCACAAGATTTGGACAAAGTTTTGAAATCCAAATGTCAAATGGAGTTCATTTTTTCAACATCTCTCTGAAACACCTCAGGGGCTTGTGGTGGTTTGTGCATGAAGTACATTGTAAAATTTAGATAATGATCTGATTTTTTTTATGTGATGAATGTATCAATAAATATTGACACTTGCAAAAAATCATAATTTTCTGACAACTATTTCATATTATTAACATTTTTTTACTTTTGAGTTAAATGTAAATCACGGTAATGAAGTACAATACATTTAATTTTCATTGAAACCAATGTGTTTAAGTTGTATTAGGTTACAATGGGTCCAAATAACCTTTCTTAAATTAATTTGTTGTGGTAAATGTATCAAAAAAAAGTGATTTTTCATTTACTCCCTAAAATTGCTGAAAATCAAAAATATGTAGTAAATATAGTAAATTTGTTCCAGAAATTCTTTGAGCAGAACAAGTAACGCAGAAGGTGACAACATAAATTTTTTCATATGTTCTAACCTATATTTACTATGGGTTTGCATCTTGAAAACTAAAATGTGCATAAATGTTTATCAGTGGCGGGCTGGACAGTGACCGACACTGATAGCCAGCAACACTGTCGGTCTGGCGGGGCCCGACAGTCATGCTATATCAAGATCCCGTCGACTGTACGATCAGAATCCGTCATACTACCCCACTAGTCAGGGCCCTCTACTGCCCCCATCGATCTCAAGTTCGATCCCCCGTCATCCCCTTTAACAAGTAAAATGGGCGTGCGGGCGGCCTCGGCCCCACAATTTTTTTTGGTCTTTATTAAATGCTCCTTAGGACATAAAGGTCAACCCGGCCCTCCACTTGCACTCCATCTTCCCTGCCTCCCCCCAAATTCCCCACTACCGACCCTAGCCCGACGCAAGCTCCCCAACCTCGCCTTCCCTCTCCACTACGAGCTCAACGACCGACGCCATGCCGCTCCAACACTTCTCCTGGCTCCGGCTACTGGTGGTCGCCCCCGCCCCGCCTTCAATGCGCTCGGCAAAGTCCAAACCCTTGCTGCCACCGACGGCTGCTCATTCCGCCCGCAATGCGCACGAGCCGGAGCACGCTGGCCCAACCAAGAACCACCTTCGTCGCGCCGATGCTGAAATGGATGCACGCCTTGGATACGCGCCGCTTCTAAAGCAAGTCGCTGCCGCCGGCGTCGTCCAGGTTGCCGCCGCCGCCTTCGTCGAGCACGCCATCAACGCCTTCGTCCACCACAAAGGTACTTCCACGACTACCCCAGCGTCGATGGGCTCGTCAATTGGCCTTGCGGCGGCACTCAACATCGGGGGCACGCCGATGCGTGTGGATGGCCCCAATGTCGTAGCAGTCGCGGCAGTGGCAGCCTCAGTGGCATGTAGCTTCAATGCCATTTGCCACGGGCCAACTAGCTTGCGCGTGGTTGTTTGTATCGCCGGCCCATTCTTTTTGCAGGTCGATTCCAACGGATTTGCCATAGCACGAGCAGCAGATCTAGCCGCCGACGAGCGCATGGCCATCTATGCAAGCAGGAATGGACGCCAAGTTCGTCTTGCATACGTTGGTCATCCAGTTGACCTCACGAAGGATATCTCTTGCACAGGAGCTGTTGCAGGGGCGGTAGTCTTCGTCATACTCGAGGGCGCCCTGTTCTGGTACAACATCACCAACTAGGAAGGAAGGGGCGGGGTGTAGGCGTCGACGAACGTCTACTATATAAGCGTGAACTAATCCAGCAAGTTGTACGTAGTAACCCCTTAGTTATATTTGACCCCTTATATTGGGCAGCCTCTGTATATTTTGGCTACTACTTAACCTAAATGTATGCTACAATGTGTGTGGAATGCTATGATATGCATGTTAACACTATTTGCTGGGACCATTTGCTATCTCCAATCATGATCATTCAAATGTTACTTCATACATAAATCACTAAATCTGATCGTCACTTTCATGCAATAGCACATACAAAACACATGTCCAAACAAAGTAAAAAGTGCTCTCAGACAGAGACAGGACCACACATTACAACATGATAGGGACAGGAACCACTCAGCTACATCTTCTCAAAGAGGCAAAACAACACATCACCTAGAGTTAGGGCAACACTGAAGCATGCCACTGCAATCACTTTAACATCATCAATGCTCTTCTTGCCTTCTATCAGTTGACACATCAAGGCTTCTTTCTGCTTCTCTGCTTCAACATCTTGCTTTCTAACTCCTCTATCACCTAGTCTTGGAAAGCCAGCTCAATTTCTCGATTTATGAGCGCATCATACAACTCTTTGTTCTTGCACTTTTCTTCGTCCACCATTGAAGCAAGCAACCTATTTTGCTGCGCCAAAACAGCTCCCCTGTTTAAGCCCTGATCCTCCACCGGCCTCGCAGGGGCTACAACCTCATCATCAAACTCATGCTCAATAAGCCAGTCCGGATCAAAATAGTCGGCATTATACTTCATACAACGACAACAATACATGAGAAATCATTTGCATACAAAAATCCAGCTGGAATATGAAATCAATTCTTGGATCAAAATAAAATAAACTCACCTTGAGCTCAGTACCCACACTGCTACTACCATCCGAATCCCTGAGCCAGGAAAACATCGATGCGTCCCCGTCGTCCGTAAATCCAGTCCGCGGCATCCTTCTACACGCCAAATCAACCTCAATTTTGGGTATTCAGGTCAAACTAGGGTTCATGTGCACCGTAGATTTGGGGGAAATTCTAAACCTAAATCCGAAATTGAGGGGAATAAGGGGAGGCAAACGGAAGAGGGAATGGAAACAAGGGTTACCTCCTGCAGGCCGGAGTCGGATTCGCGGATGTCAGGTCTTGTCGGTCGTCGGGGACTCGGGGTACCTCCTCGTCGCACGGAATGGGCCTCGCGCAAGCAGCTTCGTCGGTGGACGAACGAACTAGCAAGGGCGGGCGGAGGCTGGGAACGGGTGCGGCTGAGAGCTTGGTGGGCGGCGAAGGGTTCCTTGGCCAGCGGCAGCTGCGTTCATCAAGCTGAGCCGAGGCGATGAGCGGCGGCGGCGGCGGCGGCGGCGCGTGGACTGGTTGTCGGGGTTTCAGGCACGAGCAGATAAGGGCAGATAGGACCAAGCCAACATGGCAAGTAAGGGGGTCCCACCTGCTCTCGTTTTCTGTTATGTGGGTCCCACACGGTGTCATTTGGTCTTAAGCTAACACAACAACAACGGTTAAAGTCGTCCCCACCTGTCAGTTTTGGCAAATTTGCACTTTGCCCTCTCCGGCCGCCCCCAACTCGGTTCTTGCGTTTTGCTTCACTCCTTACTATCGGGCAGAGCGATTCTTCACTCACGCGGTCGCTTTTGTGTTTGAAGTCGTTCATGAGCTCGGTATGAGCCATTAGCCCTATCACAAGGGCTCCATTTCAGCATATTGGCTTGAGGAAATCGGCTTCCGCAAGGAAATTTTACAGGGTTATAGCACAGTGGAGGAGTATGCTGATGCCCTGGGGAGGGGATCCCACAATGGAGGGGTCTCTGCAATATTTGACGAAATCCCCTACTTAAAGATCTTCCTTTCACAGTACTGTTAAGGTTTCACCATGGTTGGCCCAACATACAAGTTGGGAGTCTTTGGGTTTGTAAGTTCCTCTCGCCAGTTAAATTAAGCTTTTAGCTACTCTAGAATGAGCATGATTTAATTCCTGTTATATGTGTTAGGCTTTCCCCATAGGGTCACCGATGGTGCATGACGTATTCCAGGTCGATAAGGGCCAATGTGGAAAGCTCAGCTACAGCGACGTCAGCGATGATGCCTTTCTGTTGCAGATTGGCCTGGGCGACAACCCTAGCCTTGATCAACAACCCTGTCCGTGAATCCAGTAATGGCGATTCCTAGGGTGTCCATGAGAGCAGCCAAAATGCTGGGGACTTGGAACCTGGCCCGGTGCAGCAAAATGGCATGCATATTGGCTCTATGCCTGCACAACGCAATCAGATTGAGAAGATCGATCACTGTCTGAGTCTCTGAGATGAATCTACTAGGGATCCTCATGGGTGCTTCTCTTGCCACTGAAGCGTTGCTACATTCCACACCTTAGATTAATTAGATAGAGATCGTTTTCTTCTATGTTTTACATAGTAGACGTCATGTCCAGTTAGTGAGGTGCATATCTGTTCAGTTCGTAGACATTATGTCCAGTTAGTAGACATTATGTCCGGTTAGTGATGTGCATATTTGTCTCTTTAGATAGATATTACCTACATATGTTTCGTTCCCTCTCCTCAAAAAAAATATGTTTCGTTCCCTAGCTCTGTAAATAGACAATAATGTCGTCTTTACGTGTAACATATATTGTTGCTGATTAATTAATTTCCATAAGATCATGACAGTACAAATTATATTTGCTCGATCACCGGTCACCGCAAATCTAACAGTATGTATAGTTGTTATCAATTGACCAATCGAAATAGTTTCTGCCTTGGGGCTTCGATTTTAACGTTAACGTTCACACGGAGTAGGAAGGATCGAATACCAGACTATCAGTGAGCTTAGGTTTGGTCTCATTGAGAATATGGCATTGGTGCTACCGTGCTCGCGCTATCGGCCAAACCGTCGGGAAGACTGCAGGAAACTCCGATCCCCCCACCGGCCACGCCCCCTTACCATTGGCCGATAACTCGCGTGTTGCTACGTGGTGAAAATGAACATGCCTGTATTGTAGTATACACTAATGGAGTATGTTCCACGACAAAGGCCGGCGGCGCGCTTGTGTGTATATATATACGTTAATATTACGCGAGACGTTCAAAGTGAACAAGGTAAATTTAATCAATCAACCGCGCCCATGGGGTGGCCAACAACAATCAGTCGCCTGCTGCTCGCATTCATCCTGCTTTCGAGCAGCACCGTGGTCGTTGCCGTCGCATCACCAGCCGTGCGGGTGCGGGTGGGCGTCGTGCCGGACCTGGCGAGCGGCGCCGGGAGGGAGAGACGCGCCTGCATTTCCAAGGCCCTCGAAGGCTTCTTCCTCGAGCACCCGAGCTACACCGCAAGGGTGGAGTTGCTCGTCAGGGATTCCCGCGGAGAGATCGTCACAGCGGCACAAGCTGGTAAGCTTCCCACGTCCCAACCATGATACTACTCCAACCGATCCTAAATTGTTGTCGAAATATTACATGTATCTATCTAGACGTTTTTTAAGAATAGATACATCCATATTTGGGCAAATTTGAGTCAACAATTTAGGATATATACATCAGTCTCTGAAATCTGCATATGCATCAAGTATGTAGCTCAATTCGCTTTTAAATTAACCCCATTGGCCGTAGCAGATGAGCGTATGTGGCGATATATTTAAGCGAGAATTTCCCTCGTGGGAGAAGCGTCGAAATAAAATGAAATGGATTTTAATAGAATTTCATTTGCTTGAATTTAAATTCCATATTCAAAAATCACGTTTGTCTACCACATGAATTAATTTCAGAAAAAATATGGCTTTTAGAGGAGAATTTAAGTTAATCATATTGTGATTCCATGAAATTTCAAATTAAATTCTTGTACCCAATTTTGCGCCAACCAAACAAGTTGAGCCTTGGAATCCAAAATGAATTACAAAAATATTCTTTGCTCAATAATGGATGTCAAACGAGCTGTTACAATTAATCAAACTCTTAACAAAGAGTTGGCTCTATCTCAATCGCTTGATTTTTACGTAAAAATCTTAAATCTCGTTAACATATCAGAGCCGTTGGATTATTATTTGAACAACATATCACTCTCCTCTTTTCATCGTTCGTTCCGAATCTTAAAGCACAAATTATATCCAATGGCTGAGAAATCAATTTATTTCTAACTAAAAATCATGTGACTTAGATATAGCAAAGCTATTTTTCATACTCCCTCCGTCCAACAAAGGATGTCTCAACTTTGATCAAATTTGAATACATCTATACACTAAGTCATGTCTAGATACACCCAAATTTTGACAAACTTGAGACATTTTTTGTTGGACGAAGGGAGTACATGAAAACCCATTATCATGCTTATCTAAAAAAACATGACTCCATATCTAAGTCGGTAAGGGGGGGGGGGGGGACAAGAAGGTGGCGCCTGGGTGAGCTCGGCGGAGGAGGCAGCGCCTGGGAGAGACAGTAAAGGGGGGACAAGGAGTAGGTTGAGTCTTTCCTATCCAAATTAATAATCGCAGCTTCGGTACGCATTCATGCGTATCTAGATAAATTTAGAATAATTAACTTGGATGGAAGTGAGTGGAAAAATATTGCTGGGAAGAAAAAGAAATGCATGTAATCGGACATAGGAGGAACCTGCAAGCCAACGAGTGCTCGTGCAAAATAAAAGTTGTTGTTTATTTATTATGAATTTATTGCTAATGCACGACCGTACGCGCGCGCGCGTTGGTCAGGGCGTATGTACACTAAGACCAAACACGAAGAGCAGACGGTGCATGTCACATGCATGCATTGTTAATGTATTAGTAAAATTTGAAACTTTTAAAAGTTACAGGTCTGAAACCGTATACTCGATTTTCGATCCGTTTTCACGGTTCATTTTGTCTCGATGAGATCTTTAAAACAAGATCCCCATATTGGTATGTTTTGACAAAAAAATCGTGTCAAAAGTTACCGCCCAATAATATATGAACTTATTACTTGATAGTAACAAACCGCAGATATATTCATTGGTCTTGTGTTGCCCGTACTCCTGGACTCCTTCCTGGTGCAGACTTCGATCTGGAAATTTGGAATTAGAGATGCGCATGTGTACGTGTGCACGTTCGTTGCATCTTCTCATCTTGGAGTTGGAAGCAACCACGTGCGTGTGCGTGTATGTAGGTAATTAAAGCAGCGATTAAAAAATAAAATCTTATCTGGACGTGGGCCTCTGGCCTGGTTCCTGATTCGATCTGATCGATCGTGCAGTTGGCCGATCCTGGCGCTTCCCCTAGCTCGTGCAGCACAGGACTCGCAAAGGCTGGCCGCGGGTATCGAGTTTAGCGGTTTCCCTGTTCCTGATCGATTTCCTTCGTGGATGGAGCATGCATGGGGACGATTTGGCTTTGCGTGGGTTCGCTGCTGCCGGGATCTGGTGTCTTGCTGGTTGGATCGACTGCGTTCCGGCTGCCGGCGCTTCTGGTTCGCCACGCGCGGGCACCTAGCTGCGCTGCGTGCTTGTCGTTGGAGTTGCCCAAGAAATTGATGTATATTGAATCTGCATGTTTGTTGACGTTGTAGCCCGTAGTCGCCGGCACTGGCTACCGTGCTGTAGTCGATACTGCTACGCGAGTTGACGTAGCCGAAGAAGAGCTGGATGTAGTCGAACAATCTCGCCGGATAGCTTGTCTTCGTTCTTGATTTCATCAATTCGGCGAGCTGCCGACCGGTTGCCATGAGACCGCCGGAACCGTTAATCCAACACACGTCTTCTCCACACACGGCACCAATGACGAAGGGTTATTTCGGCATATCCAAACTAGACGGCTTTCAAGTAGTGAGAGCACGGGTGTGTCTTGGCGATTTCGTCGGCTAATAAGGACACAGGAGGACAAGATTTACTCAGATTCAGCGCCCTCGGAAGGTAATACCCCTAGATACTGCTTGTCTGATCTGTATTTGATGGAGAGATTACAAGGTTGCCATGGAGGCGTGTATGAGAGATGAGATCTGTGAATCCGTCTTAGTCTGTCTGGCTCTGTTCTCCCCGGCTCCTCCTCTTAGTCCTTTACATAGGAGGCTAGATCTCGGACGTAGAGTCCGGATCGGTTACAATTAGAGATAAACCCTGATTTGGTTTCCTTAATTATCTGTTCTTATCTTGAGCCGCAAGCCAAGGTAGTTGGACTTCACAGATTCTAGTGGGCTTTCGAGTGGACCCTCTGTTAGGCCGTAGTAGGTATACCAAATGTGAGGACCCGAAGGGTCATTCCCTTGTCACCATCCTTGTTAATAACAAGTTACCACGTGATAAATTCATAAAAAAATATATGGTTACTTATGCATTAAAGTTACCAACCAGATAAAATAGGAACTTACCGTTCCTGTTACTAACAAGTTATCACGTGAAAACTTCATACAAAATAGGATGATTACTTACTTATGTGTTGAAGTTACCACCCAATAATATATGAAGTTGCCGCCCTGTTAGTAATAAGTTAGCAAATGCCAATTTCATAAAAAATAGGATGGTTACTTATGCATTAAAATTACCACCCAACAATTTACGAAACTGTCACTCTGTTAGTACCAAGTTACCGCATGCTTACGGTGGTAAGTTCTTTCAGAGTATGATGGTAACTTGTGCATTATCGCTTGGTAACACGGAAAATAAAAAATCCGTCAAAAATATTTGAGTGGTATCTAGTTTTGAAACTCTCGTTGATACGAAGCCAATGGTAAAAACGGATTGTGAATCGTGCAAGCGGTTCGGGCTATAAAATATTTAAGTCTCAAAATTAGTTAGTACAAAATGCATACATGACTCCAAGACAAAATTTTATCACTGATAAGCACAAAATGCATGCATACAAGCATGGCTAATTAGCATCGCACATGATTTGCAAGCAGCCGTCAACCGTGCATCCAAGCCAAGGTTAACAATGCGATGCGTACAAATGATAGAATTATCTCCACCCTAAAAGCTACTCGACCAATGAAAACCGTGCGGCCGAGTGAACGGTCGTCTCCTTAATTTAGGATTTACTATTGGGCAAACTCCGTAACCGTCGACAACACCGACAAAAAAGACAAAACAATCCACACAGACAGCGGGCCGGCGGCGTGCCCACTCCTGACTCCTCCCACCATGCTATCTATCGCCTGCCGATCTACCACCCTCCGGGCATGGCCGCACACCCCCAGTTCCTTTATTGCCCTCGCGCCGCCATGGCTCCGGCCTCGCCGCGCCTAGTGTCGTCGAGGCCGCCTTGTCCGCCTTTGCCCACAAGGTTCCCTCTTCTGCCTCGGCGCCTCGCCCACCCGCAAGTCCCCAACCTGTTCTGTTCCCCGCGCCGTAGGTAGAAGAAGCTTGACGCAGCCCCTTGCCGGGTCCATGTACGCGGCACCGCCTCCACTGGCTCGCTTCAGATTCAGAGTGGTAGGGCCAAATGTTCCATTCGTTTCTGTCATCTCTGAAGCAAATGCAGCGAATAGTTCTCACTTCGATTTGAAACTTCAATTACCTATGCAACAGATTGACCAATTTTATCCGCAAAAACAACAACAGATTGACCAATTTGCTCGGCTAATTGTGTGATGCGTGTGATGAGCTCTGCAGCCGAAGACTTGATCAAGAATGCCCGAGTGCAAGCCATAATCTGGGACCATCAGACACTGACCGAAGCAGATCGCGTCACCCACCTGTGCCGCCGTAACCACATCCCCGTTCTCAACTTCTCCGGCATCTCTGCAACATCTTGTGCCTTCTGGCTAGAAAATCGTGCAAAATCTTCTAGAGGCCATGCCAAGATTGGATTTACACTTGGAAGTGACGCTATAACCTTCCTTAACCGGAATAGAAGAAACAGCAATAAACTAGATATGATAAAATCAGGCGACGACTGCAGAGGTGAGCCGATACTCAAGATTGTCGTGCCGAAGAAAGAAGGTTTCCAAGTTTTTGTGAATGGTACCATTGATCCGATTTCAGGGGAACAGAGTGTCACCGGCTACAGTATTGATATCTTCGTGGCTGCTATGGGGAAATTAAATCCTTCTCCGTGCTATAACTTTTCTATCTTCAGTGGTACTTATGATGAGATGGTAGGCAACGTGTCTTTGGGGGTGAGGCTTACTCTCACATACTTGTGTCTCATGCTTTCACGATGATTAACTTGTTAACATTTTAAATTCTTGTCCCTGAATAGCTTTTCATCTTGTACGATGATAAACAGGTGTATGATGGAGCAGTAGGTGATGTGACCATAAACGCAGACCGAGTGGCTATCACAGATTTTACAATGCCATACACACAGTCTGGCATTTCGATACTCACACTCGCCGTGGATGAACAAGAAACAATCCAGTGGACATTTATAAAGCCACTAGATAAGTGGCTTTGGCTTACTACCATACTCTTCTTCTTCTGTACTGGCTTTGTTGTGTTGATGATTGAACTACCCAGAAATCAGGAGTACCAAGGATCCATTTTAAGACAGTGTAGCAATGCCCTCTACTTTGTTTTCTCCACTTTGACATTTTCTCATGGTCAGCACTTCGAGCTTAAACTTCCTTACAGCATTTGATGCCTTATTATTGGTTTGATTAGTTTCTTAACATAGTTCTGAAATAATGTAGTCACTTGGTTACTCTATTGACAGGTCAAAATGTAAGAAGCCCCTTGACAAAAGTTGTTGTCGTGATATGGTGCTTTGTACTGCTGATTCTAGTCCAGAGCTACACAGCAAGCTTCTCATCGATTTTGACCGTAAAGCGGCTCCATCCTTCGGTGACAGACCTTAACCAGCTCCGGCTCAATGGTGACTTTGTAGGATACCAACGTGATTCATTTGTGCGGTCCATCTTGATAAGCACAATATCAGTGAACGTGAGTTAAGGAACTATATGAATGAAGAAGAATATGCTGACGCGTTGAGGAAGGGGTCCAAGAAGGGGGGAGTGTCGGCTATCGTTGATGAGATCCCCTATTTAACTTCTTTCCTCTCCTACCCTCGTTATAAAAATGACTTTAGGGTGGTCGGGAGCATATACAAGACTCCTGGATTCGGTTTCATAAGATTCTCAACTTAATGACTTCGTATATTCATGATTTTCTCTTGCAGTGCTATGATTGCTTACATTTTATTTTTTATCTTCAGGCATTTCGTCTAGGTTCTCCGCTTGTGCATAATCTTTCGAATGCCATCCTGAGCCTAGAAGGAGAGAATGTTGATGGCTTGAAAATCGAAGCGAAATGGTTTGGCACAGCTTCACCACGCATGGGTGCTAGCACGGTCACTGACACTGATTCTGCGCCTCTCACTTTACAAAGTTTTGCTGGTCTCTTCGTCATCACAGGATCTGTTTCAACTCTTATGCTACTGATAAGCATTGTGAGGTTGGCTTATACCAAGTGCACAGAGTTGAGAAGGGCCAACGTGGAAAGCGTCAGTCACAATGATGTTGGTGACGATTCCCGTCCCTTGCAAAATGGCATGTGTGACGACCCCAGCCCTGAGCAACCGTCCCTCCATGAAACCGACACCAGTGATTCCCATGGTGTCCATGGGAGTAGCCAAAATGCTGGGGACGAAGACCCTAGCCCAGTGCCTTGTAATGGCATCCACAGCGGCTCTGTGTCTGCAGAACATGTTCAGATTGAGATGAGCACTGCCTGAGATGAATCTGCTAGGGAAGCGGCAGATGCTCACTGCTGCTTCTCTTTCCACTTTTCTACCGAAGCGATGCTGTATTCCACACCTTAGGTTAGATAAGAATAGATTACTTTTTCCTCTTTTGCGTAGTAGAGATGTGTGTATTTGTTTGTTTAGATAGATATTACATAGAATGTGTTCCCTAACGCTGTTTGTAAATAGATAAATGATGCAGTCAGTAACATGCAACTTTGGTTGTTGCTGATTAATTTTCATATGATCAGGCCAGTAAAAATTATATTTGTTCACCGGAAATATAATGGTACTTTTATTATTATTTGTACCATCCCAATGGTGGCAGTAGTATACTAGTGTATGACCTTATATACGTGCTGATGGTTTTGGACTTTTGCTACCGGGAGATAAAAACTTGCTGCGATGAGAATGCTGAGTTGGGTTCTTGGTTGCTGGGCTGATCAGGTAAATGAGCCACTTTTGCAACAATCGATTACCATGAACCATGATGTCACATTAACACTTAACTGCTTCACATTTTCGTGTCGCCATTTTAGGTCTCGCTAATCTTCGTCTACCAGGAGCACACATGGTAAGCTAATGAAGGCACCAAGAACTGGAAATGGCAGATGTTCAAAGGATGATGCATCGAGTCTTTTGTGGAATGGCGATGGCGCATATCAGCCCCATGAAGCTGCAACAAAGGCTACTGCCATGCATGACTTCACTTTCGCAACTTCGCAAGCACACGTATGATGAATGCCTCCGGATGTTGCATTGCCAGAGGAAAGCTTTGACGCCCGAGTTTCAGAGCACCTTGTAGCTGCAGTTTCAGGTTCCAGAATCCAGCATTAGCAATCTGTGGAGATGTAGCTTTTTTTGTTGCTGCTGTGATGCACACTTCGGTTCTTATTTTTCAAAGGTGCCATGAAACAGTTGTGCAAACTTAGTGGTTTGTTTGTCCAATTTGAAATATTTTTCAAATGTCAAAAGGTTTGAAAAACAAAATCACACGTGCATGTCCGCGTCTTTATAAGCCTATAATTTTCCATATACAAAATGTTCCACATCATGTATCAAAAAGGAATTTTAGAATTGGGCTTTTGGGGCAATAATACTTTTTTGCCCAGCATGCAAAAATGTTTTTAACCGGAAAATTCGCAAGCGCATAGACAACTCCGAACATTTTACATGTTTCATTAGTTTCGAAACTTTTGGACATTGCAAAACCCCCCTTCTCTTTGATTTAACCGAGAGGGCTAGTCTTGTCGGCTCTGTTGAAACTGAACTGAATCGTGTGTGCGTGCGCTAGTGGACCCTTTGCGGTCGCCATATCGATAGGATCCCTTGACACACCAATGCAATTTTTACGAATTTTTGTATGGTACTCCGTATAATAAATTTCACGACTCTTTGAGGAACAAACCCAAAGATTAGAGAGGAACCGATCCCGGGCGATAGGTTTAGGCGGAGATTTAAGAAAGGTGGCACACGGTTACCGGAGATTCTTTCTACGGGATTTTCTCAGAATGAAGCAACTTGGCAAGAAGATCCCCCGCACTGCCCGCCCAGGCAACTGGCGCCGCCGCGTGGAAAGCAGAGCACCTCGCGTCCCCGTCACGCCGCGCTCCACTCGTTCGATCTCCCCATTGGTGATCAACCGAGTCGCTAATGGTGGTTCCCCTCAAAACAGAAAAGGAGAACTCGCTAATGGAATCCCCTGCGTAACCCCGCCCCCGCCAATTTCGAGCTCGGCCAAGGGCGAGCCGCGAGCCCCACCCCCACGCCACACGCGCTCCCACACAACGCAACCCCAGCTCAGATCTCCCGCTGAAGCAGGTCCATCCGTGACCCGTGTAGCCCGCGCCAGGCAGGACGGACAGGCGTGGGCATCGGGTTGTCGGAGGCGCGAGAGCAGAGAGAGAGAGAGAGAGAGAGCCATGGGGGTGGAGGCCGGCGAAACCAGCTCCTTCCTCAGGTGACAACCGCTCCCGCTCCCGTCTGCTCTGTCCTCTTCTTCGTTGGGGTCCCTTCCCCTCTTTTTAATAGAACGAGAAATCCGAGGAGGAAGCTGTGCGCGGATTGTGTGAGATTTTTCGCGATTGATTTGCTTCGGGGCGAAACTGAGATTGGATTTACGGGCTCCCTCCGACGAAAGCAGTTGGTGGCAATTCTGAAGGCTAATGTTGGAGGCTATCTGGTCCGGGTGAGAGGAATGGATGGCCATTCACCGCTGTGGTAGGCTAACTGGTTTAGATTTGAGTGTCAGAGTCTGTTTTCCACCTCAGAAAATGAACTAGGGGTCAAGTAGTATCTGGATAGGCCACATGATATGGTGACATTATATAAGATTTCTAGTCAATCCACACCACTGGCAATTGTTAAATGAAATGTACTAGATTCCATTTTGGTTGGTAGTCAGCACCGCAATTCATATGTATGGAGCTACCAATACCTCCAAAGAACAACAGCAAGTTATTTATTATGAGATAATGGAAGATTTTTATTACCCCTGGCTTCTACATAAAAATGCCCAATTGCCCACAGCAAACATTTGTTACAAAACCAAAGAGCTACTGAGTACCAAACGAAGAAACTTTTTTTTTTGCGGGTAATGAAGAAACATTGTTATAGGCCAAGAAAGCCAGAACATTGTTGTGTGCCTACAATTCATACCTGCTGCTAGATTGTGTTATCTGGAGAAAAAGATTGGGATTTTCTGTAGGATCAGAATGAGATAAGAAGTGCATTGAGGGGGTCTGACCATTTCCGTGTTTATATGCCCTTGCAGCTTTACTTCGGCCTTTTCCTATGGAGTTGCATCTATGGCAATGGTTTTTGTGAACAAAGCAGTTGTTATGCAGTATGTTCACTCCATGACTCTTCTCACTTTACAGGTATGGCTGAACATACACAGCTGAATACCCGATAAAAAATTGATTCTTTCTATGTTCGAAAAAATAATCCATGTTGCTTTGTTCATCTCCTATGTTTCTACAGCAATTAGCCACAGGACTTATCATACAGTTTAGTCAAGTTCTAGGATTGTCTAAAAGGAAAGATCTCAGCATGGCAACAGCAAAGAAGCTTCTCCCATTGTCAATTTTCTATAATGCAAATGTGGCATTTGCTCTAGCAAGCTTGAAAGGGGTTAACATCCCTATGTATATTGCAATTAAGAGGCTCACCCCTCTTGCTGTATTGGTGTCTGGGTTCTTACGGGGAAAGGGGAAACCACCAACACAGGTAAGAATGTTTCCCCTCATGCAATGGTTTCATTTTCCCACGAACACAGATAACCTAACATAGGCCTGCAGAGTTTTCCCTCTGGGAAGGAATGGCTTAGTACTAGAATAATCTGGAACTTCCTCATTTGTACAAATTTGTTTTAGGTGTCCCTTTCAGTTCTCTGCACCGCCGCAGGTGTCCTTGTTGCAGCACTTGGAGATTTTTCCTTCGACTTGTATGGATACCTCATGGCCCTTACATCAGTCTTCTTCCAGGTTAGCTTTCCTTATCACACACTGAGAGGGAGAGAGGGAGGGAATCACACACATCTAACTGACAGAATGTGTATGCAGACAATGTATTTGATTCTGGTGGAGAAATCTGGTGCAGATGATGGTCTTTCCTCAATGGAATTGATGTTTTATAACAGCATATTGTCACTTCCATTTCTGTTCTTCATCATTATTGCAACTGGAGAATTCCCCCATTCTCTTTCAGTACTGTCTGAAAAGGTTAGTAGTATGGATGTTCGTCAAACATAATTAGCAAATATAAGAAGTCCATTTGCTGGTTCTTTTTCGTACCCCCATTAGCTTATGACTACATGATAATAGTTCATACTGGGATTCTAGAACAACTGGGTTTACACTTAAAGGTTGATAAATACGTACAATTTGCCATTGAGCCTAATTGAATGTTTTCTGCATCAAATGGTTTCTACTTCACTCTTTTCAAAGATACTTATCCGTCGCCTCTTGAAATGCAGACAGCCTCTCTAGCATTCAGTGTGATTCTTCTTATTTCACTGGTGATGGGTATCGTTCTCAATTACACCATGTTTTGGTGTACAATTGTCAACTCTGCGCTGACAACCACAATAGTAGGAGTTCTCAAGGGAGTCGGGTCTACCGTAAGTCTACCTCTTTCTGTTCAAACAGTTCAATAGGTTACTGAAACCCCTGACACATTTTAGCACATGACACCATTTTTATCTTCTTGACCTTTCAGACCCTGGGTTTTGTTGTGTTGGGAGGCGTCAAAGTGCATGCTCTTAATGTTACTGGGTTGGTGATCAACACATTTGGTGGTGTCTGGTATTCCTATGCAAAGTATACACAGAAGAAGAAAATGCCACGAAAGATCGCACCTGACGAAGAGTCGCATCCCCACAAGTAGCACCGGGGTTAGTACTAAATAGTTTCTGTAGTTACACTGCATTCTTTAAGGGGATAATAACTAAATATCAGTTTTAATATGTTTTTCTGGACTCCCATTAATCAGGTATCTGTAAAGTTCTTCCTTTTTTTGTGTTTACCAAATAGCACTATGAGTTAATCAGCAGTACCATAGCGGAGTGAAGTCAGTGAATCACATAACTGTAATGTTGTATTCCCCTATCAATTAGAATAACAAGATTCTCGGTGGGTTTTGCCCCTAAAGTATCTTATTTGAAGATAAACAAACATGTGTTGTTTTCTTTGTTGAGAAACACACAAGTATGTGAGGCTTGAGAAGGGGAACGATGTGGTTGAAATGGCAATCTTCCTCGGATGAGGATAGCAAAACATAACTTGGTCTTTGCTTGCTAATTGGTTTTGGAAGGTTCTAACTTCTAAGGCTCTGTTTGGCATTGTGGTGGATTGTGATAATCTTATTTGTCTAACCAAAATTTTCCCCTATGCCTAAATGCATCGAAGGTTCAATTAATGCAAAGGTTTTGACGTTGGCAGTACACGTCGGAATGTAAAAAACATGTCTTTTCTTTTCGGTGATTCATTGCTGAAGCCATGGGTTGATCCATTGATGCAAAACGCAATCGCATCCTGCCTGCATACTGATCTGCAACAAGTTAACGACCTAGCTTGAGCATGTATCCTTCAGCTGGAACGTCTCTAAATTAACATGCTTAGTGGATTAACTCGGCTTCATCGTTCTACTAATCATTTCATCCTCCTGGTCGCCACTAGAATTACTGCTGTGGACTCTAGGATTTCAGGATAATCCACGGGGTGATGCTGAAACTTCTCTGTCGAGGACCTTGCAATAACTACACTACCAATCCTGTAAGCGTGGCACAGTTCTTTAAGGTAAGCAATTATAGTGAAACAGAGTGCACAGCAGATAAGCAACACAGCAGTTAACAGAATTACATCACCATGCCAATGAAAGAACAAGGTTACCAAGTACAGCCAAACAATTTACACACTCCAGAATAAGTAGTGGAGCCCTAGCCGACGCGTTAGAATTTGGTCGACCAGTCACTGCAGCAACAAGTAGTGGTGCTACAGTGAAGTCACAAAAGTAAAGCAAACATAATTACATCTGCATTTACAATAGACTCTGAAGCTAACCTACAAGCAACAGTGTGTTGCAACTTTTATCCTAAAACAAATCAATGGTGGCTACCTATCATTCTTTTGAGCCCAACAATCCCACCAAACAGTCTGCCCTTCCCGGAGTGGTGTAGCATCCTGTATAAGGTGGCTCCAAAGTTCAGCTTGAGAATTTCCCTGACATGAACAATCAGTTACCTGTGAACACAATCTCAATTCGCATTTGCAGATAGATCAAGGCCAACAGGCAGCACAGCATGTGGCAGGATCAGCAATCTCGTTGTAGGGAGTAATATATCGGGTTTCTCTTAGTCGTCATGCTCTGCTGAGAAGTCTGGCTCGGAGGGCTTCCTAAACTTGGGCAGTTCTCTGAGTCTGTCAGATTCTTTCCTGACTGCAGTTTTCAGCGCAAAATTGTGCTCCAGGAACTTGTTGTCTTCGTATGATCTTGTGGAGGAGAATGACTCCCTCGTGATCAGGTCCTTGGCTAGCTTCCTCCTCTTATGGCGGCGCCAAGTAGCTTGGATGAAGCACGTGGCCCAGGTCCTCCACTGGTGAGAGTAGTAGCGGAAAGTGTGCTGTAACTTCCTACTGTGGAGCCGCCTGAACTGACTGGCAACAAACTTGAGGTCCTCAGCCTGGAGAGCAAATGCCTCCACTTCGACGAGTGCCTTCACCGTCCTGGTGGATGATGGCAAGTTGACAGTAGGCCTGGGGACGAGTGCCCATCCAAGCAATTCTTCACCACAGAAATCGCCAGCTTTGAGGGTGATTGAATTAAAGAATCCTGTCCGACCACCATCTGTTGTGGAGCTTTCCAGTTTCCCACGGATGATAAAGAGCATCTCGGTCACTGGGTCACCTTCACGGACAGTGAATGTCCCCTTTGTGCTCAAAGAAGATACAAGACGCCCACATATTGCATCTAGAAGCTGATCATCCATCTGTGAGAAGAATGGAACCTGAAACATTGTAGTATGAAGAAATAGTGAGACTCAATCATCAAGCAATCTGCAAAGTCATTAACTCCTAGAAATTATATGCGTTTCACACACAAGTCACATAGTGTCACAGCCCAAAAATGAGCGGAAAAGGTATATATATTCCTGCAAGAGCAATGTCTGGTGCTCTCCCAAAACCTAATTGCACAAATCTAGAAGTAGTGTGGCTAATGACTCGTAGGGAGCATTGGGTGGTTGCAAATCAAGTCCTCGATTTGCTTTGTAAGTGCTTTTCTCGTCTTGTAAGAGCAGTTAAGCATAGGACAACTGTAGGAGAATATGTGGATCCTGCGGCACTCACAAACTGTCAAGCGTTCAAGCAGCAAATAGATGCATACCTAGGATTAATAGGTTAGCAGGATTCCCCACTAAACTTTCAGTGTTGGCATTTGGGCAAGGTAATTCAAATAAACAGTAATGATATTTCCCTGTTCTCAACATCTCAATTACATAAGATTTGAGGAAGGATAGCACTTGGAGAAGTAAAGCAATCTGGGGTGAAAGTTTTCCTTCTCGCTCAGAGTTTTGAAAGGAAGGGAAATGGAGGAGAGTATAACAGTTGCAGTTACTTTTCATGCCATAGTTTCCGCTAATGTATGCTCTAATTTAGATTTTAAACAATAGAGGAAAACAAAAGGTAGCGCCTTATCCCTATTATTTCTCCATCCCTCACTAATTTCGTGGTCTCAATGCTTTTGTAAATCCACAGGCATTGTAACTAGAAATGATGGAGTGACAGGTGATAGTCACTAGAAAAAATGGCTTAATTTGTCCAAATGGTCTATAAACAACATTAGATGGCTCTGAGGTTCAACAAAAAAAAGTTAGAAAGCTAATTTTACCCGACGGACAAGATCCAAGCAAAGGTGACGGTTGATGTCACGACGAAGGTCTACTGGCAGAGCCTTCAATATAGATGCTTCATCCACACCTCGAGTTGCAAGCCACTTGTAATGAATGAATCTTTTCACCCTTTGTCGTAACTCTTGTGGAAGTTGGCGATGTCTCATCCACTCTTCAGTATCTCTTTGCTTTACTCTCCACTCCTCAACCCTTGCGGTGATAGATTGCAAGTAGGTCTAGAAAAAGAAAATGTATTAAGCATTTCTTGCAAAAAAATAAGTTGAGAAATATGGACTTGAAAATGAAGGGACTTTTTTGGTACTACAAGTATGATAGTGATAGTATATTAGCTGATAGAGCAGAAAATGCCATGGCAAATACCCAAGTAAAAAGCTGTTGTCATCAATCCATATAAAACAAAAATCTAACTAATGCATGAATAAAATAAGTTTGTTGGCTTCTCTCGAAAAGGTCAAGGGCTAAATACTTATATCTATTCTAGCTCTAAGACAAAAACAATAAAAATAAATTATGAGCAGATTCCACAATGGCACTAACCCAATTGTTTAAAACACACAATCTACAATAGATGTGCATGTACATGTATGACCTTGTGCAGACAAAAACCCCACCTTAGTATATAATACTACTTGTTAGTCTGAGCAATATATTGAAATCCCCAATGCACAACTGCTCCTAACGCTATGGCCAAAGGTCCCTCCCCCCCCCCCCCCACCCCCCACCCCAACACACCCACCCACACCCCAAGACAAAGTTTGGTCCATTTGCATAGTAAGCATTGACCTTAGTACATACTCCCTCCACTCCATAATAAGTGTCGCTGATTTAGTACAAAGAACAAAACTGAAACATCACCAGAATTTAGAGCAAAAAAATGAAAAAGATGGCTCAATATGAAGATAGAAATACCAAACAAGTGGTGGATCTAAATACCAGAACATGATTAGCGAAAGCAAGTACATTACTCCGGAGTTGCACATGACAGCAGGTGCAGATCATGATGTAAAAATACCTGAACATTGCCAATCAAATGCGCAAACAACACGAGACCAAGCACCGCCAAGAATATGGCATACAATGTCTCACCAATATAGGTACTCACACTCAAAGTCTGGCCATAGCAACTGTTCAAAGAAATCATATAGCTTGTTAGAAAGTAATAGAATCTTTGTACCAGATACTGTTATTCCCACATAGCTATTAATGCAATCATAAGGTAGAGAATCCTCTACTTCTTGCTTCAAAAAATTTACCACGGCTGTTACAAGGAGACATAGTAGCAAAACTTCTTCAACAGAGAATATTAACGTGGTTAATGTTCAAACATAGGCACCTCAATTATCAAATTACCAGTCTTAAGAGAAGATGCGCCAGCTATTGTCATACCTTAGATTCTGCAAGCCCCACCAAAGGCAATAGAAGTACTTCCTCAGGAATCTCTGACTGGGAGCTTTGTTTGATAACAGCGTCTGGAACATGCCATAGTCGAAACTTGGTTCTTTCTTACTAGCATCGCAGGTAGTAAAGATAGTAGTGCTGGTTGCCCAATTTGGATCTGGCTTTACGTCACAAGACATGTATGTATTATGGCAACTGGTTTCATTGCTGCAATACTTTTGCCAACACGCAGTCTGGCGATCAACGGATAGCAGGTACCATAATGCTCCTAAAACCTGAAAAGGAGAAGTTCATGTTGAGCAGTTCCACTACATGATAGTAAAACAGAAAACATGTCACCACTACTTACAAGAAGTATGCCAAATTTCAAGACATCAAATGGAGGAATACTGCATATGGAAACTCATATAAGTATGGAAGTATCATACATGGCTAGCAGTCATGTATAACAGCAGATTGTACGCAGCTCCTTGCCAAGCAGTCTTTGAAAAAGCACCAGTGACTTTGACAATTTTTGTATTCAACGAAAATATGAGATATAATCTTAAAAAGTACTGAAAAAGAGCAACCAAAAACAGTATGGCATTGTTATGCTCCGACCACGAATACTTGATAGCTGGTATTACAGACCAAGTAATGATCTGCAAAAGAAAGAAAGAAAGAAAGAAAAAATATCAGTTAAAAGCCAAAATTCTAACTTTGGGCATAAAAATGTACTCCCTCCGATCCTAAATTGTTGTCGAAATATTACATGTATCTAGACGCTTTTTAAGAAAAGATACATCCATACTTGGGCAAATTTGAGTCAAGAATTTAGGATCAGAGAGAGTAGTTTCCTTGACCTAAAGAAAAATATCGTATACAAACTCTGAAACTCGTATATAATTCCTTAACAGAAGACATGACTGCCTATTCCTTTCTTATTTATAGTGTGGCTTGTGAAGACATGATTCTGTGCTCAAGATCATATTATTTCATTAGCAGCTCACAGCCATGTAGGTGTGTCTAAATGAACCAATATACGGACATCGGCGCTAAACAAATCCTTTCAATAATGATAAGAAATGCATCAGAAAGGACTCAAATTACCTGTGGTAAAGGCAAGGAAGCCACTAAATCAACTGCAAAGTCAGATCTCAAATACATCTTTGCAATTTCGTTAGGATCTGTAACAAGGTCTCCTCGACCGAAACCCCCAACCTTGGTGCTTGGATTAATATATGCAGTCATAAACTTTATCACAATTTGGATGACATAAAAAAGGTCGGCAATTGATCGGAAGACAGTAATGATGATAGCCAGGTGTCTATCTTTCCCGATGCATGATGTTCGTGTGCCATAGTCAACTTTAGGCACATAGAAGTACAGAGGGTCCATAAATAGAGCAACGAAGCATGCGACACGGAAGACATAGTTCCATATCAAGATGAAATCGCTTGTTGGATCGATAATCTTCTTGTTGCGAAGGCCATGTCCTGCTAAAAAAATCCTGTTCTTCCCAAAATTCCCCACACCGAGCTTACGGGCAGCTAGCCCAGCCTGTTTCTGGTGGACAGGCATGGTTGGTTTTGTCCTCTCATCATGGAATCTGTAGATGAAAACAGAATCAACATTCAAACTGAAAGTGATGCTAAAAAATCTGATAGAACAGTTTTCAGAGGTCTTAAACGATTCTACACATGGTCCTTTAAGCTCATCACCTGTTAGCATAACCAGCAGGGACGACCGGACTATCTGTTCCTCTAACAACTATTCTACTGCAGTTTACTTTTCCTATCTCATCCTCATTTCTAAATCTCTACCACATCTTACTCTGCTCATCAGAAATTAAAGTATCCCATCTATTCCAGACTATCACAATTATCGAACAACTTGCACGACTCACCACGAGATTACGGTGCTGCTAACAAATTAAAATCAAGCAATTAAGCCACACGGGAACTATGAACCAAGTACCAGTCCAGCAACAACCTTTTCCTCAACACAGCAAGCACCAACCCATCCCCATCCGATTTTCTTTTCCTTCCCAAATCTCCACGGAAACAGCAAAAAATAAAATAAAAGGCAGCAGAATCGTGCCCATCTCATGCATCCACCTCCACGCCCCCAACCTCGACCCCAAGCTAAAAATGACAAAATCAGCAAAGAGAAGAGCAAGCAACACGAGCTCACCTTACGGTCCTCTGCTTCTTGAGCGCCATCCCGTCGTCCACCCTCCTGGACCCGAACATGGCGTACTCCACAATCCAACCACAAGGACCATGAACTCCCCACAGCAGCCTGAGAGTGACAGCCGCCCACGGAGCCGCTGAGAAGGCGAGATTAGAACCCGCAGGCTCCTCCGCTCGTCCGGTGGCGGCGGACCTTCCTCACGCCGGCCGGAGGAGGAGACAAGGGACCGTGCGGGACCGCGGGGAGCTCGAGGAAAGCTGAGAATGGAACGAAGCTACCAACCTGGAAGCTGGAGGTAGGGAGCGGAGCGAAGCTGGGATTAATTGCTTTGCTTTGGTTGTCGCTGACAAATCAACGGGCTCTGCGACAAAAAGATCTATTTCCTGTTGACTCCAATGGCGATTGGAGTGGTAAAATTAGATAGACCAGTATTTCTTGTTTTTCAATGTTTTCTTTCTGGTTTCTTTGAAATGTCAAACTGTGGGTGGTTGTCAAGAGGTGGACTTGGTCAGCTGCTAATCATGTGTCCGTACGTCGAAACACATCCGGGTGTTGCTGGTACGAAAGTACTCCGGTTAAGCAATTCAGATCGAAGCACGTTTTACTTTACAGTTTGTGTCTCGTTGCTTTACTTACGCGTGGCTGTTTTCCCGGGTAAGACCATTTGATGGGGTACACGCAAAAAGTGGTGAAACTTTTAGCTGTTTTTTTTTTTGCGAGTAACTTTTTGCTGGCAATGTCAAGTTGTGGTCGGTATTAGCCTTGGACAAAGTAATCATGAACTGGAGAGTTTAGCCATACGTGATAGTCACAATGACCGTCTGTGCAAAAGCGATCCTAGCTGCTCCAAGTTGATCCCACTACAGTACAGGAGAGGGACAAGGAGTCGGTCATCGTCACGTGATTGACCTCAACTCTTAAAACACCTTGCTAAGAACGGAGTCGGGCAAGCGCCGAAAAAGAAACCCTGAAGCATCTAGAATCATCGGATCCTGAACTGTTATCGTTGTTTTATTGTTTTACGTCAAATTAGAATCGGAGGGAGTACATCCTACGATGAACTTGGGACGTTGGATGTCCAGATAATCTTTAGGAACCCGGTACCGGAGTTGGCTACACGGGCTTCAGGAACGATTGATCAAGTTGATTCGAGGAGACAAAGGACCCGGCAAGCGCGCACTGACGTAGCTCAGCTTGGAGACGCATCATCCAATGATCCTCCTGGAGGTTCCCGATCCGCTCGTTTTGGCACAGGAATTGCCCTGCCCTCATCATCAACCGTCTTTGTCAGTGCCAACCGCTACGTAACCACCCAATCCCTGCGCCCGAATCAGCCGCCCGCCTCTCATTCATTCTCAATGTTTCCGGTACGCTCAAACAGCTGGTCCAGCTGGGCCGCGGATTCTTTTCCGTCTCCGGCCGAGAAACAAAGTGACCTCGTCACAAAAGCGCAACGCTAGTGGAGAACCTGGCAGCCAGCTTATTAGCCTGGGCGCATAGGTATTGTTGAGAATAATTATTTATGATCAATTAGGATTAGTTATTAGTTAATTAATAGTTAAGTAGACAGTTAGTGTTGTATTGGTGTCTCTTCCCCTTTTATAAATATAATCATCAATCAATGGAACAAGACACAGATTTCATTCATAACACGTTATCAGCCACGTTAGTTCTACAATCACATGGAAGAGAAGAAGGTGAGGAACATGGCGATCTACGATCTGCCTCTTGTTTTTGTTGCTCTTCTTGAGTTCTTCGGCCATGGAGGATACCGCCGGGGTGCTTATCGTGGACGCCGGCGCCGCCTGACTCGTTGCCGGTGGGCTCCTCGCCGTCACTGGCCACCACGCCGCCGACCCCACGCCAAGGCCGCAGGGCTACTGCCACGGCAACCGGCGACGGCCTGAGTACGGCCGCGCCGTCAACAACCGCGCCGCCGGCCTCCCCGGAATACACTCCTTCCATGGAGGGGATGATGGCCGGACCGGCGCCGCCCATGCTCGGAGACGAGGATGACTTCGTGCTCGCCCTTGCACCGCCTCCGCGGCCGTTGTACTGCCCCATCCATGGATTCGGGCCGTGCCCGGCGAGGGACGGCACGACGCCGCCACCTCCGTCGCCTACTCCGCCCGCACCGGGCGCCGGACCTGCTGCGCCTCCGGCCGCCAACCTCGCCCCACCGGCCAACGACGACGACAACTCCGGCAAAGTGCTAGACGAGGTGCACCCAGAAGCCCGGCGCCTCCTCCGGAAGTTCGCGGCCGCCATGGCCGCCAACCGCGCCGGTCCGACCGTCGGCGGGTGGGACCTGAAGGCCCTCGGCCTCTCCTCCTCCAATGAGGGGGGGCCTCCATCCCTCTAACCGCGCCGGCGACGTGGTGGCGGGGAAGCGGCGGCCGCGGCATAACGGTGGCGCCGACGGGACGACGGCGGCGGCAGGATGTGGCGGCGGCGGGATGGGCGGGGAACCCTAACCGCCGTCCCCCCACCCCCCCCCCCACCCCCTTTATACCCAACCGCCCGCACCCCTCAGCCCAACCTGGGCCGGCAGAAAGGCCGCCGAGGCCCAGGCCCATGCCCCTGCGCGCGCGCCCACCCCCCCCCCCCCCCCTCTGGCAAACGCCATTTTGCAGAAAAGCCCAAAGTTTTCGGCTATTTGCGATTTGGTCCATGTATCTATTTAACAGTAGTATTTTTACATACTTATAGGTCTCTGCGCTTATATTTATTTAGATTCATGTAGTTTTAGGATAGATTCTTATCAAAAGACATATTCTAATGTAAATGTCAATGTAAATATTGTCGTGTTCAATGTGTTTGTATAATATACATCCCCTATTACATGTGATATTTATACCTTGCAATTGAGATCTTTATTTCTTGCATATTTGAGAGTTTTGCTTCAACGATTAAGTCCCAAAATGGCATAAAAAATGCCCAAACTAGACTTGATTCAAGAAAAATCTCCATTAGTGATAAGAAAATTTATCACCATGTGACTACCTCAATTTAATATATGTGAAACACAAGGTACTATAGATTTTCAATAACGGTAAAATGCTAAATGGCGTTGAATGTTCCGTGAGAACATACACCTTATTGAAAGCAACGAATTATTTCGCGTAGTGCTGAGAGGTCTACATTCTGTTGAATACACACAATGACTACCTCCAACGTGCTCTTCCAATATTAAATTAAAAAATAACACAAGGTGCTACAGTCTTTCAATAACGGTAAAATGCTAAATGGCGTTGAATGTTCCATGGGAATATACACCTTATTGAAAGCAGCAAAATTTTCGCTTAGAGCTGAGAGATCTACACCAATAACCGGTGATTATCTTCAAAGTGTTATTTGAGATCTACACTATATGAATTTAACATTGATTAAATTACATGCATTTTATTGCAATTTAATTACAATAATGACCACAATATTTTGGCTTTGCCTACTAGTAATTGACAAAATTCATGGTTTTTCAACCCCATGTAGGACAAAATGACCGGGAAAGAATTTGAGGAACTCGGCCTCGACGGTCAAAACTATCCAACTTGGGCAATGGACGTAAAAGTGAGCCTTGCGTCACGTGGTCTTTCAGCGACCATACAACCTCCTCAAGAGGGACAACCGCCCATCGCAGATTTATACAAATATAATGCCTTATATACTATAAGGAACCACATCCATGCTGATCTCAAATTAAAGTATCTCATGGAAGAAGATTCATACATACTATGGCTTGCCCTTCAAACTAGATATGAACAGCAGAAGGCCGTGATTTTGCCTGAAGCCACACATGAATGGACTCAACTACGCCTACAAGATTTTAAATCTATTGGAGAGTTCAATCATGCCCTTCATAAAATTTGTTCAAAGTTGCAATTTTGCGAGAAGGAACCTTCTGAAGCGGAAAAGATTGAAAAGACCTTATCCACTATGCTTCCGGGCGATAGGATCCTCCGGCAACAGTATCGTGCACGCCAATTTACTAGATATTCTGATCTTATCCATGTTTTACTTCAAGCCGAAAAGCATGATGAACTTCTAATGAGGAACCATCGTCAGCGTCTTGTAGGCGCTGCACCTTTGCATGAAGTACATGCTAATTTTCAGAAAAACAACAAGTTCAATGGATCAACTAATCGACCAAACAACTTCAAAGGCAAGCAAAAGGGCAACAAGAAAAACAAGACACGTGTACAGGAAAAGGGGAAAGGCACTTTCATACCACAATACGACAAATCTAAAGTTTGTCAAAAATGTGGGTGCTACAAGCATATTACAAAGAAATGCCGTACCCCTCGTCATTTGGTAGATCTGTACCTCCAATCCGTAGGACGCAAGCGACCTGCTCATCAAGGACCAAGATTTGAATCACACTTCAATTTCCAATCCAACAATTCCAAGGAAGCTGGTTGGTCGCATGATATCAAGGAGGAACCATGCAACAACCCGACAATCCGATCCTCTGAGGATCTAATGAGCACGGAGAACATGATCATTGAATTCACTTCAAATGATATGTTTGGAGACCTAAATTAGTTCACCTATCTCCGAAATAGATTTTATCTATATTTACGTTCCTAAGTATTGTTGTAAATAGATTATAGTGACCGTTGTCATCTATATTGTAATATTACATTATTTTATCAGCACTTTGGTACCTACATATTTGACATATGTATTGCAAATTACGATATTGTATTATCAATTTAATACATAAATAAATTTGTATGTATGATATATATCTATTCAAAATGATATTTAAAATTATTCCTTTTCCATATGTAGTTTTTGTATGGAGTCAATCCAAAATGGACGAAGAACTTTGCCTTGTGGACAGCGCCACCACAAACACTATACTTAGGGAAACAAAATATTTTCAAACCCTTACTAAAACGCAAGGGAATATTTTCACAATCGCTGGACGCGATACATTAATTGTTGGCTCTGGACATGCCATCATCACACTTCCTATGGGTACACAAGTAATAATCAATGACGTTTTATTGTATCCTGATTCAACTCGTACCCTAATAAGTTATAGGAATATCCGTCAAAATGGGATTCATATTGAAACCAACGATGACAACAATGAGGAATTTCTCCTATTTACAAAAAGAAACGGATATGGCAAACAAATTCTTGAAACAATTCCTTCTTTATTGTCCGGATTGTACTATACATACATAAAACATGTAGCCCATGTTGCGTATAAAATAATTTTTCAGAATGTCAATACATTCCAGACTTGGATTGCCTTGGTCACCCCGGTATCGGGATGATACGGAAAATTATTAATAATTCTGTTGGTCATAATCTTAATAAAGCAAAATTCCCAAAATCTCAGGGTTTTGTACCTTCTTATCTTAAAATACAAGCGGAACCACTGCAGTTCCTTGAACGAATTCAAGGTGATATTTGTGATCCTATCCAACCATTATCTGGACCATTTAGGTATTTCATGGTATTAATCGACGCATCCACAAGATGGTCTTGTTGTTGTTCTCGACAACAATTAGGGTAAGGGGTGCCAATGCTTGATGGCACAAGTGCGGGTATAAAAGTAGGACGTGTACGCCGACCTTATAGCGAAGGTCACCGTACACTTGGACAAGTTGACACGTTGATATTTTTTGAATAGGTTCGGTCGACCCTGCGGGTACGACTTAATCCTATGTTAGGAAAGACTTCGAGGGGGTTGTTAGCCAAGGGCTTGAGCCGAACGGATCTTCCCAAGACACCTTTTAACAAGAGGTTCGTCGGGGCCACCTCGTACTTGGACCGAACGCGTCTTTCCAAGTATCGAGGTTAGGATACCCTCGAAATTCTAACCCAACCCCTTCTCCTTCAAGCCCGAGCCAACCAAGGCCAGCTCGGGGCCTCGAAACTAGAGTCCCCTAGAAGGCTTCCTCGAGGCCGATCGACTTTCAGTCGAGAGCGACGTGCGAGAGCGAACCTTAGAGGGAGCACTCTAGCCCTCTCCCCTTGAGTTTATTCAAGTGAGAGTGAATGGTACATGCCCCCATGGGGGGTATTTATACCCTAATGGGTCCATGACAAAAGACCATGGCTACCCTTGAAGGAGAGAGAAAAGTGGGGGCAAAATGGTAAAAGTAGCTCCTTTGGTTCATAGCTTTTGTGCGCACCATGTGAGAAAAGGGGGGCTTGGTCCATGGTCCACCATGGACTAGGGGCCCCCTCCTCACACTTTTCTTGCCCTCTATTCTAACTCATTTGACCCTTTGACCATGACATGAGAGGCTTGACTTGTTGACTTGTGTTCCTTTGCCACATAGAATTGACCGCGCCACGTGGGCGCCACGGTGGGACAGCCATATCATGGAAGTCTTCCAAGCAGACTCTAGTGGCTACATCCACAAATCATTCGGAAATAATAGCTTTATACGAAGCATCTCGTGAAAGTGTATGGCTACGCAGAATGATTAACCACATACAACAATCGTGTGGTATTGGTTCGATTGAATCACCAACAATTATCTGTGAGGATAATTCTGCTTGTGTTACTCAGATGCAAACAGGTTATATAAAAAGCAATATAACTAAACATATTGCACCTAAACTATTCTATCCACATGAATTACAACAAAATGGGGAGATAAATATCTTGCAAACCAAATTATGTGATAACCTCGCAGATTTGTTCACTAAGTCCTTACCCAACTCCACATTTCAGAAATGTGTATATGGGATTGGTATGCGACGACTTAAAACTTTGCAAGCATCAAGGGGGGTATTCACCTAATTTTAACCTGTTCATAACATCATATTGCACTCTTTTTCTATTATAAGTTTTAGTCACTGGTTTCTCATAAAAGGTTTTTAATGAGACAATATTAAAATAAAATTATATGTCATATTTTCTACTTTTCCCACCAGGGTTTTTTTAGATAATATACAAGACATATTTATTGTTCAGATAATTCGACATGAATTATCAAGAAACATTATTCAAAATATGTTATATCATTTTCTCCTTATTTTTCCCATTAGGTTTTTAAAAAGAGTTTTCATAACATATCGATATTATTATTATTTTCTCAATATTTTTCCGAGTTTTTGGAGGAAATTACAAGATTAAAAGATTCCATGACGATTCAAGAATATACAAATCAACGGAGCAAATTGATAGTGTTGAGAATAATTATTTATGATCAATTAAGATTAATTAATAGTTAATTAGGCGGTTAGTGTTCTAACTTTTCGTGTCCCAATTTTGGTCAAAACTTGAGACACCAATGCATGTATTTGTGTCTCTTCCCCTTTAATAAATATAATCATCAATCAATGGAACAAAACACAGATTTCATTCATAACAGGTATCATGTTCTGCTGGAGCGGAGGCCGCTGATCCCGAAATGTATATGCTAATACCAACTGCTAATACCAACTTTTTAACACCACGTGCCGCTCCGACAAAATTTGAAGAACCGACAAAGAAACAATGAAATGCAGAAAAGCTCCAGCAAAGATTCAAACAAAATTGTTCACAGGGGGAGCAGAGATCGCTTCCAGGATCAGGCGCTTGAGAAACAAGTGAAATAACATATAAATGATATTTCAAAGACCAACAAAATAGCATCTGAAATTTCGGCCTCACAGGTAGCACCAATCTAATGCACATATATATGCCATTTGACATCCCAATGGAAAACGTTTGGCTTAATGCTACAGCAACGAGGAAATCAATCAGTGCCGCAGTGAAGGTAGCAGAAGGCAGGAAGGGCGTTGAAGCAGCATGCTGGGGGTAAGTTGAGAGCGAAGAACGTATCATGAAGAATGACACCAGGTGCCGAACTCAGCAGTCAGCACCGCAGTCTAGACAGCCTCTCGCTGTACTCCTGCAGCAAGTCGTCCAACTGAATACTGCAGCTTCTGGGCAGCAGATTCAGTTCCTGGAGACTCTGGCCTACAAAGAGATTTGTGCTTCTAACACTTTTAGAAGCTGCATTTATCAACACAATCAAACCTTACCAATTTTGTATAAGAATGGTAGTTACTGCTTTTCGACGAGCAGCATCTTCTTTGACAGAGTATAGGCATAGCGAAGAGCGGCTGTCTGCCGGAACTACTACACAAGGTTTTCTCATTTGCTTGCATGGAGCAGGCGAGGGCATGTGAGCAACGAAGAGCGGAGAGTAAAACCATGGAGAGATAACTGAAAGCCGTAGCCGGCCGAGTCGTTTAAGCAGTGCAGGACGATGCCTTTTGAACACACAAAACAAAGACAGCTGGTCTTAGTTAAACAATACATCCATCCATAGTTTCTCAGGTGATTGAAATCAAACACAAGCATAATGAGGCAGAAAAAGTTACGGGAACCTTAACCACCAAAGTCAAGCAGTCGATGGCAGATGTTTCAAACAGGGCACTGTTCATAGCCGATGGGTTTGGAGCAATATCTGTAACGTCACTGTCCAGACAGGTACAGCTCTAGCTCCTGCTGCGGCGATATCTGGAACCATAAAAGTTATACATTGCATTAGATAAGTGGAGAATACGAAAGGTGTATCAGCAGCTGGGAAAAATAATTAATGGCATCTGCATTACCCATTGCCATAGGTGGGAGATTCATCACGGCCACGGACTGGTGACCTGCTAATGCTGCGTCCACGTGCGGGGGACACACTACGACGCCTTGGGGAGCGCCCTGCAGGGCTGTAACTTCTGTTTACAAAGCATTTACTTTCTATGAGATGTATTTTTCTTCATGTTGTATAATACAGTTACAGAACTAGTATAAAAACGCAAACTTAAACAACAAGTACAACAAATAAACAACGTAACAAGATAACTATGGTGATGAAAGTGACAACATGTTCATGCAACCACTTATCACTATCTTACTCACTACTTAGTCTGCAAGTAGGCAGCGGCAACAGGTAGACAAACCTCAAACAAAGGGAAATTAAGAAACAACATGTAGCTCAGAATTCCTAACTATGAACCAAAAGACGAGTTGATTCATGTTTTTTTTTCTTTTCATGCAATCTAGTAAACTCACAATCTATAATTTTGGAATGGAGTAATTACTATTATAGCGCAGAACATAAAACAATTTAAAATGCATAACCAGTATTTAAAAATAACCTGCCAGTCACTAAGGCCCTGTTCGGGTATAAATTTTGTGGGCAGGCCAGCATTTAGTTAGTACATCCATGAACTGAATACCAGCCTACCCACAAAATTTACACCTCTTCCAAAAAGGGAAGAAGACTTCACAAGTTACTGGTAAAGACAGTATTGTCTATTAAAATTAGTGCTATAAGCAAATTGCAAGAGAGTTATTTTTAAGTGCATGTCCTCAACAGTAACAATTTGGTTACCTTCTGCTATAGCTTGGACTCCTGCGGTATCTAGGACTCCTGCTGCGACTGCGGCTCCGACTCCTGCTGCGACGCCTTCCACTGCCTAGACCCCCAGAACCGATCCTCAAACGGCATTCACGAGCAAAGTGTCCAGACTCACCACATTCATAACACTTCATCTCAGACCCACCAGATCGATCACGTCCACCACGCCCACTGCTGGCATTACGGGACAGCTCAACCCTCCAACCATTCTTGCCTAAAAGGTAAAAAAGGCAAACAATTGAATTAGCTATACTTGGAACTAATTGTTGTTCTGTAAAGGAACAGCGATGTGCGAATATAACATCACAACAAAACAGATCCACAAAAATTAATATTGACATTTTATAAGTTCAAATAAGTCAATTCCAACAACTGTAAACAAAACAAGCCTATGATCCAATATTATAATGATGTTACCATAAATATGCTGTCAAAAAAAATGATGCTACCATAATATAGATATTACTCACAAGCTGAAACGTGTCTCCCTCACATTTACTTAAATAGACAACCATGAAAGAAGGAAGATTTCCAAGTACAGCTGACGGAACATGTTAAACAAAAAGCACTGGTCACATACCGTCTATATCACGAATTGCATCTTGAGCATCCCTCCTGTCATCAAAATCTATAAATGCAAAACCAGGTGGCTTTCGTGCAACCCATACACTGCTACCACAAAAGAAAATAAGCAGACTGTATCAGTAACATCAGCATCACGCATAATATACTTTTATGAATGCAAAAGCTAAATAACCATGCTTAGCTGATGTGTTAATTAATAAGCACATCAAGAAAATAAGCAATTCAGGCACTTCAGGATTTGATCCAGTGGCCAGTGGGATAAAGCATATGCTACCAAAATACTTTGAAGTTGTTATTTGTGTCCCTACTATCCCGAGTTCCTGACAAAAGCCAGTCTAAGATGTACAAATCAAGCCCTTCAGCACATTAGACATAAGAACTAAGGACAATGAAAAATCCTGCAATAATGGACCTAAGAAGGACAGCAGAATTGTTTGGGCATAAATAATAGTAGCGAATGCTCACTAGGTAATGAAATACAGCACTACCCAACCTTAAAACGAGTTGATTATTTCGCTCTAGATCGGGGCTCACTGCGCGCTTATGCTTCTCAACGATAAGAAGTCGCATAAACCCGCAATTAAAGTATAAACTAGAATAATCGCACAGGATAAAGAACAAAGGTGGATGACTAACCTCCGGAGAACCCCAAACACCCGGAACTCGTCCTCGAGCTCCCGAGCCGTCACAGCAGGATCCAAGTTGCCGACGTACACGCGCGCCATCGCAGCGGACCACCCTACCTATCAATCACCAAACAAACAATTCCAGGTACCGGGAGCCATTAGATTTCAGCGAAGCGAGCGAGAAACAAAACAGATCATGACAGGAATCGGGTGGAAAGCGGCAGATCTGAGACGGTGACGAAACCCAGCTCCAGCACGGGCACGGGCACGAACGAGCTAGATCTAGGGTTTTGGGGCCTCGAGGGGGCGTGAGAAGAGATCGGTCCCTCACCTTCGCCGGTCTTGCCTTCAGTGACACGATGGCGACGGAGGCGGCGCCGGGGAGTTGTTGGGTAGGAGACGGCGGCGATGCGATTGGTGGACGGGGAGGCGATCGAGAGGTGTATATGCGAGACGGAGAGAGGAGGATATATTTTGCGACTCGGGTTTGGGTGCTGCGATCCGTTCGCCCGTGTCGGATACGTTCTCGAAGCCACGCGAGTTGTCGTGCGACTGGGCTTTGCCCCCTTGGGCTGCGATTCCACGCATGTATCGCGGAGCAGAACACCAGGAAATTCAATTGACACTGAACGGGCCCCCTGAGGACACCAGCCAACACCGGCCGGTGTAACAGCCGTCGAGCTCGTGCAACCCTAGCCGCCACAGGGAGAAAAGCTGTCGGTGTCATCTTCGTCGGTTCCCCTCATCTCCGGTAGCCTTTTGGTCATCAGGAGGTGAGGGAACCACGGATCAACATGTGGCCGTCGTCTTAGTATCTTTTTTTATAAGGTATTGTGTATCCTTCGCGACGGCGTCCTGACAGTAGATGCGACAACGCTCGGATTTTTTGTCTCCCGACTCCATCCCCGTTCGCGTGGCTATCATGGTCTACTTCATGGAGTTTGTGGATCTCACAACTCGTAATTTCGTTTTGGTCTTCTCGTCAGTTCGGCGATGACTCAATGTTTTGACAACTTGTCTTGCGAGGGGTGTGTCCCCGGCCACCGCATGTTCAACGATCTTAAGTTCTCACCCGCTGGGGTGGGTGGCTCATGCCGCTTAGTAAAACTTACAAGGTTAGTTCAGCTTATGCAGTTTTGGTCTTCTACTGTTTCGTCACCAGAGATTTGGAGAAAAATCAAGATGCAAAAGACGCAGCTAGAGAAGTTGGCTTCAAAGATATTTGATCAGATGTACTTTATTCGATCAGATGTACTTTATTCGTTGAATAAATAAAGCCAGATCGTTGTTCTAAAGAAAAAAGCTACGGGCCCCCCTAAAAAAAACTACGGGGAAGAAAAACCCTCGGAGTATCCCCTAAAAAAACTAAAAAAAAAGTCGGAGTTCCCCGCGTCTCCCACAACTTTTTTTTGTTGACAGGTCGTCTCCCACAACTGTCAATTAAGCATCCAGAATTGGAGACTGAGAAACCAGGAACTGACATCAAGTTTGTTTCAAAAAGAAAATTATGTCAAGTAGTTTTTGTTTAAAAAGATGTTTGTGAAATTTCTTTGTGAGGTCTTCTGGCTCTATCTATGTCCTAACTAGTCATCACAATCTGCTCTTTTTTTTTGCGGGTGACACAATCTGCTCCTTGAAGCCACTAGATACCACAGTTTGTACTTTTGTTATTTTAACCTTCTGTAATATCATTTCGATGACGAAGCAGTGGTTCGACAGTCTACCTTGCAATAGGTAGTCTCATCTTAATGCGTCGACGATCTTAAATTCTCACGTTTGGGGTGAACGACTTATGTAGATACTAAAACCTATAGTTAGTACAATATTTAAGTTTGATCTTCTGAAGTTTTATTGTCGTAGATATGAAAAGAAATGGAGATATAAATGACGGAAGCAATCTTGATAATTTTTATCAGGAATCATAATTGTAAGTTTCCGTTTTAGTTATTTGATCTTTTGTACTCTCACTATTAAATCAATAAAGCTACATGCCTTAAAAACGCAGAAAATATAATTTAGAAATCACATTTAATACTTAAATTTATAATATAAATTCTACAAAATGATTGTACAAAAACATTATTTGATATTTCTTCATGCTTCTATGCAAAACATTCATGTGTATGAAACAGACATTTCATGCATGCAACTCGTGAAAACTGTTCTCGTACAGTCATATACTGAGTATAAAATTATAAATGAACGAGAGATGATTAGGCTAAATATTATCCATGTCGATCGTTGTGCTTTTCCTGCTTTATACTTCTCATAACAGGAGCATATCACACCGTGTTGAATGGCACAGCAGATTGGACTGAAGTGAATACAGGATATATTTATAAGAATGAGCTTTCTTTTCTCAGTAGTTGCTTGTGATTGATTCTGTGGTAAACGAATTGGATTAACATGATATCCCCGCCTTTCTTTTCTTCTTCGTTTTGACCCATTTTCCAGGGTCTTTTTGAGTCCATTGGAATACATAAGGTAGACAATTATCTGCCTTCTTATCCAAAAAAAATAGGATTGACATGTGAATATTTTTGTACTTTATTGCTGTGGCTGCAAGACAACGGGAAAAAATTAATTGGTGTGTCCTTGGGGACGAAGACACCAGATTCTATCACTCTAGAGCTTCGGCTAGAATGAGAAGCAATCAAATTAAGGTTATTCATGATAATGACATTTACTATTTTTTCCCATGATGCAAAACAACAAATTCTCACTGGCTTTTACAAAGAGCTTGTTGGGGTACAGGGTTGGTCTTCTAATGACATTGAGATTGGTTGTCTGTATGAAAGTCATGTGAATCTATCTGATCTCACACGGCCTTTTTCTCTCCAAGAGATTCATGAAGCTATAAAAAATATTCCAAGGGATAGAAGTCCAGGCCCAGATGGCTTTGGCTCTGATTTCTTCCAAGATTTTTGGCCTATCGTTAAAGAAGATATCTTGCTGTTCTTTTCGCAGTTTTTCCATGGGAGTTTGCAGCTAGACAGAATTAATAGATCTTTCATTATCTTACTGCAAAAAAAAGAAAATGACAGTTCGCCAGGTGCTTTCCGTCCAATATCCTTGTTGAATTATCTGGTTAAGTGGATTACTAAAGTTCTAGCGGCAAAATTGCAAAATGTGATTACCAAGCTCGTGGATGATGACCAATTTGGTTTTATTAAATCTAGATGCATTGCGGACAACTTTTTATATGCCATGGATTTGGTTAAAGCTTGCAGGCAAAGAAAGAAAAAGGCACTAGTTCTGAAGTTAGATTTTCGTAAAGCTTTTGACACTATTTCTTGGCAAGCTCTTTTTAAAATTTTGTCAGTCCGGAGCTTTGATGATACTTGGTGTATGTGGATACAGAGCTTGTTGTATACCGCCAAAACTGCTGTTATCCTTAATGGGATTCCTGGGAAATGGATCAATTTGAAGAGGGGATTGAGACAAGGTGACCCACTATCTACTCTCTTGTTCATTTTGATTGTGGATGTTCTACAGCAAACAACCAAGAAATTTGCTGCTGATGGTGCTCTGAAGCATCCCATTTTTAGGGACCAGCCTTGTCCTGTTTTGCAGTACACGGACGATACTTTGATTGTGATGGAGGGAGATATCTTTCAGGCACGGCTGCTCAAAGAAATTTTGGATGCTTTGCTAGCTTCTCAGGACTGCATATTAATTTCACTAAATCTGCTTTTATTCCCATCAATCTCTCGACAGAAGAAGCTTCTGAAATTTCATAAGTTTTCGGCTGTCCGGTTGCCTCATTCCCTCAAACTTACTTGGCTCTGCCACTCTCAGATTCTAAACTTCCTAAAACAGCTTATGTTCCTTTGATCTCTTCGGTTGACAAAAGATTGGCCAGCTTTTCCATGAATTTTATTTCTAGAGGTGGAAGGCTGATTCTTACCAAGTCAGTGCTCTCGGCCCGTCCCGCCTATTTCATGTCTTGTCTTGCTTTGCCGAAGTGGGTTATTGAGAAAATTGACAGGCTACGAAGATCCTTTTTCTGGAAAGGAAAGAAATTCTCTAATGGTAGCAATTGCTTGGTCTCTTGGGAGCAAGTTTGCCGTCCGTTTGACGAAGGGGGGCTGGGAGTTAAAAATCTTGCAACTCAAAATAAATGTCTCCTTGCTAAATTTGTGCACAGACTCCACACTAACCCAAGGTCGTCATGGGCTCTTTGGGTTAAAAAAGCTCACTATCCTAGGAGAGATCTCAGGGATATTACACGATCTGGAGGCTTGGTTTGGAATAGAATTAATGAATTTGCGGGCTGCTACCGACAACTCGTGTGGCTGTTCATATTGGTGACGGGGAATCTACTTCTTTTTGGCATGATGTTTGGATCCTAAACTCTACTTTGGCTGAACTCTTCCCGGCGCTTTACTCTCATACTACTCGCCCAAACATTTCGGTGGCTAACTATTACAGTAATGGAGTGTGGGATATTCTCTTGAGACATCTTAGTTCTGACCGAGCTTGCTCTGAATACAATGCCATCATTCCTCAGATTTCAGGTTGGGTTCCGATTAGAGGCGAGACTGACAACAGATTTTGGAGGATGGAACAATCAAAATCCTTCTCTGTCAAGGCGTTGTATTAGCTTGAAAACTTTGGGGGTGTCTCTGATCTTGCATGCTCTGTTCTTTGGGGTTGTTCAGCTCCGAATAAGCAAAAGGTGTTTGTTTGGCTCTGGTTGAAAGGGAGAATTAAAGTGAGATCTGTGCTTAAGAAACAACATATTCTTGCTGATGATGATTGCCCTTTGGGCGGTACTACGAGCGAATCTCCCACACATTTGGCCCTGGTGTGTCCCCGTTCTCTGCTCATCTGTCAGTTGTTGGGTGTTGTTATCTCAGGGATGGAACAAGTTGAGAATATTATTACTCTTGGCAAAACGCTTGCCGCTCCTGATAAGGTGGCTGCCTGGGAGGTGGTTGTTGTTGCTGTGCTTTGGAATATTTGGCTAGCAAGAAATCGCAAAGTCTTTGATAATCGCATTGTTCCCCGGACAATTGTTGCGAAGCACTGTTCTGAAATGCTGAAAATTTGGTATCATTGTCTCAAGGGGAAAGAGAAGCTCGCTGCTCATCGTTGGTTAGAAATTTGGCCTGACTAGTTGCATTCCTTTCTTCCCTCTTGTAATTTCCTTCTCTTTGTTTTAATGTTGGCTTTCCTATCCTTTGTAATTTCCCTGTTGGGACTTGTACGGCTTGGAACTCTTTCGGCTCCCTTTTTTTTAATCTAAACTCCCCTTCCGACTTCGGTCAAAAAAAAAATATTTTTGTACTGGGGTGAACGCTGCTATTCAACAATCAGAGTAACAATTCCTTGAACCAGTAGCATAGACGGTCTCCCAGTAGCTTGAGCTGAATGCTGAAATGCAATAGGATTAGAAAGAAGATCGTCGAGAGGAGAAGATCTAAAGAAGCAACAAAGAAAAGGCAGAGTCGTCTCCACGCCGACAAAAGGGTTAATGAGTGAGAAGCAGTAGCACTGTGTCACGCTTACCATCTATCCCCTTTAAATTAGCCCCTTTTGGGATCTAGTCAAAGGGTTGTTGGTGATGAAGCTAGCAAGCAAGCATGCGACGGGGGTGAGCTTTTGAGAAGCGATCAAACGAGATCACTAATTGAGCTCTTTGTTTACTCTGACTTTGCAGGAGTGCTATTTAATTTGCAAATTACTCTGCCTTCTATTCTAAGATCTTTGTTGAAAAAAGCACTCATGTGTAATCATTTATTAACAAGCAGCAAATGAAAATCTGTCGGTCTTCTAAACAAAATTAGTCAGAGCGAGACGCCTGCGGTGACTTCGTCAATCTTTTAAGATCTGCCGGCTTAGTCTTTCGGAAGTGCTCATAGGGATAGAGTGTGCGTGTGTGCGTTCATAGGGGTGAGTGTTCCCACGTGTTGTGAGCGTCTGCATTTGTGTTGTGTTTCTAAAAAATAAATAAATTAGTCAGCATATAGAGCTCAGGGAGAGTAATCCCTTCAAAAAAAAAAGTACACACGTTTTTCTATATCCAACTCATCATGGCAATTCTTGACTATTTCTCAGCAACTCCTCCATGTGCTAGAAGAGTATTCGTCTCCGATCTTTTAAGCTACTCGCACTAATGTTACTTAACACACTAAAATATATACTACCTCCGTTCCATAATTTTTGTCGAAATCTTACATGTATAACACTTTTTAAAAATAGATACATCTATTTTTGGGCAAATTTAAGACAGGAATTATGAAACGGATGGATTACTTGCTATTTGTTGGCACAGACCATTTTATCTGCTAATGTGTGAGTTAACAGTTAACACACTAACATTCTTGCGATTTGTTGGCCCAGACCTATTTATCGTTGACCTCTGCTCCCATGGATCTCAAGCAGGCCTACCATTTCCGAAGCACACATGCTTGCTTCCTTTGTCCTAATTCCTTGTCATCCACTCCAGATCATGATGTTGCTTGCTAGAGTAGCTTCAGCTCAGCTTCCAGCAGCATCCTATTCCTAGCTAACTAACACATGCATGATGCATGCATATCTGGTCAATTCTTCTTCGCCTGCTTTTGTGCTTGTGAGCTAATGATGCATGTAGCATGAACCCCTCCAATCCGCCTGCTCAGGTTAGGAACGGGGGAGAAAAAATAATTGAAAGGTGCACCTTACTGTAGCTGCGTGGTCCACTGTTCTACCAAAAAACTTGACTCGCCAGCTTGCGAGCTTGGTGTGCATGTAATTTAATTTGCGTAGTTTCCATTCACTTAAAGATTGGATTTGCTAAGTTGATGACCTATTGTGTAGAATTTTTTTAATGTGTGGAAATTAAATAGTGTGACATTTTAAATTTATGTAGTCCCTCCGTCCAACAAAGGATGTCTCAATTTTGACTAAATTTGAATGCATCTATACACTAAGTAATGTCTAGATGCATCCAAATTTTGACAAACTTGAAACATCTTTTGTTGGGCGGAGGGAGTGCAACTTTAATTCAAGAAATGTGCAAAACAAAATGGACGGTTAAACATGATACAGTCGAGATTGCAGTTTTTTTTTTACCGTTGCAATGGCATGCAGAGGAAAGTGCAACTACTACTGTGTTGCATTGCAACAGCAACAGCCTGTCTGCACTCCACCCCGTCTGGAAGAAGAACAGCCAACAGAACCAACCGAACGTGGGAAGATTGGAAGAACAGAATTTTGAAACGCCCCGTCCAGCTTCCTGTCACCTTCTCGTCACATGCACAAGCACATGCGCCCACCTGGTTTATTTGCAAGTCAAATGTGCCACCACTAACGCCATTGAATGCCAATTAATGGCTTGCAGTTTTGTTTCAAGCCCATCGATGCTTCCTGTCTTCAAGAGTGGCTTCCAAGTTGGTCCAATTCTGCTGATCGAACTTGCAAACCAGAGTACTACTAGCCAAAATAGCTTAGTTCGAATGCTTCACAAAAACTTTTTGATAATCTCACAAGGTACGATCAATGATATGTTCCTATTTGCTAATAATGGATCATCACAGGCATAAGAAAAATATGAAAAATCAATCAATCTTCCATGTTCCGAGTAACTAAAAAGAAAAACTGAATTTCGAGAAGAAGAAATGCGACCGATCAAATGCAAGTCAAGGATGGCTACCGGCGCTGCTGCTGCTGGTCTGCCACCCGCCGGCGGCCCACAACGGCGCCGTCCTCTCCCCGGCAATGTTGCCGGAGCTTCCACCCCCAGGCTGCGCCTCCACGTCCCCGCCTTCATTGCTCCTGCTCGCCTCGGCCGCCGCCATCGCCGGCCACCGGAACGACACCGAGCGCCTGCTCCCGCCGCCCACCAACGCCCGCCCCTCTTCCTTCCTTGCAGCCGCCGCCGCCGGCACCATCCAGATCTTGGACACGGAGAAGCTGTCCTTCTTCAGCCTGCTTCCTGCCGCCGCGGCACCTTCGCCCCCGCAACGCATTGATCCAGCAGCAACAGCATCGGCCGCCTGGTCTCTCACGGCCGCTTCCCACGCCGGCGCGCCTAATTTCTTGGCGTTCCCGAACCCGAAGTCGAAGTCCGACAGCGCGTGCCGCCGGCGCCGCGATCTGCTCGCGCTCTGCAGCTTCTTGTTTGGCGTCTTGATGGCGACGCGCAGCGCGGCGCGGCCGTCCATGACGTACTCGTAGGATCCCATGGACAGGCACCGCCTCTGCCCCAGGCTTCTCCTGCCGTTGTTGCCGTTGTCGTCGCTGCTTCTGCCAGTGGTTTCCACGGCGACGCCATTGCCGATGCCGTCCACGCACCTGAGCTTGCCAAGCTTCACCTCGACGACCTCCTCGTCCTCCTCTGCCTTCGGGGCCCCCTCGTTGTCAACCCCCAATGCCTCCATGGCCGTGACTTCGGACTCGAGGACGAGCAGCGCCGGGCTGGAGGGCTCCGGCGCGAGGTCGAGATCGGCGAGGACGCTGCGGCGGCAGAGCGGGCAGGTGGAGTGGGACAGAAGCCAGGCGTCGATGCAGGGCACGTGGAACGCGTGGCCGCAGGTCGGGAGCAGCCGGAGCCCGTCGTCCATGGCGAACTCGCACAGGCACACAGCGCAGTCGAACGCGCCCCCGCCGTCTTCCTCCTTGCCGGCGCCCTTGACGATGTCGCGGTAGAGGAAGACGGGGAGCGCGTCGATGAAGGCCTGGTCGACGCCGGCGTCGTGGAGGTGGAACAGCTGCTGCAGCTGGCCCTGCAGCGCCGTCGGGCTGCCGTCGGCGTCGCCCACGCGCAGGCGGCGCCGGCGCGCGCGGCGGAGGCGGAGGATGTTCTGCACGAGGAGGTTGAGCAGGCCGAAGATGAAGAACACCATGGCCAGGATGGCCACCACCAGGAGCACGCCCGGGCTTAGCTTCGTCTGGATCGTGTCCAGCACGGACGGGTGCGCTGGCGGCGCCGCCGCTGAGGAAGAAGACGCGGATGCGTCCATGGTAATTAAGGTATAGGGGTAGCCCGTAGCCGCGCCTATGCCGTGATGTGTGTATTGGGAGGCGCAGGCGAAGCCATGGTTTGGACTTTGGTGTAGTGATGGACTGATGGTTAAGGTATTTGGAGGGAGGAGATCCGGCCCAGGGGAGGGATGGTGTGCGGTGAAGGCACTGCAAAGAGTGTCAGGAAAATCAAAAGAGACGACGGGGTATTATACTAGCAGGGAGAAGAGAACGTTTTCTTGCCTTGTACTGTATTAATATACCGCGTATTTCAGATTTATTGCCATCGCAAAAGTTTTAAAGAACAAAGATTTTTACTTTTTTTTTGGAAGAATAAAGATTTTACTCGATTACAATAAAGACGCATACGCGCAAATGCACGACGTACTCGCGTACTGCAAATAGTTTATACCACCACGGCCACGCGCATCCGTTCTGGAAATCAGGAAAATTGCTGCAAGTGATACAGCTTGCGCGACTGACTCTGTGTTAACTATTGGGTGGTACTTGAATTGAGTCTAGGGTACTTTTGGTTCTTGCCCATCTAAACTCTAAAGCCTATCAATCATAGGCCAGCAACAAATTGGTTAAGGACTTGTTTGACCCATGGTTAGCAAAAATAATAGTGATAGGAAAAATATGTGAAGAAATTCATGAGGTGGTTAATTGGTAAGATTTTCATTGGCAATCAACCAAATAAAACCAAAATGATGTTGTTATTTTTTAGGCGGACTACTTTCTTGGTCTCTTGTTTTATTTTTGAGATGTAACTTTGAATGATGATATTGTGCTGAATTTTAATAATATGATGACTGTGTGCATCGATTGATGCAGAGGCAGGAGGGTTCCCTCCTTTTCGAAAAAAAAAACAAAATGGCATTAATTGTCAAAATTTAAGTAAAGCAAATTTGGACAAGCACCAAACATATACCCTAGAATACGTCATCTATGATCTCGAGATGGACGGGGAGTCTAAATGGTTCGTCGTTTCGTTGTTTATCTTTTAAGAATGTCGTTTCATCATTCATATGTTGCCCAAAAATTTGTTCGCGTCAGAACCGATCAACCTTTGATTAGATGATTAGGGGGGTGATTGTATCCCTAGCCCGTTAGGAATCAAACCCAGGTTGAGGCCAATGTATGTGATGTCTCATTTGAAGCGGATTATTCTTTCCGTGATAGTTGAAGGGTTGCCATGAATGACATAAGATGCATTGTTGTCTCCATCGCGGACATGTTGCTGCCATCTCGGATTTGACGGCCTCATGGCCATGCCGACATCCCTGGCCACTCCTTGTGGCAAGTAGCATGTTCTGTTGGAAGAGCAACGATTTTCAGCTCGATGTGGATTTGGGAGCCATTTGGTGAGCTTTATTGCAAACTTAGATACATTTTTTTTGAAAAAAAAATCAAACATAGATGCATCGTATGCCAATATAGGCAAAATAAAGTTAGGGGGGCCATCGTCCTTAAAAACAAGAAGAATTCGATTGAAAACTAAACCTAGCTGGCTCATGTGCCGCCATATCATCTTCCCGTGGAAAGTACTCAAAAGAGTTCAAACAAAAGATGTCTCAAGTTTGTCAAAATTTAAATGTACCTAGACATGATTTAGTGTATAGATGCATTCAAATTTAGTCAAAGTTGAGACATCATTTGTTGGACGGAGCAAGTATGTAACTTCCAAACCATCTGATCTTGCTCTGCAGTGTAGGACACACTTAGCACAATCTGCCTAAGCTCCTCCCACTGCCTGAGCAGTGTTTTTCCTTTCCCGATATTTTTTAACGATGCAAAGCCGGAGCTGCGTGATGATATCGTTGTAGGGATGCCGAGGATGTCGAGCGGACTGGCCGGAGGCAGCGCAAAGAAATCGGATGAGGCGCGTGAGTAAGAAGGGCCACACCATGACACCAACGCCTATGGCACGAACATTCGCCCCATAGCGCAGCGCAGTCCTTCTTTGAGAAGTGATTGTGTATTCGAAATCCTCGGATGGATTGAACGAGCGCGCTTATCTGATGTGAGGTCTGAGCAGAAGCAAAGAAGCGAGCGAGAGAGAGAGAGAGCATGCAGTCTCGTCGTCATCTCTTCTTCTCCTCTTCGGAGAGTCTAGCTAAAAATAAACGGGGCTAAATTACAGGGGCGTCCACGAACATCGCCGAGCCCCCGACCCGAAGCACAAAACCAGGAAGCCCCTATTTATAACCCAACCCCTTCCTGAGCAGGCGCCGGAAATTTCTTGGGGAAACGAGAATGATCGGCGACAGCGCTCTCGCAACCAGATCGATCCAAGCGCACGCAAAGATCCGATCGCAATTTGCGACGAGCAGCTGAGCCCCGATCGATCCGAGAGGAGGACGATCGTACGATCGAGGATCGCCGGACGAGGAGTCGCCGGCCGTTGGCGGGCGGGCGGGGCGATCGATCTAGCAAAATACAATTTGAGTTTGTTTCCTGTGTGGTGGATCGCTTTGCATATATGAGCAGAGGATGCGGGGGGTGCTGGAGGAGGACATGCTGCCGTCGACGCCGGGGAAGGTGAAGATCGAGCGCGCCGGCGCCATGAGCCGGCAGCTGCACCGCTGCTTCGCGTCCACGGGGACCATGTTCCTCTGGGCGCTCTTCCTCGTCGCCATGACGGCCACCTACCTCAGCTTCCACTCCTTCGTCGACACCTCCTCCCGCTACTTCGCCGCCTCCTGGGGCGGCCTCCACTGGGAGCGCCAGATCCGGGCCTCCGCCTCGCCGCGCCGCCCCCCCGGGTCCGCCGAGGGGGCCGGGCTCTCCGTCCTCGTCACCGGCGCCGCCGGATTCGTCGGCACCCACTGCTCCCTCGCCCTCCGCAAGCGCGGCGACGGCGTCGTCGGCATCGACAACTTCAACAAGTACTACGACCCCTCCCTCAAAAAAGCCCGCCGCGCGCTGCTCGCCTCCCACGGAGTCTTCGTCGTCGAGGGCGACATCAACGACGGCCGCCTCCTGGCCAAGCTCTTCGACGTCGTCCCCTTCACCCACGTGCTCCACCTGGCGGCGCAGGCCGGGGTGCGCTACGCCATGGAGAACCCTTCCTCCTACGTGCACTCCAACATCGCGGGCCTGGTCTCCCTCCTGGAGGCCTGCAAGGACGCGGACCCGCAGCCCGCGGTGGTATGGGCCTCATCCTCCTCCGTCTACGGGCTCAACGACCTCGTCCCCTTCTCCGAGGCGCACCGCACGGACCGGCCGGCGTCGCTCTACGCCGCCACGAAGAAGGCCGGGGAAGAGATCACCCACACCTACAACCACATCTACGGCCTCTCCGTAACGGGCCTCCGCTTCTTCACCGTGTACGGCCCATGGGGCCGGCCCGACATGGCCTACTTCTCCTTCACCCGCAACATCCTCCAGGGGAAGCCCATCACCGTGTACCGGGGCAAGGACCACGTCGACCTCGCCAGGGACTTCACCTACATCGACGACATCGTGCGCGGCTGCCTGGCATCCCTCGACACGGCGGGCCGGAGCACGGGGACGGGGGGGAAGAAGCGAGGGCCGGCGCCGTACAGGATCTTCAACCTGGGGAACACGGCGCCGGTGACGGTGCCGACGCTGGTGTCCATCCTGGAGAGGTACCTGAGGGTGGAGGCGAAGAAGAACGTGGTGGAGATGCCCGGCAATGGCGACGTGCCATTCACGCATGCCAACATCAGCCTGGCGAGGGAGCAGCTCGGGTACAAGCCCACGACGACGCTGGAGATGGGGCTCAAGAAGTTCGTCCGCTGGTACCTCTCTTACTACGGATACAACCGGGGAACACACACCTTCAGCAACTTGTGATGATATATATATTTAGGGATCGGTAAATGTATTGTTGTAGTAAAACATGTATGATTTTTTTTGTTAATTTGTTTTGTGTGCGTGGCTGGGTCCTCCGCTCTCTGATCAAAGACAGACTGACCATTCTTGTTTCTGTAATTTCTGAGGAAATACGAGGAAAAATTCTTCAATCTGCATGCTTGGACCAGGAGAGAACTCAAAACGTTTTTTTTTCTCGTATCAATGCCTTAGCGTGCGCCATAGAATGATATGAATCCCGCAATGTATTTTCAAGTCAATCACACAACATTGATTTGGCGTCTAACGTTGGATCTCCACAAATGAAGGGCCTGTGTTCCGTACAGGAATGGTTACCACATAAAAGAGCTCTCTTCTTGATTATCAACTTCTTGCCACGTCTCCAAAATATGCTGTAATTCCTTTCGATCTGCCTTGCACATAGTTCTCTTCACTCTGAAAGAACTTGAATGTTGGACAGGGTATCTTCCTAGGATCATAGCTGTAAAATATTTTTGAAAGAATGATGCAACTAGTGGTTGGGAAGAACGGTTCTTTACCTTGAAATGCAACGGAGGAGAACACAACCAGGAAAGATCCTTGACCTGGCGTATGTCCACATTCCGCGGCAAGAACATGATGATATTGGGAGCTATTCTCTGAGCAGCTTGAAATAATGTGTACCTGCATTGCTCAAGGATACAATTGTTGTAAGGGATCCCCTGTTGTAATACTTAAAAGTGTTAGGTTTTGTTTATTCTGCTTTATCTTCACTTACTAGTAAGTGCACTGTAAAAAAAATCATCAGTCCAGTTTTGCTTATAATGTGTGATCTTTCATTATTGAAAGTTCTGAAACTACAGGTCAATAACTACAATTTTTTTCATCAAAATGATTGCTTTTCTAAACTCCTTACAGCATGTATGCGTAGATTGTTGATTCTTCCTCGTCGTATTGTGGCAAGGACAAAAGGGAATTCAGTGAGTAGCATGCCCATCTTTCGGCTTCAGCATATCGAGGGTGTAAATTGGAGTCTTGTTGTATGAACCATGGTGGTGACAGGAACACCAGATCTGCCTGGTGTAGCAGAAGGAAATAAGCAATCAGAAAAATATGAAGATGGAATGAAAAAAACCTTACCAGTTCATCTTGAATGAAAAACCCCCTGTTCTATATGGAAGAATGTAGACGGTCCTTGCGTACAAAAAATCAGGCACCCTTACCCACGATATTGAGGTTAATGCAGAATTATCATAATAAAAGGTAACAACACAAATGGTACAACAATTTGTAATGCGTGAGCAATTTAATACAACAACTTGTAAGATGTGGTCGGTTGGTACAATAACTTGTAATGCAGTTGCATGGTGGTGATATTAGTCCAAAAATTAGCCACGTCAGCGCTAGATGGAGTTCAGACTGGATTGTATTTTTGCATCGAAGCCCTTCGGTATGTTTTTTAGGTCCTCCGATCTCAGACGAAATGTAAATTTGCAAAACCGTTTCATCTCACCTCTGTTTCTCCTCTCCCCCGAGCTCCCTCATCTCCTGTGGTTTCTTCTTCAACTCCGGCGGGAAGCGCCGCCGCCCCCGCGAGCTTGCTCTGGAGCACCCCGCCTCTCTGACGCCGCCAGGAGCTTCGCGCCATCTCCCTGAGTCAAGCGCCGCCCTCCCCCTGGAGATTCTCCGCCCCGAGCCTCCCCGCGTCGTCCTCTCCCCCGGCAACTGCAACCCTGCCGTCGACAACCCGCTCCGGCCATCCTCCGGCCAGACCAACCCCTCCATCCGGCTCGCAGTGAGCCCCCGTTCCTCTCCCCCTCTTTTTCCCCTCGGATCCGTGCCCAGAAAGCCCTGCGCCGCCGCCGGCGAGCTTTTCCCGCGAGCGTCCTGCTCCCCTTTTTCCGTCCATGGTGGGCGCGGCCCAACCCAAGCCGAACCTGCACAGTGGGATGGTGAGGAGCGCACGCGCCGCGTGGCCGTCAGCGCGAGGGAGAGGTCGGCTCCCGGCTGGAGGTCGGCGGCGGCCACCCGCGGCAACTTGCCCAGGATTACCCACGACGGCGACGCGGGCGCCATCTCGCGCTAGCTCTTCCTGGTGGTGGTTTGTGGGCTTGCTGCTGTGCCTAGCGTGAGGTGGTGGGTGGCAAAGCGGGGGAATGATGGTCGCGGCTTCCAGGCGAGCGAAGTGAACCGGAGAGGCAAACAGAGCTATCGCGCGCGCCAGCCTTTTGCGCGTGCCAAGCTCGCCCGATTCCATCACGCAAACGACACGGCAACAGAGCTGCAACCAGGCTTGGACTTGGACTGCATCAAAAAATCAGAATCGAGCCTTTTTCTGCTCGTCAGCTAGTGGCAGCGGCAAAGCAAATTAAACCACCGAGTCGGCTATTTTTGTGATATCTAATGATCGGGGGGTCTTTCTGTAAAATGAATCCACTGAAGGCAGCCGCGTGGCGAGACACGTGTCAGCACCGCATCGGCTGTGACCAAACATGAATCCGCATTACAAGTTAGTGTACCACCTGGACCCATTTTTCAACTTTTTTTACTAAACTCCTCGCGCATTACAAGCTTAGTCAATGACCAGCCGAACCGTGCATCTCCAACATATCAAAATACGAGTAAGTTTTAAAAAATACCAATTGTTGGCAGTAGAATGCTTTTTACTATCGAAATTGCTTTGCATCCGATGTTTTCTGTCCGATCTGCATCCGATACTGGATCCGACGTCTGGCCTTCATACAGCAATTTGATCAAAGGTTGATGGAGTAGCATCAGACAAAAAATTGCCGTATGTATAGAACTGCTGTTTTACTACCTCTGTTACTAGATATAAAATGTTTAGGACTCCTAAATCAAACATTTAAAAGTTTTATCAAATTTGCAGAAGAATGTACTAACAGTTACAATATTAGATAAGTATACTATAAAGAATATCATGACAGATTCAATAAAATAATTTGGAGTTGTAGTTGTTGATAGATTTTTCTCTAAATTTTGGCCAAGTTTAAGAAGTTTGAGTAGGAAGATAGCTAGAACAATTTATATTTAAGAACAGAGAGAGTAATTTATTTACTTATGCAACTATTTGCACTATTCGAATCTACACATAACAAATAACACTCTGACTAAGGATAAAGAATGAACCAACCAATCAATATACCTGGGCAAACCCCGGCCGGGTTCGGGCCGGGCTTTATAAAAGCCTGACGGTCAGCCCTGAAGCCCGAGCCCGACCCGGCCCGAAGCCCGAAAAATAGGTCATTCAAGCATTAAAATAATTATTTTTGAATAAATAAATGTATTTTTATACCTATTTTTTCTAAAATATACTCAATTTAAGTCATTTCGAGCTTTTTTCGGGCTTTCGGGCAGAAAAGTGAAGCACGGGTCCGGCCCGGTACACCGGGCTTCGGGCCGGGCCACCCATGCCCAGGTATACCAGTCAACCATATGTCTAGCTTAGCAGCTTACCTCTGCTTTTACAAGAATGTTGACGTTTTCGGCCATTTTTAATTCGTCAAGCAACACTGATGAGCAAGCATTGAAGCATACCTTGAGGGCAGGCGCGAGGCGGAAGAAGTCGCCGACGACGAACTCGACCATGTCCTCCACGCCGTAGATCCTCGCGTTGTGTCTCGCCAGCTCCACCTTGCAGGGGTCGATATCAACCGCGAGCACGTAGCAACCGCTGCACGACATGCAGTCGACGGGATTATTGGCGGAAAGACCAAGGGTAGGGGGGGGGGGGGGTTGAGCGGCTGGGCCGTATATACCTGGCGGCGAACTGGATGGAGTTGCCGCCGACGCCGGCGAACGCGTCGACGACGAGGTCGGCAGGGCCGGCGCGCGCGGCCTGTGCGGCGGCGATGGCCTCCGGGGTGGCGGAGTACCAGCCCTCGGCGTCCATGTGCACACCACGGTCGTACAGGGAGAAGAGGCTGTGCCGATGGGCCCAGTACTTGCCCGCGATGGCCGCCTCCGGGGCATCAGCATCAGAGGTGTGCTTCTCCCTCTTCGCCTTCTTCCGGCGCTTCCGTTTCTTCGTTGTCTCCTCCAGGGTTGCAGTTGCAGAGCACGGGCCATCTGCGCCCTTAAGCTCGCCGACCTCGTACAGAGAGCAGTCGTCCCGCCGGTGGTTGCGCGCAGCGGAGGCGGCGGCGGGATCAGCATCAGCGGCGTGCTCCTCCAGCGGTGGCTGCGTGGGCTTGCCCGGTGCATCGGCCTCCTCGCTGGTCGGCGGAGGAGTTGGGGGTTGGGTCCCTGCGGAGGCGGCGGTATCAGGATCAGCATCAGCGGCGTGCTCCTCAAGCGGTGGCTGCTCGGCTTCCGGGCGCGCGGGCTTCTCCGGTGCTTCGGCCTCATCTTGTGTCGACGGAGGGGTTGGTGGTTGGGTTCCACAATGCCATCTCTTGCGGACGGCTGTGAGGAGGACGGGGCGGGGGAGGGTGAACTTTGGGATGGCGGCTACCAGGCGGCAGAAGCGCGTCCTGGGGAGGAACGACACGGCGTCGGGTCGGCAGCAGCAGCCCGCGGCCGGCGGTGTTGTGGTGGCACTGGCACTTGTTTCTGCCATCACTCCTCCCTGTGTTCGTGTCGTTTGGCCTTCTCCACTTTGAGTGGGGAGGGGGGTCCGGGCCTCTCGGGGATGTCCACAATGATTCTTCTCCTTCCGTCACCGGCTCGTCTTCGGATTGTGGAGAGTCTTACCATATCACTAAGCATCCCTCTAAAATAAACTTGTTCCAACGCTAGAAAGCTTAGGCAGGTGCTTAAGTCTGTGTCTCCTTCCCTCTAGCACTCACCGTGGCATGTTTTTTTGTCTAGTGCGCAACTCTTCATTAAACAAAAATTAGGAACAAAATTTTATTGAATCTTCATCGTCCAGCTGCGCTTCGTTGAGACTAGAAATCTCCCGTCTCCTTGTTGCACGGCCCTTCTCTAAAATATCTCGCATGACTGCAGAAACTTTCCTCCCGATGGACGAAGGCCAGAAGCAAAGCACGCATCGACTGGCGGCGGAGCAGCCGGAGGCGCGGGCCTGCGTGCTGCCGCTGCACGCGACGTCCTGCAAAAGGCCTTCTTGCAGCCGCTGCGCGCAGGCGGAGTGGCCGGAGACATGGACTGAGGTCGTCCCACATCCGGAAGGAGGAGCTCGTCGTCCGCGTACATGCTCGTCGTCCCTCAACCCCATAGACCGGATCGGGGTGGTACCCGTGCCTGCTGCCGCCGCTCCCCTCGGCGCACGCGCCGCCGCTGCTCCCCTTCACGCCTGCTGCTGCTCGCGCCGCCGCCGCCGCTCCACTCCAAGGCGAAGGAAGCAGGTCGTCGGGCCGCAGGGCGTCAGCAGCGAAGCCAGGGGAAGAGCACCCTGTGGAGCACCCGAGAGCAGTTTGTTTTCGGAGGCACCGGGCAAGAGTCTAAGCAAAACGGAGCACCTCGAGCCTCCTGCAAGCACTCCGTCCAGCTAACGTGGCAGAATAAACCAAAATAAACCCGTTTTTTTTCTTAAGCACTATCCTTAAGCACATGCATCGAAGATGCTCTGACAGGTGGGCCTAGCCCCACGTGTCAGGCACAGCACCATACGTCAGGGAATCCTCCTTCGATGGGGAGGTGCAAACTGATTGGCGTGAATCTTAATAAAAAGCTTAAATCTCATTTGATGCAACAAAGTCAGCACATCAATTTATCTCTCACTAAAAATAGACGACTTCTCAATATCAAACCCTTGTTTAAATTGTTGAGCAGATACTCCTGAGGTTTGGTCGATGACACGTGGGCCCTACCCATGTCTAGATACTCCATGCCGCCACGTGCACAGCCATATTCACACAATTTATGAGTTGCCAAAGGTTGAAAAGATTGATCAACAAAGTCACATATATATATGTGTTTAAATGGTTTTTACCTTTTTTGTTTTGGTTTTTTCGGAAAGGAGGAAAACCCCCGACCTCTAAATCGATCGACGCACAGTCATAATATTATTATAAATCATCATCAATTACGTACTCTTTCTAATCATATAACTGAAAAATGGCGAGCACAATCACAACACACGCCCTCAAGCCTAAGGTCAGCGCGTCATCCAAACCAGCCGAAGAAATCCACATGCAAATCATCAATTACATACAATTTCTAATCATACAACTGAAAAGGGCGAGCAAAATCACAATACACGCCCTCAAGCCTAAGGCCGCGTGTCATCTAAACCAGCCGAAGAATCCACGTGCGACCATCTCTCCAAACAGTTGCATCGAGATTTCATATACCTCTGGTCCTCCGTCTAAAGCAGTAGGGACTACGAACCAAGTACGGAACCAATGAGATGCTCAAAGAACAACCTACAAAAATTGGAAACTTTTATGTTGTTAAAAAACATATCATACCTGCAATTCCAAATAGATCAAGAAATCGCACATGCCTCAACAAGGATAAGCGATTTTAGAGATTACCCAACCCCTAAGACAGTGACTAAGCATATCAGTAAGACAAGATGGAGGAGTAAATTAAATGTCACAAAGACGGTCTTCCAAACCTTTGGACATAGAAAAAACAAATGTTGAATGGTCTCATCATGATTAAAAAAAAGGGTACACATTCCTTGCAACCAACTCAATTCGTTTTAGCTAAATTATCCTTCGACGTCACCACCCCGCAACAAAGATACCAAGCAAAAAATTCAGTTTTAAGAATAATCTTCAGTTTCCAAATAATCTTATGACAAAACTGGCAATCTAAGTTGATGAGCAGCCTATATGGAGATTTGATAGAATAATTTCCAGACGAAGACAAGTCCCAAAAGAAAGAAATTAACCAGATGCATTGATTCTAACTTAGCATGAAGCGCCTCACAAGCTATCAAACAAGCACCAACAATTTCCCGTCGAAAACATAACATTAGGAGGATCAACTCTTAAGACTTGAGCAACCGAGTCTCGACGATTGAGTGTTAAACTAGAATAACTTTGATCACCTAATGGGAAACTAAAGCATCCACCAAAAACTTTAATTAACTAGCAAAATATATATTTTACATAGATTGGAAACTAGGAGTTAAACCTCATAGTTTATATTTTATATTCCTATACAAGCCACCCCCATTAAATTATTTATTATGCACATCCAAACATCTCACATCATTACATCGTCATTACAAACATGTCACATCATTGCACATTTATATATTTAACTTGTCATCAAGCATCCACATTATGTATTTTTCTCATAAATATGAAACACGACACATTGTTACATCATCAATTTGTTCACACCTGCATCATCACATCATCAAGTTGTACTAAATCAACACTCAAATTAAGGATAGACCTCAATTATAGACCGGTAACCCAGGGTACTTGTAATTTTGTAATTAATAAATCCAGCTTCCAAGAAGATTCTTTTCCACTCTCGCTCCTCCCGCTCAACCCCATTAATGAACATGATGTACATATCAAACAAGGCTTGAGTTTCGTTGCAGATGTTGTCGCATGTGTTTGATCCGACCACGGTATCTATTATTATCACTTTCCCTCCGTTGCCTCTGGTAGGGATTGCTTTTTTGCATTCTCGCAGTATCTTGATGCACTCATCATCATTCCAGTCGTGTAGAATCCACTACAAAAACTCAATAAAGAAATACTAAGCAATTTAATAGCGATTAATCATAGATAGATATGTGTTGTATAGATTTCGACGGGACCCTAACAGCCACTATTGAAAACTTATGCACACCTCTACTACTTGGGAGATCAATTTTACACAGAGTGAACTCAAAACTTTATTCACAATTTCGGTACAATATTATTTTAGTGGCTACCATATTACTACAAAACCATACTAGTCGATTATGGTAGCTTACAACTTTTCTCACGGTGGTAATCTACTTCTTGGTGTGGTTATAGCGCACCCATGGGAGGAGAGAGATCCCTATTTATCTATACTATACTATTGTTTAATTTGCAGTCTGTGTCACGTCCGTCCTCCTCTTCGTCCGTCACTTCATGCAGATTACCGCGTATGCCACCGCCTGCCAACGACGCAGTGCCCCCTCCTCGACTCTCTCCCTCCCAACCAAAAAATGAAAGAAAAAAACCAGCCCGATACAATCCCCTACCGTCTCCCTTCCTCCGCCCGCCGCCTCCTCCCCTGTGTGCGCTGCCGCCCCTCTTCACTCTGCTCACCCCCTCCTCCTCATCGATCTGTCGTAGCCGCCGGCCTCCGTCCCTGCCCCCTGTCGGTCACCGCAAATGAAGGAGCGCAACACGTCCCTGCCCCGCGACTTGAACACGAGTTGGGGCGAGTCTCCTCCCCGCCTCCTCCCTACGAATGACCCAACGCCTTACCCCGCCGCAGACGCATCCACCACCGCCCCTCTCTCTGCCTGCACCCTGATCCAGTCTCCCGATCCGGCGCGCCTCCCCGCAGCCCTCCAGATCGGCGCCGCCGCCCCATCTCCTCCTCGCTATTCTTCTGCCGCCGCTGAAGCCTTTCGCCTGCCCCGCCAGAGCCGCTCCTCCTCCGCCGCCGAAGGTCTTCCTCCATCTCCACCACTCTTCCCAGGAAGCGAAGATGCTCACCCCCTATCTCCCTCTCAACTCTCTCTTTGCATAGGAGAAACTGGCGGAAGGCAGGTTCCGTGTAGTGCCTGTGGACCGCCGAGGGATGTGGCGGTGCCCCGACGGTCGATGGATGTGACGGATGGCAGGTTCCGTGCACCACAATTTTTTTCTAGAGTTATATAATTGGTGTTGTTGTGGTGGTATCCAAGATTATACTGCCATGCGTACATTGATTATGGGGTCTTTAAACTAAATCTGTGAACTTGGAGTTAGGTAGTTATGTACTAATGTGCTAAAAGATGTTATGTCAATGCTCTGCACCTTGAGAAAGATTTATATCTTCTGTAATGTGCTAAAAGATGCGGTAGCAAACTGAAACTTGAGCTGTGAGTCTGTCTGCTATCTGTTGATTAAATTAAAGAAATGACACAACATGTACGTATCTCAGACTCATTTTATTCACCTGCAGTGTGAACTGTAAGTACCAGAAACAGTTCTGGTATGTTTTCCATTCTAAGCCATGATCTTCTGTAATGTTTTCCAAACTCCATATTCACTACACCTTTTATCATATGATTCTAACAATACAACCATGTAAAATATACTCTTTTAATTGATTTCTCCATGAGCAAATTATATTTTTTTCTTGCACGTAGTTGAATTACAGTGATACTATATTCTGAGTTCCGACCTACAGTAAAGCAAGTGATCCAAAACGATCAATTTGTCTGTGAACTATGGATTTGGTTGATCAATGGTTTCTTATTATATATGTCCAATACATTATCTATAAGTCCAATGTCCTTTTGCATCATTATGACTATCTTATAAGCTTAAGAAGAAACTCATGTTCTTTTCCCCCTGTGAGTTGAAATAGGTTACCTTTTCCTCTCAGGAAGAGGACCTTCAGCTGATCTCGATCTAAGGGGACAGTTACCAAGAATGTTCTGTATACAGATGTATTCACATCATAGATCTAATATGCCATGTGAAAAAAGTTATTGTTTTTTTTCCTTCTGATATGAGATAAGGATCGCTAGAAGTAAATTTGTTTTTTTTTGTTTATGTACCACATCTTGTGTAGGAACCAAGTTCATATTCTTGAGATCTCATATTAGTTACCATTGTTTTTCAATATTTTGGTATTGCCGATTTTTTTTTACCTTACGGTAAGTGTTATATATTGCGTCACAAAGCACAAACACCTTGTTTTCAATCTTTGTTTTCCTTGTATGTTGGACATCATGGCGATTTGTGGTCCATTGCAAAGCACGGGCACCTTACTAGCATAGGATTACAATACTGTTGGATTAGTGGCAAGTGGCAACCACCCAAACGTTACACCTAAAAATATCTATTCTCTGTAATACTCTAAAAATATATATTAGTTTTAGATAATTCTCACTTACTCATGAAGTTTACTTTAGGATCTTTGATGATAAATATCATTCCTCTTCATCCAACCCCTCTGGAATTTATAATGAGTGACCGTTTGCTATTTAGTCTCCCAAAGCGAACGCTCCGATGGCCATTTGATCAGGGAGACTGTACCTGCACTACTACAGAATTCGTTACTCTTGGAAGCTCCCCATTGACACAAAACTAAAACACGGCATCGCAGATCCTTATCTCTCACGCTCCTTATAAGGACTGTCACAGGTAGCATCCAGGAGGCCGCGGCAACAAGATATTTCTAACACCTACCTCGGAGAAGTGTCAAAGAACTTCCACACTTCTGATGCTTCGTTTCAACTGACACTTCCTTATTTCATAAGCGTCAGAGTAGACTCTAGCTGCTGCGACTCTTTCCTTTGCGGAAGCGTCAACTTTGTTCACAAGGAATTCTTCGACTCTTGTGTCGTCATGTCAGTATAGTTTTGATGGTCACTGACCTCTTGTTCTAGCGAATGTCAAAGCTTTGTTGGAACTCGGTTTTTTTACATGCACGGCGTAGTTGCTAATTAATTCAAAGCGACGCTACAACTAAGAAAAATACAAATTAAAAAACAGCTAATACCGCTGCAATGCCATACAATAGTTGGTCTGCTATTTTAGTTGAACTTTGAGATTTTCAATCAGTTTCTTCGCTTCTTGTATATCCGTTTTGAGATATTCTATCACCCCATCCTTGGCAGCAAGATCGAACTCTAGTTTGAGCTTCTCATTGGACAATCTGTTGTTCACCTTCAGTTTGGAATCTACTCCCTCCGTTCCTAAATACTTGTCATGGTTTTAGTGTAAATTGACAAGTATTTAGGAATGGAGGGAGTATATAAGTTCACGGGCGCTGGTAAAAAAGGTAGCGTGTTCAGACTTTCAGAGCGAGCTCAGTATAGGTGCATGCAGAGCCATGTCGATGCATCGGGAAGACGAGGGTAGTCCTCTTTATCCGGTCCGTCGCCTCCCCTTCCGGTACATGGACTGCCTCGCCTCAGCTATAAAAGCGGCTGGATGCGGTGCAAGTCGGCGAGGAACTCCACCATGGTTCGCACTATCATATCTGCGTAATGCCATCTCATTGGGTGGGAGATACAGGAGCGACCACGTTCGTTCGCTCCGCCGTTGGCTGAGCCCGCGCCTCTGAGGGGTCTTCATGCAGGCTCTCCGCCTCCGCCTCAGCCTCAACCTCAGCTGCCTCCGCCTCAGTCGAGGATTCTGCCGTTCACCGTCGACGAGGCTCCGGCGGCAAAACGGTGTCGAGAAATGTCCACGAGATATCACGATGATCGTGATTGCGTTCCTTAAATCCCCTTCTTGTTCTTCTTCATTGCCTTAACTACCTCCACCACCATAAGCACCTTCCTCTTTTCTCCTCCCGAAAACACCGGCTCCTCTTGTTGTCCCGGGCGGCGCACCTCGCCTTCTTCGGCGTGGCGCTGCTCATGGATGATGTTCCCGACATATCAGGGCGCTACATGATCTTGTTGATAACGATCTGATGTGTGTACCTTGTATTAAATGTAGAATATCTTGTATGCAATGCAATGTAATGTGGTCGATCTTGTATGAAATGTAGCAGACATTGCATGCAATGAATAAAATTCAGATTGGTTTAATGTTTCCCTGCGATTTAAATTAAAATTATATTGGCTGACTCTAACGTTGACAGAAAAAGACGTCAGCTGTAACTTTTTTTTTCTCATATAAGAACCATCATTGACGTTTCTTGTTCAAAGATAACCAACTTTGACGCTTCTTTAGGCCCAATAGAGTCAGCAAAAATACCCTGTTATGGCCAACGAGGCTCGGAGAAGACTATTCCTGACACGTGTCCTAGAAGAAGCGTCGGTAGGTTTTTCCATACTTCTGATGCTTCTGCACACACGTCAGAAGTTCCCGGGTCATATCTGACATTTGATTAGTGACACGTCCCATTTGCGTCAGACTAGAGGTTTTTTGACACGTCAGAAATAAGTGATTTTGTAATAGTGATGGGATCGTGCCACGTGTTTTGATAGATGACAACTTTGGTTCTGTGTGGTGGCAACTTTAGTTCTATATGGTGGAAAGTTTAGTCGGAAACTCTTTTCTACCGGCTCCGCTTGCCGGCAGAATCCATGTGCTGCATGCAACCTGCCACATGCTGACACGTGGCATCATACACCATATACCATTAAAACATATCATATACCGTTGACTGACACATGTACAAACACCACATACCATTGACTGATACCATATACCAATAAAAATATCATTCATACTGTATACCAATAAAATATATCATTGACCCATCACAAAATATAATAATAAGATGGGCCGGCCTAACACCACGTGCCACCTTCTGCCGGCACCGCTACATAGCGATGCCGGTAGAATCGTCGCTTACCAAGTTTAGTACGTGCTGTTGACAACATTACCCCGTCCGCCAGAAGGCTATGGAGCGAACATTTAGTTTCGTGGGATGGCAACTTTAGTCTATGAGGTGGCATGCAACTTAAGTTCTGTGCGGATGTCATTTTAGCCGTCGCACCATAATTTTGGTCCCTATTCAATTCAATTCCTATTCCTAAGTATGCAATGCTGTCTCTCAACATGTGTGTAGTCCATACGTACCTTGAGCAGTACAGCATGAGCGGATGGGATGTGGTGAAACATGTCGCCGGCTACAAAGCGCACTGTGTTGCCTCCGGCAGCTTCATCTGGGGCGGGAGCGTTTTCGATGACGTGAGGGAGGTCCAAGACGGTGCAGTTGATGTGCGGGAACGCCCTGGCGACGGCAGCCGCGGCCGTGCCGTCAGCCCCGCCGACGTCCACCAGCGAGGTAAGCCCCTCGAAGACGGCGGGGCTCAGCGTGAGGACGGCGTGCATGATGAGTCTTGTGTCCGCGGTCATGCCCTGGTTGAACTCGTCGTTGATGCCGGTGCTGGTTCTGGCCATCTCCCACAGGGCTTGGCCGTGCTCTCGCTCGAAGAAAGACGTGGCGGCTGCGCGCTCGTCGGCGATCCAAGGGTGCATGCCGAAGAAGGGAGTCACGAAGGTCCGGCCCAGGAGGATCGAGATGAAAGGAAGCTGGCCGAAGCTAGGCGCGCCCCCGTTTCCTTCTCCCCTGACGAGCAGACTGGAGGCCCGGGTGAGCGCGTACACGGCCTCCTCCTCGTGCTCACCGGACGCAGGTTGCTTTCGCTGGTGATGGAAGATGCCGGAGACGGTGAGCACGCGCATGAGCCTGCGGAGGTAGGAGAGGTTGCACGGAGGGAGGCCGGTGGCGGCGAGGAGCTCCGGGAGGGTGGCGCCGCCGCCGCAGCGGGCGATGGCGTCGGGGATGCCCGCGTCCATGGCGCACTTGAGAGCCATCGACTTGATGTAGCCCAGGGCGTGGTGCCACAGCTCCAGCTGGCCCTGGAGCAGCTCCTCCGTGCGCTGCTGCTCTTCCATGGCAGTGCCTCTGTCTATGTGTGTGTGGAATTGCAAAACATGCAAACGTGAGCTACTCCATATAACATGCGGCAGAGTGGTCCAGTTTTGAGCTAAACACTTACGATGTCGGCAGCCAGAATCTTCTGGTGGTGCTGAATATTCGCCGGTCGGTCAATGTCCGTTGTGCGCTAAGGTAGCCCGAGAGGCAGGATGTGCTGTACATGAGAAAAGGTAAGGATTGTTTGGTATGCGCATTACCACCGGTCAGGCTCAAGATTCAAGATATTTGGATGATATTTGGATGATCTGTGTGGAGTTTTGGGTCAGGGTGAACAATCTCGACCTCAAGAGTCAAGATCAACACTTAAACCTACTATTTATATTGTCAGGCATTTTCAAAACCAAAACTCCACACAGATCTGATGTGTGATGACGATGACTTGGTGATAGGTGATCTGATCTTTGGGGTTCTCGTTCGGCGCAGGCCTTGCATATCGCTCCTCCGAATCGGCGTCTTTTGCTCGCTAGCGAGGGTGGCCGACTGTTTGGCATGGGCCGGCGCGAGCTCACGTGCCTACGGAGGCAGGTCCCCGTTCTTGGGTGCTTGTGGGGGAGTCGGAGTTGACAGCTCAGGAGGAGTGTTTGCGTGATGACGACGATTTCTGCGTGCAACCTCGACGGCAATCTTCTTTCGGCAGCGTGCGTTGAGTGAGTGTGGGTGGTCAGGTCGCCAAGTGTGGTCCTAGTGCGGTCATGTTCCATGACGGTGATTTGGAATTTTGTTACGGTTTTTGCCCGGTTTTTTGTTAATTAATGAGCAAATCTATTCTTCTTAATTAATGGATTGAGTCCATCGGACTCCGGTCTAAAAAAAATATTTTGCTTAAAAATCAGACGACTGAGAAATAACCACACCCTTTATTTAAATTGTTGAGAATATACTCCTGGAGCAAGGTCAGTGACACGTGGCCCTACCCCTCCCCTGTAGATACTCCATGACGTCACATGCACGACCATATTCACACGAAGTTTATCAAAGACCAAAGTTGCTAAGGTAAACAAAGTCACATATGTTTAAATGGTACCCATTTTTGTTAGCTTTGGTCAATTCAGGACAAAGCCTTCACCAAAACTTTAGCTAGCTAAATATATTTGACACAGATGGCAAGCTACCATCCTATATCATATCTATGTACACATACAAGCCATTCCTACTAAGTATTACCTCAAACATGCAAGCATCAACAAACCATCAATTTGTTCACACCTATTTACTAGGAGTATCTTACACATGTATGTATGCAACTTGCCATGAAGCTATCTTCACTAAGTACTTTTTTCTACTCATACAACCATGTCACATCCCTTATCGTCTTGTGGTCTCTTTGCAGCAAGCCGGTAATAGTTCTACTCAATCACTAAGTTCTTCAACAAGCAAGAAGGTTGTACTCGGGAAAAAAGAAGAAAGAAACACAAGGAGGTTGGACGCCGGTGGTAGTGCATGAGATTGGAGGACAACTAGCTTTGGAGTAGGTTGTGAGCTTGAGGAGGATGTTATAGCCCATTGAGTTTTATGCAGCGAACCACCGGTTCATCCAAAAGTTTAAATTGATGAGAAAAAGAGCACAATTCACTTATATTTCAATAGACACACGGTTGTCTGCATCGTGAAGGCAAAAATAGAATTATGATATTGGGAGCATGCACTCTACTCCTTTAATAAAAAAGGGTCTCTTTGGAGTGTAGTTTTGAATAATGACTAGAACTAAGCACAATTGCAGCCATCCTATAAACGCGTAAGAAATAGAGTAAATTATACAAATACATATTTTATGGTTAGGGTTTCACGAAACCATGGTTGACGCTAATTTTCTCACAAAACCACCACTTTTGAGACATGTCGTGTCAAGAAACCCAAATCTACCAATTTAGTATGCCTTGACAGTGATATCCAATAGATGAGCCCACGTGCAAGTGTTGTGTCATCTCTTAATGAGCTATTTACTCAACTTTTACTCGACCCGTTTTTTATCTCCTCCTAATTCAGGAATTGTATAGGGATTAAGGGCCATCGTAGACACTTACATGTGAAAACATTGTCAAAACCATTAAACTGGAAGTTTTACGTCATTTGAAAAGTCATGTCCCAAGAGCCGTGGTTCTGTGAGATAATTAGTGTCAACGGTGGTTCCGTGAAATGACACAGAATGTGTAGGTCTTTGAAATTTACTCAAAAAAATAGGAACATTTGATAAAAATACAATTTCAACAATCCACTTATGATTCGTTTGCAGATCTATACATAGAGGTAAGAGGTCGCACTCTGAAATATCTAGAGGAGTAATGCTTACTAAGACATGAGTGCCTTCATCAACCACTCTTAGCCGATGAGTGATTTTTCGTACTTATATGGTATACTATTTTATTTGTTGAAGCATATTGATCAGCCCCCAAATCAAGGGTAGAGCTCAATGATAGACCGAAAACCTAGGATAGGCATAATTTTGTAATCACTAAATCCAGCTTCCACGAAGATCCTTTTCCACTCACGCTCCTCCCGCTCGGCCCCGTTGATAAACATGATATACAGATCAAACAAGGCTTGAGTTTCATTGCAGATGTTGTCGCATGGGTTTGATCCAACCACGCTATCTATTATTATCACTTTCCCTCCGCCGTCCCTGATAGGGATTGCCTTTTTGCATTGCCGCAGTATCTTGATGCACTCATCGTCATTCCAATCGTGCAGAATCCACTACAAAACTCAACAAAGAAATACGGAGTACTAAGCAAATTACTAGCGATATTAATCATAGATGGATATGTGTGTAGTACTTACTAGCGATCACCGTACGTACCTTGAGCAGTACAGCATGAGCGGGTGGGATGTGGTGAAACATGTCGCCGGCTACAAAGCGCACTGTGTTGCCTCCGGCAGCTTCATCTGGGGCAGGAGCGTTTTCGATAACGTGAGGGAGGTCCAAGACGGTGCAGTTGATGTGCGGGAACGCCCTGGCGATGGCAGCCGCGGCCGTGCCGTTAGCCCCGCCGACGTCCACGAGCGAGGTAACCCCCTCGAAGACGTCGGGGCTCAACGTGAGGACGGCGTGCATGATGAGTCTCGTGTCCGCGGTCATGCACTGGTTGAACTCATCGTTGATGCTGGTTGATCTGGTCATCTCCCACAAGGCTTGGCCGTGCTCTCGCTCGAAGAGAGATGTGGCGGCTGCCCTCTCGTCGGCGATCCAAGGGTGCATGCCGAGGAAGGGAGTCATGAAGGTCCGGCACAGCGGGAGCGACATGGCAGGAATCTGGCCGAAGCTAGGCGCCCCCTGGCCGTTTCCGTCTTCGCTGACGAGCAGACGGGAGGCCGGGGTGAGAGCGTACACGGCCTCCTGCTGGCCCTCGCCGGAGGACGCAGGTTGCTTTTGCTGCTGCTGGAAGATGCCGGAGATGGTGAGCACGCGCATGAGCCTGCGGACGTAGGAGAGGTTGCACGGAGGGAGTCCGGTGGCGGCAAGGAGGTCCGGGAGGGTGGCGGCGCCGTCGCAGCGGGCGATGGCGTCGGGGATGCCCACGTCCAAGGCGCACTTGAGAGCCATCGACTTGATGTAGCCCAGGGCGTGGTGCCACAGCTCCAGCTGGCCCTGGAGCAGCTCCTCAGTGCGCTGCTGCTCTTCCATGGGAGTGCCTCTGTTTCTGTGTGTGGAATTGCAAAACATACAAACGTGAGCTAACTCCATATAACATGCGGCAGAGTGGTCCAATTTGAGCCAACACAGGAAGTGCTGTAGTACACTAGAAGAGGTAAGGATTGTTTGGTATGCGCATTACTACCAGTCAGGCTCAAGAGTCAAGATATTTGGATGATATCTGTGAAGTTTTGGGGCAGGTGAACAATCTCGACCTCAAGAGTCAAGATCAACACTTTAAGGGTGATACATATATAGTACGGAGTATATGAGAACAACATGCTACAGCATGGCACATCTTGCAACTTTTTTTAAACAACCTTATGAAAGATTTCATATCTTGCAAAATAAACCAATTAACAACTGCAGGAAGGTAGTGTGGTAAATTACAGAGGAAGAACACCCTTTTGTGCACGATCGATGCTCAGATATCCAAGATGAGCGGCATTGTTCAGTTTGGTTGATAGCCTATACCTGGCAGTTTATGCAGTACTGCAAGAAGCAAATTCACCTTATTTAAATGGATCCCTCAACATGCGGTAGTACATAATGGGCGGTGTTTCTTGATGTTGTCGGTTCCTTCAGCTTTTTACCTGAAGAAGTTGTGGGGTGTTTTGACTTCCTTCCTTGTGTTTGGAAGCCAATTTGCCTCGTTTTTTTCAGATTATTTAAACCTCTGTAAGACTAATTAAGGTTTCGTTAATGGAGCCGGGGAAATTCCCTTTTTCAAAAAAAAGAAAATAGGCGACACTTTTTATGTATCCGAGTACTTTTTAAGGACACAAACTGAACAGCAACATTAGAACTGGAATACTCATTTTCATTAGTGGCGCAGTTGGAGATGGATTTGTTCAGCCGCGAGAACAGAACACTTCCAACCTCCAATGCTTCGCTCTGAAAAGCCACTCTCTGGCTTCCACTGTCGCTTAAGTAGGTACTAGTCCATTCCTTCAGTTCATCTTCCTTCGCTCCTTTTTTCCGAGCCGACGGGAGCCACGAGCTCGTGCATAGGGACCGGCCATCTTTAACATGCTGAAAACTAAGGCAGAATTCGGCTTCAAGATCAGTACGCCTGCTAAGAATTTTAGAAACAAACAACTAGGATCTCCAGTTCTCCACGGAATGCCCCAACACTACGTTTGGATGTAGGTATTCTGGCCTGGAATCAGGAATAGGAATTGGTCTCTCCCTTGAATTCCATCAGCCAATCCAGTGAGAAACCAAACAATGGAATTGGCATTCCAGCCCAATTCAGATTCTTGGGTGAATTGGAATTGGAGCTCAATTCAATTCCTCAGCCTCCAATACCTACATCCAAACGAAGCACAATAGAAATTCAGTTCATATGTACATGGTTGTCATACCATCTGGTCATCTATATATAATCCCAAACCTGGGAGTTAGGACTTAGGAGGGAAAGCATAAATAGCTGATAGGAAGAACTTCGATAATGAACTGGATCATCGAGCCACATTTCCAAAGCAAGCAGTAATTCCTTTCAATCTGTTTTGTATATGGTTCTCTTTCAGTGCTTTTCTTTACTGGAATCAATACACTACATCAAGAATATGATAAATAAATAAATAAAATAAGCAGAGGTTAATCAACATAAAACTTGGGTAGCCCATTTGATCAGGTCTCCAGAAATTCTATTCTTGTGGACATTGTAACAACAGTATATGAGACATAATTTTTTTGCCACCAGACCGTACATTGTAGCCAACATTCACTATCATTGTAATCGACACAAAATTAAGAAGAGAAACAAAGTCATCAAATTCTTCATTTTATTCCGTAATGTGCATTTGGAAAGTTCAGGGTTCATTTCGAACCAATAAAAACATTTAGAACGAAAAGTGAAATTTTGTGAAAATTCGAGGATGAAAAGTGGACCTTTTTCCTCATACGAACACCCTGAAGTTGCCAGAAAAGTACAAGATTAGTGCACCAGTTCTGTTTCACCTACAATTGATCAACAAAGCATGCAGGAACAATTAGCAGAGTTGGTTTATTCATGTTAAAAGAGGAACAGTTTTGACCAATTTATGTTCATGTAAATTTGATATACATGTAAATTTTGTGCAAAGGATCAGAGAAACACTACCAGGTCATCCCCTCCCCTGGTCCAAAGTTGCTACAACAGAACAATAAATTACTTGACAGTCGTTTGTATGACTGCATGTCCAGGTACATAGTTGGATAAGTTGTATTCATAGAAATTGAGTATTACGTGATTGTGAGGTAACAACAGATTGGGTGCTGTTTTGGGGACTCCGGTATGACAACCAGAACACCCATCCATGTATGTTGTACTAGTCCCAACATACATAAATAAATAAATACTTACATGTAAATATAAAATGAAGTCGGATCTGGAGCTACAACCTGATAGAGGTGAGAAACACAAGTCTTGCAGAAGAAACAGCAACGTAACTTCAGAGCACAACGGTATGCCAAACCCAATAGGTTGGGTTGCGCCCTAGTTCCCATACTTAGCATTGTAACTTCTTTTGGTATCTTGATCTTCTTCCATGTTTGGCCTCATAATAAGCCAGGTGAGTACTTTGAATGTACTCGCAAGCATCACAGGATAGGTTGTGGTCCGCGTAGAGAGCAGCCTCCGCATATCGGCGTTCTCGACGTGGAGGTCGCCTTCTTCCTCAACGTTGGCTTCAACCACCTCCCTAAGGGCTCCCCCGGGAAGAACCGGATCGACGAGTGGACCACCAGAGATGGCGTCATCCAGAAGGGTATTGTTGTCCACTTCACCAACCCCTTCAACGTTTACCATCTTCTCGGGGGCGTCTTTTTTTGCGGGTGCGAGTTCATCGCTTTCACCCTGCAAAACATCTTCACGAACTTCAATGCGACCTTCCCAGACGGCCTCATGCACGTCCTCCCCCTACGAGGAGGAAAAGGCCCCAGCCCGGTCAAAACGAGGAGAAGGACGACGAGCCCGAAGTATTTTAGTTTTTTTTATGAATTGTATCTTCAATTGCCACATGTTTATTTTTATGTTTTAGTTTGTGATGTTAACAATGGTGCTATCGGGCACCAAATCTATCTAAGTTTAAGTCCGTTTAATTTTATGTTTATTTTAATGTTTCGGCTTGTGATGTGAACTAATTATCGATGTGAACAATCTTTAAGTTTGTTTCATAGCACCAAATCTATGGATGGCGGTATCATTCAAGAAGTTAGATTGGGTGCACAATGACAGTTTAGATTACATGCGTAAAGATCGGCGACTGCCCATGTACATGGTTTGCATGCGTAAAGATCGGCAACTGCCCATGTACAACGACCTCTCATTCATGGATGGCATCGCCCATTGAAACTGATTGGATTCAGTTTTCAAGAACAAAATAAAAAATAAAAAATTGAATCCAGTCAGTTTCAATGGGCGATGCCATCCACGAATGAGGTCGTTTTACATGGGCAGTTGCCGATCTTTACGCATGCACATTAAATTGCCGTTTCCCCCCTAGGCATGCAAATTAAATCGTCATTCACTGTTCGCATCGACCGATTAGTTCACATCAGAAACCAAAACATGAAAATAAACATAAAATTAAACGAACTAAAACTTGGATAGATTTGGTGCCGAAGAGCACAACTGTTCATATCAAAAACTAAAACATAAAAATAAACATGCAAAAATTAAAGATACAATTCATAAAAAGATACTAAAAGGCCTCGGGCTCGTTTTTGTCCTTCTCCTTTTTCTCCTCGTCACTGGGCCGGGGTTGCCTCCTCGTAGGGCCGGGTGTGCATGGGGACGTCGGAGAAGATCGCATCGAAGTTGGGGAAGATGTTGTGCAAGGTCAAAACGATGAACTTGTACCCGCAAGAAAAGATGTGCCCGAAGAGATGATAGGCGTCTAAGGGTTTGGTTTAGTGGACGACGATGCCCTTCTGAATGATGCCGCCTCCGATGGTCCACTCGTTGATCCGGTACATCTAGGGGGAATCCTTATGGAGGTGGTTGAAGTCGGCGTCGAGGAAGGTGGGGAGAGATGCGACCTCCACCTCGAGAAAGCCCACATGCGGAGGCTGCTCTCACGCGGACGTTGCATGTTTCATAGATTACAATGATACTAAAAATTTAATATATGGTTAGCACACTAATAGTTAAGAGGGAATATATATGCATAATTACAAAATTAACACAATATGACATATACTCATGTTTCATTGGAAAGTTCACGCTATGGTGAGTACATTAATCTTAGATAGAGTATGCATAATCTCACAATTTTAAACAACTGCTCAATATCAAGGAGTGGAGTATCTAGAACCAAGACATAGTAAAAAGAGATTATAAATGTAGATTTAATATTGAAAAACACTAGTATTCCTCCGTCCAACAAAGGATGTCTCAACTTTGACTTAGTGTATACACTATGTATACACTAAGTCATGTCTAGATACATTCAAATTTTGACAAACTTGAGACATCTTTTGTTCAATGGAGTTTGTACCAAAATGAAACGTTGATATCAAAGAAAAACTGTACTTTCTCCGTCCCTTGATATTAAGTGTAAAATTTAATGTCAAGGACCGGTTAAAATAGTGTTTTGCTTTGATATCAACATTGCATCTTGGTACTAGGGTGTTTGAACATTAAATCTAAATATATTCTCTCTTATTTTACTATACCCGGGTTATACTCCGTTTATTCCTTGATACTCCAAAGTTTTGAGATGATACATACTACAACTTGAAGATTAATGTAATTGGCATATCTTCGACTTTCCAATGAAACATCGAGATTATACCCGGTTATACTCTGTTTGTTCCTTGATACTCCAAAGTTTTGAGATTATACATACTACAATTCACAGTTCTTGCCACCAGAGTTCACATTTTGTCACTCAGGATTTCTTTAGAAGGTTCCACTTTCCGCTCAGTGTTCACATTTCGTCCTTGAACTTTCTCCAAAGTTCGCTTTTTGTCTGAAATATTTTTACTGGTGCAAAACGAACCCTAAACTTTCCAAATCGTTCACAGTCCCTCTTCTTCGGTGTTATTTCAGTACAATACATCAAAGCTTGTTATTTCGGTGTTTCTTTTCATCAAAATCAGTACACTATATCAAGAAATTGCTATATGCTAAATAAGCAGAGGTTGATCTACATACAACTTTGGTAGCTCGCTTGATCTGATCTCCCTGAAATTTCATTCTCAGGGACATTATAACAAACAGTATATGAGAGACAGACATTAATTTCTTGCCACCAGACAGTACATTGTTGCCAAAATTCACGATAACTGTAATCGAGACAAAATTATAAGGAGAATCGAAGTTATCGGATTCTTCTTCATCTGATTGCATAATGTGGATGTGGGAAGTTCAGGGTTCGTTTCGCATCAATAAAAACATTTAGGACGAAAAGTGAACTTTGGTGAAAGCTCGAGGATGAAAAGTGGACCTTTTTCCTCACCAAAAAAGTACAAGATTAATGCGTCGGTTTAGTTTCACTTGGAATGTGCAAGCTTTCATGACTACAGCTGTAAACCTACAATTATAGACCAACAACTGCAAAGCGCTCGATCAGTATTATCTTGAAATTAGACTTAAAGAAGACAAGTGAAAGTTTTTGCTGCGAATACAGATTGTTGCATGCTAAATGCTTTCTGAAAACTGGCTAAAACCTGCATGAATACCCCTCCGAGTCCCATCGGTGTAGAAATTAATACTTGTACCAGCTTGACTTTGGAAACGACAAGCTTCATTATGACACTTGCCCCAACATTAGATAACCCACTGTTGTCTATACACTTTCCCCCATTGGTAAGCTCAAGGCATGTCCAGTTACCAAAATTTAACAAGCCAATCCATGCCAGTTGTTTCTGGTCGTGTTCATCATTTCACATGCATACATACCTTCAGGTAAGGCGCAAGCCGAAAGAAATCGCCGACCACGAACTCGATCATGTCCTCCAACCCATAGATCCTCGCATTGTGCCTGGCCAGCTCCACCTTGTGGGGATCGATCTCCACCGCGACCACGTAGCAACCCCAGCAATGACGAGGGCGAGATGCCGGCGGCCACCAGGTTAGCGCGCAGGACCTGGAACGGAAAAGGCACGAAGGGAGTTCAACGGCGCGTACCTGGCGGCGAATTGGATGGAGTTGCCGCCGACGCCGGCGAATGCGTCGACGACGAGGCCGGCGGGCGCGGCGCGGGAGGCCTCCGGGGTGGCGGAGTACCATTCCTCGGCGTCCATCCGCACCCCGCGGTCGTAGAGGTAGAAGAGGCTGTGCCGGTGGGCCCAGTACTTGCCCGCGACGGCCTCCGCCTCGGCATCGGGGTCCTGCGGCTCCTCCGCCTCCGGGCGCGAGGTCGTCTCGGCATCATGGTCGCGGATCGGGGATGGGGTTTGGTGTTGGATTGCAGATTTCCGCTTCTCGGAGGTCGGTAGTGGTGGTCTAAAGGACGGGGGGGCGGCGACGAGGCCTCGACAGTGCCGGGAGATTTTTGGGATGGCGGCGAGCAGGCGGAGGAAGCGATGGGGCCTGTTCGGGAGGGGCGCGACGTCGTTGGCCCGCCGTCGGCGTCGAGCGGTCCGTGGTGTGTTCTGGTCTTCTCCTGTAGGCTGTGCTAGGGTTTGGGGAAATAATACTCACAGCGCGAGGAAGACCATCATCGTCCAACGGGATGACTTGAATTTGGAAGGTCACCACCGCTTCGGCTACGCCTACGAGCAAGATTTGCTAGTCCAGAAAGTGAAAAGGCCTGTTTATCGCGTCAAGCCGATGCAACCAAACACACACCCAGTCCCTCACTCCCTCTACACCCAGGAACTGTGAAGCCGCGGAATCGGGCTAGCAACACGTCCCTCAGAAATTTAAAATATGTTGATCCATGTAAACTATGCAAATTAAGTATGTCAACCGAGCACTGCAAGTATTAAGTGGTTCGTCGAAAGCCCCAACTTTATAGGGTTCAGCACCATCAGATTCTGTCATTTTCACAACAAATACACAGTTTAAAGTTACAGATTATCACCCGGTAAAAAAATAAAATAGTTACAGATTATCAAGTTACAAGTGAGACACTTCAGTCCAACAGTAAAAATATAACTACCACACGAGTTCCACAAATGTGGTGAAAAAAATGATTCCAGACATACAAGTTTCTTCAGGCTTATATATAACCCCTGTGCGCAACTGAGATGCATTTGGTGCAGCGGCACCCTCCGAATCAGCTCCAAGGCGGATGAGGCGAAGCGCGTCTCTCGGGCGCAGTAGAGGAGAAACGCGGAGGGGCTGTGGAGCGCGGGCACAAGGCCGTAGTCGGTGAGGCAGGACTCGAAGTCAGGCCCCAGGAGCACGTTGGACGGCTTCAGGTTCCCGTGCATGATGCCTGCAGAAGAATGCTGGTGCAGGTGCAGCAGCCCCGCGGTGATGTCCTCGGCGATCTTCATGCCCGACGTCCAGTGCAGCGGCTTCCCCTTGCTCGATGGCCGAGACCCTGCACCAAGCCACCAACAGAGCCCACGTTTCAGAATTATCAACACAAGCTACTTAGCACGAGTAAAAGTAATATAGTGGAGTAACAGATTTGACAGTGCGGAAATTAACAGAGCAGGTGGTACATGTAGGCAGTTTATTTATTTACAGTCTCTGATCATCAGGGCATGCTTTGGCAGCTGGACTGCTGGAGGAGCAGCCATGGCGAGAACAGAGCATTAGAGGTCCTACCATCTCATGGCATTTTTGACTGTCTGCTGCTACAACTAATTTTCCATGCACTACACGAGCATCATCATGGTCATGTACCCTCAGCTCACTCAGTTTACCGGTGCATGGAAAAGGACAGACCATGTCTGAATTCAATCATGGCTATACAATAGATTAACCGAACCAACATATAGCTCAAAATAAATAGAGAATTCTTGAGCCTACCTCTATTTTGCACAGACTCCTCTGACTGAACCTTGGACACATGAACATGGGGGTGGCTCATGTGAGCCACACACACACAGCTTATCATAATCAATTCAGTTCTTGCAAGTAAAGGATGTGCTCTCTTATAATCTATAGTTGCCCTTACATACTGCTGCTATTCAGAACCCCACGATGCCCTGAACTCCATGCCTAGCTATCTATGTTGGTGCTCCTTTCTCCTTCCCTTCGAAAGTATCACATTAACCCACATCATTCAAATGATTTTGATAGTCGGATTTGTAGTGTATGGTTAGGATTTTGTAACCCTTTTGAGCTTCTCAAGCCTCCATTTTAGTTTTAGATCAAAACAGATATGTACCAATGATTTTAACCTTGCAACTAATTAAGCATTCACAAGAAATTATTAGCTAGCTTTGTGATCCGAAACTTAATTATATGTTGATTTAATATCACCAAGTAAAAAACACAACACATTTCTAATATTTTTCAAATGATCCAATAATCATATTTTATCTAGCATAACAATTTTTGGCTGCGTGCGTCTGCTTGACACAGAGGCATGTGTGGTTTGAACTATTTCTAGATAAAAAAAATTGTGGTGCCTAGCTACAAAACCTTATATCGCTTCTAATCACATTTTTTTTAAAACGATCATACGATCACGATCGGATTCCACTATCAGGAGATAACGGAATAAACCCAAGTTCACCCACGTATGTCCATACATACTTGCCGCCGGAAGGCTAACAAGAACACACACAAAAGTATTAATAGCAGGTATCAAACAGAACAAACACTAGCACCAAGGGCTAGCACAAAAGTTAGATTGTTATTGTTTATCGTCAGGAGGCTCCAGCTTCTAGCTGCCCACCATATCTTCCCAGCATCAACCCCGCTGTTCAGTTGGTTCCATCATCATCAATCTTGCGCTTGCCCTTCCTGTCATCTTGTTCTTTCCGGCGTGAGTCACGTGCCTAATCCTCATCCAAGCATGCCTGCATGTCGTGGTGTCGCAGCGCCTCTGCCTGTAGAGCTGCAGTACCTGCCAGAAGGTTAGTTTTGTCCTCTTCTTTTTGGAGATCTGCCCAGTATCGCAGAAAAGCACAAGCATAGCAAACAATCTCAGCAGGTGATCGGATAGTTTTTTTTTCAAAACAAGCCCATCGCTTCTAGTCACATAATATAAACATTTATACTCCCTCCGTCCAACAAATGATGTCCTAAGTTTGTCAAAATTTGAATGTATCTAGACATGACTTAGTGTATAGATGCATTCAAATTTAGTCAAAGTTGAGACATCCTTTGTTGAACGGAGGGAGTATATGAAATCTTATATTTATTTCTCAGATACCTTCCCGTGACGCCCTCGCATTTGCGAGGGCCACAATGCTAGTTGTAACAAACAGTATATGAGACAGAAATTTCTTGCCACCAGACCATACATTGTTGCCAACATTCGCTATCATTGTAATCGAGACAAAACTAAGAAGAGAAACAAAGTCATCAAATTCTTCATTTTATTCCGTCATGTGGATTTGGAAAGTTCAGGGTTCATTTCGAACCAATAAAAACATTTAGAACAAAAAGTGAAATTTGGCGAAAATTCGAGGATGAAAAGTGGACCTGTTTTCTCGTACGAACACCCTGAAGTTGCCAGAAAAGTACAAGATCAATGCATCAGTTCTGTTTCACTTGGATGTGCAAGCTCTCATACTACAGCTGTAAACCTACAATTGCTCGATTAGTCCGCTTGAACAACAAAATAAAATAATACATTCAAAAACATGCATCAAAACCTCTCTTTGCTCTTTTTTAACGATCACCAAATATCCATTTAATTTTTTTTTCTTCCAAAGACTGTGTCTCTATACTCTAGTCTCTCAAAATAGAACAATACACTTTCTTCTGAAAATTATATAACATCACCCGGTCAAAGAAGTTTTGAGACGGAATCGCTTAATGTTTTTAGTTCTCTCCACTATCTCACTTCACCCGTTAAAACAAAGAGTTAGAAGGGACAACAAATTTATGTTTTGCCAGTTGAATGTTCTCTCTACTATGTCCTAGGCGCCACCACCATTCTCTCTCACGGTCTGTCTCATTAGCTTCTTCTAACAATTCGCCATCTCCTCGTGTAATTTAGCCATAGGAGGAGGCGGTCGTGGCTGGGAAACGAAAGAGGGGACCAGCCATGGCCGCGCCTGGGAGACAGAGGGGACGGCCGTGGCTTCGGTTCCTTGCCCGATAGGTGCCTGATCGGGTCTCATATTCCGGCTCCCGTAGTGTTTCGTTGGAGCGATCTTTTTCTCGTCAGCTTCGGAGTTGTTGCTTGACTCTCGTAACGATCCCGCTGGCGATGGATTCCCTCATGAAGTTTCAGTCCAATTCGGTGCAGGTAACGGGCTAGTTGGCTTAGTAGTTCCAGCCCAATTTAATGCAGGTAACGGGACAGCCGACATAGTAGGCCTAATATACATGTAATCCTGGGGGCTCACAAATTTTTGGAAAGTTTGACAGACGACGTTGAAAGGAACGGTCCGTATTTTTTACATAGTTATAGATAATCGAGTGGCAAGGACAATTTGGTATACAGTGAACAGCGTACCCATCTTTCGGCATCAGAATATTGGTGATTGATTGTATGAAGGCCCTCCCCATGGTGGTGAAAGGACCACCAAATCTGCCTGGCATAGTTGTGGCAGTCAGAAAATCATATCATTGAAATGACAACTCAATCATATGAAATTGAAACGATCACTCAACTGTGCCATTTTGTATAAATTCCTATAATGCAATATATAGCCCCTGCCAAACCAGTTCAGGGGTCTCTCTAAAAATCCAACTTGTTTTTGTGCCAAAATGACATGGCATGACCCGTTTTGTCCACATCAGATCGTCAGCAATGCCGAAACATAATTTTTACAGCGAGTGCTCAAAATTGCCAGGTTATAAATGTACTTGCTACGGTTTTCATGTACGACTACTATTCTGCACATAGTAGCCAAGTTGATAGAATAGCGGTGCATTTTCTTCCTTGTAAAAATAATAACCCATCAGTCCAGTTTTGCTTATTATTTGCAAACTTTCATGACTACAAGTTGTGATATTACAGGTCAACAACTGTGAAGTTTTCATGAAAATGTTTATTTGTCTAAAACTTAAACTCCTTACAACATGTATGTGTAGATTCTTACTCGTCGTATTGTGGAAATGACGGAACGGAATTCATCGAGTAGCATACCCATCTTTCGGCTTCAGCATATCGAGGGTGTAAATTGGAGCCTCATCGTATGATGGCCCTCCCCATGGTGTTGACAGGAACACAAAATCTGCCTGGTGTAGCAGCTGCAATCAAAAAACTATGAAGATGGAAATGACAAAATCTTGCTAGTTCATCTTGAATGGTGCAGTTGTTTTTCGTGAAGGTTACATGAAGCTCAACAGTGTTTTGCTGCATAATGAGCACAGTTAAAGGAGGGCAGCTCAGTGTTTTACTGAATGGAAACAAGGCAGAAATCACTGCAGTAGCGCCTGTGGCAAGAAGAGCCTGTGTCTCTGTTATTTTCAGTTTAGTTACTGACAAAGCTAAAAGGAACAGCCACATCAGTAGTACCGATTCAGGTGCTTTTTTCAAGTATCTCGGTGCTTAGAGGGGTCGGGTGTGTGTGCGCGTGCGCGGGCGTTAATAAGGGTGAGTGTACACACGTCTCTGTAAGCGTTTGGGTTTGTACAGTGTTTCTCAAAAAATATTGGGGTGCTTGATCTGATTCCATTCTGCTGTTAGCTAATGAAGTCTGTCTTGGGAGAAAAAACATATACTCTCTCCGTTTCATAATTTTTGTCGACATATAACATGTATATAACATGTATCTAGACACTTTTTAGGAATAGATACCATTTTTGGATAAATTTGAGACAAGAATTATGGAACGGAGGAAGTACTTGTTTGTCTTTGGAGAGAACAAAACAGATAATTAATCAACAAAGCATGCAGGAACAATTAGCAGAGTTGGTTTATTCTATGTTAAAACAGGAACAGTTTTGACCAATTTATGTTCATGATTTTTTTTTGATATACATGTAAATTTTGTGCAAAGGAACTGAGAAAAACTACCAGGTCATCCCCTCAACTGGTCTAAAGTTGCTACAACAGAACAATAAATTACTTGACAGTCGTTTGTATGACTGCATGTCCAGGTACATAGTTGGATAAGTTATTCATAGAAATTGAGTATTACGTGATTGTGAGGTAACAACAGATTGGGTGCTGTTTTGGGGACTCCGGTATGACAACCAGAACACCCATCATGTATGTTGTACTAGTCCCAATATCAGTAGCTAGTACACACAGATCAACTTGGTAACAAAATGAACATCCATAAATAAATAAATACTTACATGTAAATATAAAATGAAGTCGAGGATCTGGAGCTACAGCCAGATAGATGAGAAACACTAGTCTTGCAGAAGAAACAGCAACATAACTTCAGAGCACAACGGTATGAGAAAGCCAATATGTCGGGTTGCACCCTAGTTCGCATACTTAGCATTGTAACTTCTTTTGGTATCTTGATCTTTTTCCATGTTTGGCCTCATAATAAGCCACGTGAGTACTTTGAATGTACTCACAAGGATCCCAGGAGAGGTTGGGGTCCGCGTACAGAGCAGCCTCCACATGTCGGCGTTCTTGATGTGGAGGTCACCTTCCTCAACGCTGGCTTCAACCACCTCCCTAAGGGCTCCCCCGGTATAAACCGGACCGACGAGTGGACCACCAGAGGCGGCGTCATCCAGAAGGACATCGTCGTCCACTTCACCAACCCCTTCAACGTTTACCATCTTCTCGGTGGCGTCTTTTTTTGCGGGTGCGAGTTCATCGTTTTCACCCTGCAGAACATCTTCACGAACTTCAACGCGACCTTCCCAGACGGCCTCATGCACCCTCCCCCTACGAGGAGGAAGAGGGCCCCAGCCCAGTTGGGACGAGGAGAAGGACGACGAGCCCGAAGTATTTTAGTTTTTTTATGAATTGTATCTTCAATTGCCACATGCTTATTTTTATGTTTTAGCTTGTGATGTTAACAATGGTGCTACCGGGCACCAAATCTATCTAAGTTTAAGTCCGTTTAATTTTATGTTTATTTTCATGTTTTGGCTTGTGATGTGAACTAATCTATCGATGTGAACAATATTTAAGTCTGTTTCATAGCACCAAATCTATAGATGGCAGTATCATTCGAGATATTAGATTGGGTGCACAATGGCAGTTTAGATTGCATGCAAAAAGATCGGCAACTGCCCATGTACATGGTTTGCATGCATAAAGATTGGCAACTGCCCGTGTACAACGACCTCTCGTTCGTGGATGGCATCACCCATTCAAACGGATTGGATTCAGTTTTCATGAACAAAAGAAAAAAAATACAAAAGTGAATCTAGTCAGTTTCAATGGGCGATGCCATCCACAAATGAGGTCATTTTACATGGGCAATTGCCGGTGTTTACACATGCACATTAAATTGCAGTTTTCCCCCCTAGGCAAGCAAATTAAATTGTCATTGTGCATCCAATCTAACTTCTCGAATGAAACTGCCCTTCATAGATTTGATTTGGAATGAAATGAACTTAAACACTGTTCGCACTGATAGATTAGTTCACATCAGAAACCAAAACATGAAAATAAACATAAAATTAAACGAACTAAAATTTGAATAGATTTGGTGCCGAAGAGCACAATTATTCATATCAAAAACTAAAACATAAAAATAAACATGCGGAAATTAAAAATACAATTCATAAAAAGACTCCGAGCTCGTGTTTGTCCTTCTCCTTTTTCTCCTCGTCACAGGGCTGGGGTTGCCTCCCCGTAGGGCAGGGTGTGCATGGGGAAGTCGAAGAAAATCGCATCGAAGTTGGGGAAAATGTTGTGCAGGGTCAAAACGATGAACTCGTACCCGCAAGAAAAGATGTGCCCGAAGAGATGGTAGGCGTCGAAGGGTTTGGTTTAGTGGACTACGATGCCCTTCTGGATGACGCCGCATCCGATGCTCCACTCGTTGATCCGGTACATCTAGGGGGAATCCTTAGGGAGGTGGTTGAAGTCAGCGTTGAGGAAGGTAGGGAGAGTTTTTCTTCATAGAGGTGAATAACACGAAACAGCAACGTAACTTCAGAGCACAACGGTATGCCAAACCCAATAGGTCAGGTTGCGCCCTAGTTCCCATACTAAGCATTGTAACATCTTTTGGTATCTTGAGCTTCTTCCATGTTTGGCCTCATAATAAGCCACGTGAGTACTTTGAATGTACTTGCAAGCATCCCAGGAAAGGTTGGGGTCCGCATAGAGAGCAGTCTCCTTCTCGACACGGAGGTCGCCTTCTTCCTCAACGCTGGCTTCAACCACCTCCCTAAGGGCTCCATCGGGATGAACCGCATCGACGAGTGGACCACTAGAGGCGGCGTCATCCAGAAGGGCACTGTCATCCACTTCACCAACCCCTTCAACGTTTACCATCTTCTCGGGGGCGTCTTTTTTTGCGGGTGCGAGTTCATCGCTTTCACCCTGCACAACATCTTCACGAACTTCAACGCGACCTTCCCAGACAGCCTCATGCACACCCTCCCCTACGAGGAGGAAGAGGGCCCCAGCCCAGTTTGGACGAGGAGAAGGACGACGAGACCGAAGTATTTTAGTTTTTTTTATGAATCGTATCTTCGATTGCCACATGTTTATTTTTATGTTTTAGTTTGTGATGTTAACAATGGTGCTATCAGACACCAAATCTATCTAAGTTTAAGTCCGCTTAATTTTATGTTTATTTTCATCTTTCAGTTTCTGATTTGTACTAATCTATCGACGTGAACAATCTTTAAGTCTGTTTCATAGCACCAAATCTATTGATGGCAGTATCATTCGATAAGTTAGATTGGATGCACAATGGCAGTTAGATTGCATGCGTAAAGATCGGAAACTGCCCATGTACAACAACCTCTCATTCGCGGATGGCGTCGCCCATTGAAACGGATTCGATTCAGTTTCCATAAACAAAAAGAAAATTCAAAACTGAATCCAGTCAGTTTGAATGGGCGATGCTATCCACGAATGAGGTCATTTTACATGGGCAATTGCCGATCTTTACGCATGCACATTAAATTGCCGTTTCCCCCCTATGCATCCAATCAAACTTCTCAGATGAAACTGGCGTTCATAGATTTGATTTGGAATAAACGAACTTAAACACTGTTCACATCGATAGATTAGTTCGTTTCCATCACAAACCGAAACATGAAAATAAACATAAAATTAAACAAACTAAAACTTGGATAGATTTGGTGCCGAATATCACAACTGCTCATATAAAAAACTAAAACATAAAAATAAACATGCGGAAATTAAAGATACAATTCAAAAAAAAAACTAAGACTCTGAGCTCGTTTTTGTCCTTCTCCTCCTCTTTCTCCTCGTCACTAGGCCGGGGTTGCCTCCTCATAGGGGAGTGTGTTCATGGGGACATCGGAGAAGATCTCATCAAAGTTGGTGAAGATGTTGTGCAGGGTCAAAACGATGAACTCGTACCCGCAAGAAAAGATGTGCCCGAAGAGATGGTAAGCGTCGACGGGTTTGGTTTAGTGGACGACGATGCCCTTTTGGATGACGCCGCCTCCGATGGTCCACTCGTTAATCCGGTACATCTAGGGGGAATCCTTAGGGAGGTGGTTGAAGTCGGCGTTGAGGAAGGTGGGGAGAGACATGGGCGACCTCCACCTCGAGAAAGCTCACATGCGGAGGCTGCTCTCATGCGGACGTTGCACATTTCATAGATTCTACTAAAAATTTAATACATGCTCAGTACATTAATATTTAAGAGGGAGTATGTATGCATAATTACAAAATTAAAACAATATGACATATACTAATGTTTCATTGGAAAGTTCAAATTATGTTGAGTACACTAATCTTATAGATCGGGTATGTACAATCTCAAAATTTTAAACCGTTGCTTAATATCATGGAGTGAAGTAACTAGAACCAAGACATAGTAAAAAGAGATAATAAATGTAGATTAAATATTGAAAAACAGTAGTACCAAAATGAAACGTTGATACCAAAGAGAAACAATACTCCCTCAGTCCCTTGATATTAAGCATAAAATTTAATTTCAAGAACCGATGGTAATAGTGTTTTGCTTTGATATCAACGTTTCATCTTGGTACTAGTGTGTTTGAATATTAAATCCAAATTTATTCTCTCTTATTTTACTATACCCAGGTCATACTCCCTTTGTTCCTTGATATTAAGCAGCATGGATCATGTTGTTTGAAGTTGTGAGATTACACATACTACAACTTGAAGAGCAATGCAATTGGCATATCTTCAACTTTCCAATGAAACATCGATGTGGATCTGGTTGTTCTAATTTTCAAATTATGCATATATACTCCATGTTGAAGATCATTGTGCTCTTATATCTTCAATTTTCTGTTAGTGCAATCGATGAAACATGCAACAGTAGTTATATTTTTGGGGTTAGCAGTTTCGATAATATCCGTTAAAATTTCGAAAGATCAGTGCGGGAATTTGGCTTCAAGATTAGTGCACCGGCGAAGAATTTCACAAGAAACAACTAGGATCCCCACTTAATACCCAAAAAGAATTCAGTTGATATGTAAATGGTTGTCATACCCAACTGGGCATCTATATATAATCCCAAACTTGAGAGTTAGGACTTAGGAAGGAAAGCATAAATAGCTTATAGGAAGAACTTCAATAATGAACTGGATCATCGTGCCAAATTTCCAAAGCAAGCAGTAATTCCTTTGAATCTGTTTTGTATATAGTTCTCTTCACTCTGTAAAAGCTTGAATATTAGGGCATCTCCATAGGATGATAGATGTAAAATGTTCAGTCCTCCTGAAGAATTGGCCAAAATTAGGGAAGGACAATAGCATACCTCAAAATCTAAGGGCGGAGAAGACAACCAGCAAAGTTCCTCGACTTGGCTTCTGTCCACATTCCATGGCAAGAACATGATGACATTTGGAGCTATTTTCTGAGCAGCTTGGAATGTTGTGTACCTGCAAGCAAAACCATAGGTCAACAATACAATTGTTGTTCTACTCGTCAAAGTTAATTTTGTTCACTCAGTTTCCACTTTACGCTCAGTGTTTGAATGAGAGGTGTGATTTTTTAGAAGCTCCCATTTTTAGTTTAAATTATAACCAAATTTTTACAAGTGCAATGTTCAAGTTCTTGCCACCAGAGTTCACATTTTGTTCACTCAGGCTTTTTTTAGAAGTTTCCACTTTCCACTCGGTGTTCACATTTCGTCCTTGAACTTTCTCCAAAGTTCGCTTTTTGTCTGAAATATTTTTACTGGTGCAAAACGAACCCTAACTTTCCAAATCGTTCACAGTCCCTCTTCTTCAGTGTTATTTCAGAACAATACATCAAAGCCTGTTATTTCGGTGTTTCTCTTCATCAAAATCAGTACACTATATCAAGAAATTGCTATATGCTAACTAAGCAGATGTTGATCTACATACAACTTTGGTAGCTGATCTCCATAAAATTTCATTCTCACGGACATTATAAACAGTATATTAGAGACAGAAATTTCTTGCCACCAGACAGTACATTGTTGGCAACATTCACGATAACTGTAATCGAGACAAAATTACGAGGAGAAACGAAGTTATCCAATTCTTCTTCATCTGATTGCATAATATGGATGTGGGAAGTTCAGGGTTCGTTTCGCATCAATAAAAACATTAAGGACGAAAAGTGAACATTGGTGAAAGCTCGAGGATGAAAAGTGGACCTTTTTCCTCACCAAAAAAGTACAAGATTAATGTGTCGGTTTTGTTTCACTTGGAATGTGCAAGCTTTCAAGACTACAGCTGCAAACCTACAATTATAGACCAACAACTGCAAAGCACTCGATCAGTACACTTACTTCCTAAAAGCATAAAGTGTTAAAAATCTGTATGGGTTTTCTATTCTACTTCATAATCAAGCAGCAAGGACAATTCGGAATACAGTGAGCAGCATACCCATCTTTCGGCATCAGCATATCAAGGGTGTACATTGGTGTTTGATTGTATGATGGTCCTCCCCATGGTGGTGAAAGGAACACCAAATCTGCCTGGTATAGTAGCAGCGATCAGAAAACCATATTATTGAAATGGCTACTCAGTCATATGAAAATTGAAACAATCACTCAATTGTGCCAGTTCATCTTAGATGGTGTAGTTATCCCTCATGAAGTTTTACGTTAACCGCATCATATTAAGGAGGACGGTATTATCTTGAAAATTAGACTTAAACAAGGCAAGTGAAAGTTTTTGTTGGGAATACAGATTGTTGCATGCTAAATGCTTTCTGAAAACTGGCTAAAACCGGCATGAATACCCCTCTGAGTCCCATCGGTGTAGAAATTAATACTTGTACCAGCTTGAGTTTGGAAACGACAAGCTTCATTATGACACTTGCCCCAACAAAGCTGTTTTTTGTGACAACCACATTGTATGGAACTTAGATAACACAATGCTGTCCGTACGCTTTCCCCGATTGGTAAGCTCATGGTATGTGCAGTTATCAAAATTTAACAAGCCAATCCATACCGGTTGTTTCTGGTCGTGTTCATCATTTCACATGCATACATACCTTCAGGTAAGGTGCGAGCCGGAAGAAATCGCCGACCACGAACTCGATCATGTCCTCCACGCCATAGATCCTCGCGTTGTGCCTGGCCAGCTCCACCTTGTGGGGATCGATCTCCACCGCGACCACGTAGCAACCCCTGCACGAGGACGAGATGCCGACGGCGAGGCAACGGGGTTTAACTGGACCTGGAAACGGAAAGGCACGAAGGGAAGCTAGCTGCGGGTACCTGGCGGCGAATTGGATGGAGTTGCCGCCGACGCCGGCGAATGCGTCGACGACGAGGCCGGCGGGCGCGGCGCGGGCGGCCTGCGCGGCGGCGATGGCCTCCGGGGTGGCGGAGTACCAGCCCTCGGCGTCCATCCGCACGCCGCGGTCGTAGAGGGAGAAGAGGCTGTGCCGGTGGGCCCAGTACTTGCCCGCGACGGCCTCCCCCTCGGCATCGGGGTCCTGCGGCTCCTCCGCCTCCTGGCGTGAGGTCGTCTCGACCTCATTGTCGCGGATCGGAGATGGGGTTTGGGGTTGGATTGCAGATTTCCGCTCCTCGGAGGTCGGGAGTGTTGGTCGAAAGGACGGGGGGACGGCGACGAGGCCTCGACGGTAGCGGGAGATTTGGGGGATGGTGGCGAGCAGGCGGAGGAAGCAATGGGGCCTATTCGGGAGGAGCCAGACGGCGTTGGCCCGCCGTCGGCGGCGAGCGGTCCGTGGTGTGGCGCTTATTTTCGCCATCGATTAGACGGCCATGTGTTCTTTGGTCTTCCCCTTTGTAGTCTGTGCTAGGTCTGGGGAAATATACTCGGCATGTTTGGTTCGTGTCCAAACTTGCGTTGCCAAATTTTAGCAAGCCAATGCAAATTTGGTCTTCATTTTGGTTTGTTGCCAAAATTGGTAGTCAAAGCAAGTTTGACCACCTACTTCACAATTCTTTCACAACTTTTGTCAAATATTTGACCAACTTAAGACAAAAAATACCTAATCAATATTTTAACTAGCCAATTGTTCACAAGAATTGGCATGAACCAAACAGCCCCACGGTCACAGGCGAGGAAGACCATCGTCCAACAGGACTTGAATTTGGAAGGTCACCGGCTCACCGCTTCGGCTACGCCTATACGAGGAAGATTTGCTAGGCCAGAGACTGAAAAAGTCAAAAAGCACTTCTAACCAAACCGGGCCTGAAATAAAAGGCCGTTTTTCGTGTCAAGTGGATGCAACCAAATACACCCAGTACCTGTATACCAGACTGAAGTGAAGCCGCGGAATTGGGTTAGCAACACGTCCCGCAGAAACTTTAAAATATGTTGATCCATGTAAACTATGCAAATCAACCGGGCACTGTGAGTACGAGAATACACATCTCGGTCCTAACAATGCATTAAGCGGTTCATCGAAATCCCTAACCTTATAGGGTTCAGCACCATCAGATTCTGTCATTTTCTCAAAACAAATACACAGTTTAAAGTTACAGATTATCACCCGGTCAAAAAAAATAGTTACAGATTATCAAGTTACAAGTGAGAGGAGGACCACTCACATGAGACACTTCAGTCCAACACTAAAACAATAACTACCAAACGAGTTCCAGAAATGTGGTGAAAAAAATAATTCCAGACATACAATTTTCTTCAGGCTTATATATAACTTCTGTTCGCAACTGAGATGCATTTGGTGCAGCGGCACCCTCCGAATCAGCTCCATGGAATATGCGTGTTTCCAGGATTCTGCAGGAGATACACAGAACTTTCTTAGTTTTGAAAGACTGCTCATGTCAAGAAAACATGATGTACCGCCATCAAATTTTGATGAGGCGAGAGTCAAAGCACATGTACTTACTGCAGATAGTGCAGAACCTGTTGGGCCCCCAAGAGAACAAGGTGCAATGCTGGGACGTATGCAGACAATGAATTAGAAGCTTCAGAGATACTTGGACAACCAAGGAAGATCTGGGGACTCCTTGAGGGCAAAGGTTACATCGTCGCTGCCAACCAATAAAATGAAGGTATTAGTAAAATGAGAGAGGAGGTTTGAACAGATAATAGCTTTGGATTGTGTTGTGGATCTAGGATTTCAGACTTTGTTAGAGAAAGGTAGAGGGGGAGGGGGAATACTGATTCTTGTTTACTGGAAAATGGATAAATAATTTTCTATCTGTCTATCAAACTTAATAATCCCTAATCTAGAGGAACCTACTTATATTATCTTTATGTTGGTGTCATGTGGGGGCGCACGTATAGGCACCGGCCACCTAGGGCAGAGAAGGACCCAATATCTGGGTCAGCTTAGTTAATTTGAGTAATTAAAAGTTCAGATTGGAGATAGAAAGGTTTCGTCCCGTAGAAGGTTTTCCCTACTGTTTCCAATCTGATTAGGAGTCCTATTCCAATTCTGTAAGAGTCTAGCTTGATCCCCAAGTTTGTAAGGGCTATTTATAGTCCCCTCTAGTCAATCAATAAAGCAAGCAATCAAAAAACCCAAACCCTATCTTCCCCTGCGCCTGGGCGCCCCAATTCCCTGCCACGGGGCGACGAGGTTACAAGCCTTGTCCTCCCGTAGAGCACCCTTACTTCCTGCGATCTTCCTCTAATTCCCAAATTCCCCAAGCACGTGACAATTTGGTATCAGAGCAGTCGATCTCCGCTGCACCTGAAGCCATGTCGACCAGCCCCAAACAGCCCAATCCACCCAAAATCCTAGAGGAACTCATCGCCAAGGAGCACGAAGATTTTGAGGGCGTCACTCAGAGCCTTGGCGAAGTCGCCGATGGCATCGAACTCCTTCGCAAAGACGTTACAACGACCCTTGATGCCCTCGAAGAAACTCTGCGGAAGATGCAGCTGAACTACGACGATCTATCTCAGTAGCAACGGGCACAAAATTTGGCCATCACCCAGTTGGAACGTGCCAGCCATGGTGGTCCCTCCCTCGACGCGGAGGATTCGCCGCGGGCAGCCATGCATCATGGCCCCTTCCGCCGCCCGACAGCTCCACTTGGGGCAGGAGAAGACCAGCCGCCTCGCCTCTACAAGCTCGATTTCCCCACCTACGACGGCACGGGTGACCCTCGACCCTGGCTAACGAGATGCAATCTCTTCTTCATCGAACAGCGAACTCCTGCCACTAACAAGACCTGGCTGGCATCATACCACCTCACGGATGTCGCTGCCCTCTGGTACGGCCATCTGGAAGAGAAGATGGGGCGGCCTTCTTGGATAGAATTCGTTGACCTCATCTCCCAGCACTTCAGGCCTCCTACACGCGCCAACCCCTTCGGCGAGCTGATTTCCCTAAGGCGCACCGGCTCGGTGGCTGACTACACCCGGCAGTTCCTACAATTGGTGTCCCGCGTCAAGTGGATTTCAAACGAAGCGGAGCGCAACATATTCACGAACAACCTCGGCGAGCCTCTCAAAACCCAGGTCGAGATGCTTCGCCCGACCACTCTCGAGGCTGCCATGGACATGGCTGTCTCCTTCGAGCATCTTGCCTCCGTAACCGCAGCAGCAGGCCCCACACGCCCGAACAGGCCGCCGCGTCCGCCCAATACTGCCCAGGTTGTTGCTACCGACGCGATCCCAGGAGCAGCACCCATCTTCAAGAAGCTGAGCACCGCCGAGATGGAGAAACGGCGGGCCAAGGGGTTGTGCTTCAATTGTGATGAGAAATTTGTCCGTGGGCATCGCTGCAAGCGCTTATTTTATATCGAGGTCGCCGACGACGACGAGGAGGAGGTGAACCTCCAAATCTCACTCCTCGCCATCACCAGCGTCCGCACCAACGACACCATGCAACTGGTGGTGCGGGTTGGGGAGCGTGAGCTCCTCACCCTCCTCGACTCGGGCAGCACCCACAACTTCATCATCGAGGAGTTAGCAGCACATGTTGGCGCCCCGTTCTCTACTGGTCGTCGCCTCCGGGTGACCGTCGCCAATGGAGACCACGTCACCTGCGGCGGGCTGCTTTGACACACCGCCATCGCCATTGGTCAAGAGAGCTTTGTGATGGACCTTTATGCCATCCCATTGGGCGGCTTCGACATCGTCTTGGGTACTCGCTGGCTCAAGACTCTTGGACACATCCTATGGGATTTTGAGCGGCTCTACATGTCCTTCTGGCAGACAGATCACCGCGTCGAGTGGTACGGCCTCTCAGCCACGGGCCACCTCCACCATGTCCAAGTCAGCACGGCTCGTGACCTCCTCGACAACCTCCTCGCCAACTTCTCGGATGTTTTCGCCAAGCCCAAGGGGCTGCCGCCGTCACGCACCCACGACCACCGCATTCGTTTGGTGCCGAGAGCCGCTCCGGTAGCTGTCCGCCCATACCGCTACCCTGCTGCCCAGAAGGACGAGCTTGAGAGGTAATGTGCAGACATGCTGGAACGTGGGCTGATTCGACGCAGCACCTCGGAGTTCTCTTCCCCGGTGCTCCTCGTCCGAAAGAGCGACGGGTCTTGGCGTTTCTGCGTCGACTACCGCGCCCTCAACACCAACACGGTCAAAGACAAGTTTCCCATCCCCGTCGTCGACGAACTACTCGATGAGCTTAAGGGCGCCCGCTTCTTCACCAAGCTGGATCTGCGCTCTGGCTATCACCAAGTGCGCATGTGCCCGGAGGACGTACACAAGACCGCGTTCCGCACCCATGAAGGCCTCTTCAAGTTTCTCGTCATGGCCTTTGGCCTCACGAACGCTCCGGCAACCTTCCAGGCCTTAATGAATGACGTTCTTCGTCCCTTTCTACGTCGATTTGTGCTGGTCTTTTTTGATGATATTTGGTGTACAACTCATCTTGGTCAGACCACATCCGTCAAGACAAGGTTGTCTTGGAGCTCATGTGGCAACACCAACTCTATCTCAAGCGCTCCAAGCGTGCCTTTGGGGAGGAATCAGTGGCGTACCTCGGCCATGTTATCTCCGCGGATGGCGTCGCCATGGACAGCCAGAAGGTGATGGCCATCATTGACAGGGCTACGCCACGATCTGTCCGTGCAGTCCGCGGCTTCCTGGGATTTGCAGGCTATTACCGCAAGTTCATCCGCGACTTCGGCGTCATGGCTGCGCCCCTCACGGCCTTGCTGAAGAAAGACAGGTTCCTCTAGTCAGAGGAAGCTGACCGGGCGTTCCTTCAGCTGAAGACCGCGCTCACCACGGCACACATGCTGCAGCTTCCCGACTTCACCCTCCCGTTCACCGTGGAGTGTGACTCTTCAGGCTCAGGATTTGGCGCCGTGCTGCACCAAGGCACGGGTCCTATCGCCTACTTCAGTCGCCCGATCGCTCCTCGCCATGCGCCCCTGGCAGCCTACGAGCGCGAGCTCATTGGCCTGGTCCAGGCAGTACGGCACTGGCGGCCGTACCTATGGGGTCGCTCCTTCATTGTCAAGACGGACCACTGCAGCCTCAAGTTCCTCCTCGACCAGCGCCTGGCGACAATACCCCAACATCATTGGGTTGGCAAACTTTTGGGGTTCGACTTCACAGTGGAGTATAAACCTGGCCACCTTAACACGATGGCCGACGCTCTCTCTCGACGCAACTTCCCCGACGCCCGTGCCTGTGCAATCACGGGTCCCGCCTTCGACCTCTTCGACGCTCTTCGCCAAGCAGCCCACACTGACCCTGCTCTCGTCACATTGCGTGAGCGGTTGGAGGTTGGCGAGTTAGGGTCCCCTTGGGCCCTCGTGGATGGCCTTGTCACCTTCGAGCACCGTGCGTACGTGCCCCCATCATCTCCATTGGTGGCGGATGTCCTGCTGGCCGCTCACGACGAGGGCCATGAAGGCATTCAAAAATCACTTCATCGGCTTCGCCGCGACTTCCACCTTCCGCAAGCCCGTGCTGCTCTCCGAGACTACATTCGGGCTTGCATGGTGTGTCAGCGCAACAAGACTGAGCAGCTCCATCCGGCTGGTCTACTTCAGCCTTTGGCCGTGCCGTCTCGTGTTTGGGAAGATATCTCCATGGACTTCATCGAAGGGCTGCCAAAGGTGGGTGGCAAAAGCGTCATCCTCACCGTCGTTGATCGCTTCTCCAAGTATGCCCACTTTATTCCGCTGGCGCATCCCTACACTGCGGAGTCGGTGGCCAAGGCCTTCTTCGCCGACATTGTTCGCCTCCATGGCGTTCCAGCCTCCATCGTCTCTGACCGCGATGTGGTTTTCACTTCCGGGTTTTGGAAAGCTCTCTTTGCAGCTTCTGGCTCTCGCCTGCATATGAGTTCAGCATTCCACCCGCAAACGGATGGCCAGTCAGAGGTTGTCAATCGAGTCATTGCCACGTATTTGCGCTGCTTCACGGGCGACCGTCCTCGGCAGTGGCTTCATTGGCTCCCTTGGGCAGAGTATTGCTACAACACCTCCTTCCACACTGCCCTGAAGGACACGCCTTTCCGTGTGGTCTATGGACGTGATCCTCCGTCTTTACGGACATATACATCGAGCGAAATCCGCAATCAAGCTGTGGAACGCAACATCGCCGACCGTGACCAGCTTTTGATTGACATCCGTGAGCGTCTGGTCCAGGCTGCCCAACACTACAAGCATTATTATGATGGCAAGCATCGGTTGCTTTCCTTCGACGTTGGCGAATGGGCTTGGCTGCGCTTACACCACAGACCAGCAGCCTTCCTCGGCGCAGGTGCAAAGGGCAAGTTGGCACCTAAATTTTATGGTCCCTACAAGGTCATTGGCAAGATTGATTCAGTGGCTTATCGCTTGGAGCTGCCACCTCGTGCTCGTATCCATAATGTCTTCCATGTTGGTGTTTTGAAGAAATACCATGGGCCTCCCCCGGATGCGCCGCCTATTCTGCCCGCCATGTTTCAAGGACGCGTCCAGCCTACGCCAGCTAAAGCCTTGCGTGCTCGCCTTGCCCGCGATGTACAGCAAGTCCTCATCCAGTGGGCAGGACAGCAGGCTTCAGCAGCTTCTTGGGAGGATGTTCCCGTCTTCAGGGAGCGCTACCCAGATTTTCAGCTCGAGGACGAGCTGTTTCAAAATGGAGGGGGAGATGTCATGTGGGGGTGCACGTATAGGCGCCGGCCACCTAGGGCAGAGAAGGACCCAACATCTGGGTCAGCTTAGTTAATTTGAGTAATTAAGAGTCCAGATTGGAGATAGAAAGGTTTCGTCCCGTAGAATTTCCAATCTGATTAGGAGTCTAGCTTGATCCCCAAGTTTGTAAGGGCTATTTATAGTCCCCCCTAGTCAATCAATAAAGCAAGCAATCAAAAAACCCAAACCCTATCTTGCCCTGCGCCCTGTGCGCCCCAATTCCCTGCCACGGGGCGACGAGGTTACAAGCCTCATCCTCCCGTAGAGCACCCTTACTTCCTGCGATCTTCCTCTAATTTCCAAATTCCCGAAGCACATGACAGTTGATTCGTCAAAAATATCTCTTTATGTCTGGCAGCGGACCCTAGCTTGTGCATGGGTCCTAGGCACATCGGGAAAACAAATTGGAACTTTCTCAAATTTTAATGGTGTATTGTCAAGCTGTCTTGTATTGGCTGTTTCAAAGGGCAATGCAGTTTCGCAACCTAACCTTGGGTAGTTAAGCTGCACCTTCTGAAACTTATGCTTAGTGCCTTCCTCACAGAGAACGATCTTGCTCTCACCAAGCTTGCAACTGCGAGAGAAACTTAAAACAATTTAATGTCTAGAGAACACCGAACCGAAACGACAGAAATATGCATGAAAATAGAGGATGCAGCAATTGAGGCTAAGGGGGGTTTGCCTTTTCTTTTAGGTATGGTTAATGTGCAATAAATGAGGAAAATACTCAAGAGCGACAGAGATCTAAACAAAGAATATCCAGCTAATTAAAGGCAGTAAGCACAAAGCAGTACAGCACAAACTCAAGCTTCAAAATTGACTACACCAGTTTTATCCTTTACTAGAAGAACAACAAAATCAAGATTACCATCATAAAGAACCAGCCATTTTTGTCTTTTTTGAATAACTAGGCACGTTAGCTAAACTAAAGTACGTGAAAGAAATATAGCACCAATATGATTTTCCTAGTTCCCACTGCCTCGTGACATTTAGCACTTTTTCCCCCAGTATATTAAATAAATGAGAACAAAGAAATTTTTGCTTGCACAGAAATTGTTACTGTATTGGTGATGAAAGGAAACAAGAACAATTCAGCTGGAAAAAATGCCGTGTTTTTCACTTTAGATTACACAAACAAGCACTAGTTCAACCATTCTGTGCCTGTAACAATGGCAATCCAAAATTCTAAGGAAATAACGTTTCCAGTTTCATAGTATGATTCTCTTGGAACAAGAACATGCAAAGGAACTGCAACAGTGCACGAGGCAAAGATAACACCTACACAGTTTCTAGGTGAGTAACTCTAGCTTAACTTTTTTATCATACATGCTTGTACATGCACATGAACTCATGAATCAACCATACGTAAAAGCAATTTCAGCACAACTTCATGTAATGTGAAAACATATTAAGGTTTACTGAATTTTGATAATCTAATTACCCCACCTACCTGCTTTTGCCTATTTTATCGTTTGCCTAACCAACTTAGCCTATGTCTCTTCAGCAGATTATAAAATAAGGTCAGCACAACACAATTCAACAACCGCAATCTGAGCCTAAATCATAATAGCTTACCAGATTTTCAGGAGAGTATCATATCCAGGCAATAGTTCTCGATTGACGTGGCACCAAGAGAGAACAGTTGCTGCCAACTGCAGGATAAAAGGAGAACCAATCAAATTTCATTTGTAAATGGACCCATGTTTTGGGCACTCATTCTAGTTTCTAGGTGAGTAACTCTAACTTAACTTTTTTATATGACTGAAATGCTAAAAACAACATAGGAACTAAAAGTTTTATGTGCTCACCTTATCAAATAATACTTCGCCTAGGCCACTTCTGTATAATTCATGAACCATTGCAGCCAATATAATTTTTCCAAATTTCGGGCAATTCTTCATTACCTGTAAGAGGGGAAAATTGCAAATATAAGGTTGGAAGCTTTCATTGCATTTTGATCTGAAAGTCAAGTACATGTGGTTGCCCTAACTGAGCCGACCGACTGTATTCTGTACATAGCAAAACCAACACGAACACAATCCTTATCTCCACTTACTTGAATATGTGGTGCCTGGAAGACTTCCTGAATAGCGTCTTCTACATCACCCATGCAAACAACACCATTTCCTACAAAGTATTGGACCGAAGTTCAATGGTTTATATGAGTCAACACAACTGGACGTAGTAGAATCTTAAAACCACATTACAGGTAACTGTTACTGAGTCAAGTCATATAAACATACAACAAACTGAAAGTAAACCCCTTCACCACTACAGTACGCATGGGGACAGTACCTCTATTTGCAGACGAGGGTGCCTGTCCAGACTGTTGAAACTGTTTAATTCGGTAGTCTGCAAACTCTGCTGCACGTCTACAAATTTCTAAAGCCCGCCTAGCATCGCCTGACATAGCAGCTACCTGCACAAAAAGGAAATCTACTCAGCTGAATGAAAGTCCATGCAAACAGAAAACTATAAGATGGTCTGATCTTCTTACTTCATAGAACAGATAAGTTAATTAGGAGGGAGATACAGATAAACCACCATTTTATTCTTGTTATGTTGGATCCAGATATTAAATTGTTTTCTGAGTCTATGCCTTTACAGAATGATGAAACTCAGTGGTATAAGCAATGCCAAGCAATACCAATTGGCAATTAATACTAGATGGTACTACACTGCATTAATGAAACTCTGTTTATTCCTTCAATCAATGTCAACTAAAGTTGCTTGGTAATATTGGATATTTGAAATCATCGAACACCTGCGGTATTCCCTAATATGTATTGAATACCGAAGCATTACATGCACCTGAAACAAGAAACTGATGGCAAACAGATTCTTAGGTGTTTGTATCAAACTACTGGAAAAGGGAAGAGCATAACAATGATCTTGTTCAACTAGTTTGTGTGCCCCTGACTAACTTGAGTATTATTATGCAAACTTATGATTCAAATCATCTCTCTATAAATCTTAGATCAGATGGCATGTCAACAATCATGGACGAAAAGATAGAAGTATGTAAAAGCAATAATGTACACATGGTAGTGTGATCCAAACCTTTCTAGAAGCAAATTCAATAGCTTGATCTTCAAAGGCGTCAATACCCTTAAGACGGCTTGTTATGATTTCCTGCAGTTGCCGATAATTATAAGGGCCAAAACACAATCGTTGAATACCCATCCTACTTGAAATACGAGGCAATAGTTTTTCCGGAAGATCCATTGTGTTTGCTATGCCTGCATTCAGTACAAATAAATCCAAAGATTAAAGAAATAGGCTAGGGACTGAAAATCACATGTCAAGACAAAGTTGTAGGTACCTATAACGACTAGGTTCGAATTTGGCTTGGTGGGCCAATCAAGAACGTTATACAGCACCTAAAAAAGATTAGTCCAAATGTCAGTAAACATGGCAAAATATCATACAACAATTAGAAAGCCAAATTGGACATTTCTTTCCAAAGAATAAACTAATAATTTGTACAGGTACTTAATAAGTTTAGCTACACTTTATTACCGACTGATTTCTTGTCAAAAGAAGATCAAGCTCATCAATGAGCAAAATAATTGGCTGGCTTGTTTGCTTTCCAATTTTAGTGCCATCTGAAAAGTGCTCAGTTAAATAATGAAGAGCCTTTTTCCATCCCACCCTATGCCCACTCAACTGTTCATATATAACCTGCATATTTTCAAAAGGTGTACCTGTTAAACATCTATGTTGACTTTTGAGGAAGGTATGTGCTATTCTTGAGCGAGAGTTTTCAATTGCCTAACCAAATTCGATGTTCGTGTACCTTGTAGATATTCTCTGGAGAGGCTAATTTAAGACCATTAATTTCTATAAAACAATAGGGCCTCAGAGCTCCAGAATCAAGTTCAGATCTCAGCCTCCTCATGACTGCAAGTACACTCATAGTCTGCAGGTCAAAAATACAGGTGCAGCAGATATAGCTTAACATTCAGCCACAGCAGAAGAAATCAGACAAGGCAGCCAGGAGAAGACGGTTGGTTACCTTGCCAGTACCAGGCACACCATGAATATAAAGGCAGCGTCCTAGACATTGGTCATTGCAAATTGCATCTTTGACAAATGTCGATATCTCCTCCATTTCTCTGACGTAAGACTTGAACTCAGTAACAGTTCTCATAAGAAGCTGATGAAATATGCAGTGAACATGAATAAACATACTTATCCCTGCAAGGCAACGACTTGGGAAGAGTAGCGAGTAACAGGGTAGCTTTTGCCTTCTCCAGATCAGTCTTTTGATGACACCGAACATGTTCAGGTATCTTTCGGATCCCAATCTTTTGTAGGCCATATATCCTCCCTTTCCGTGAATTCTATGAAAAAACGTGCATTTCAGTAAAGCAATGCAACACTACAGAGGGAGAGGGAGAAGAGTTAGTACAGCAGCAAATTGATGGGACTGATTTTTTCTGGCAGAGCAACGTTTAGCCGGTCCATCCTCTTCCTCAAATTCTGAATCTTCATCGGTATCACTATTATAATCATTACCAGCATTGTACGGCTCGTCACTGGGATCTTCTTGTGTCTGCATAATAGAGCAGGAACAAGTCCAATCACTGAAAATTCACTAAACCTTCTACGAGCTGAGTTTTACATCTTTAAAGTTTCAGTACATGTACCTCAGGTTCATCATCAATATCTGCCAGACGCTTAAAGTTATGCCAATGTACATCATACTCATATTCACAATAAAATACATCATCTCCTTCATTACTAGCATCCCTGAACTCTTTGGGGCTCATGACGTAACAATGTCTAAGGATAGTTTCCATCTGTTAAAGCCATAAGAGCAAAAGAATTACAATCCATAAATATGCAAAAACTTAAGGAACCAAACATAGACAGGAAACAAAAATCTAACCTCAATGTCTGCAAGATCATTGGTACGGTAAAGCTCTCTCCGTAAATTATGTGGCTGCCGTCCTGCTGCAGTCTCTTCAGGAATAGTATACCACCTTACCTTTGCCCAGAATGTTCCATCTGGTTCCCTCCATAAACTGTTGCACAGTATTGATATCTGGTAAGTAAACTTGTGAACTGCTCAGTGGTTGCTGATCTCAGTTAATTGTTGAGAATTATTTGTATCATTGTAACAACAAGCATGTCTAAAAATATAATCATGCATTCTTCTACCATCTCAAATCATTGTTGTAGTTTGTGACTCTTTTTTGTTTGGAAAGGGAGGATCAGAACCATAGTAAAATGATGTCTTGAACCTACTAAAAATTCCACAATTAAGAGTTATGTTTATGCAGCAGCATCTAGTACTTGGACACTGTATTCTATGGATCCCATTTTCAGAAAATGCTCCTCTAGGATACTCTATTCAACATCCTATTTTCAGAAAATACAGCTCTAGGACCCACCGTTCAACATCCTATTCTCAGAAAACACATAAGTAGAGTCAGTTTACCACTACTACAAACTGACAGCACGCTTCCAGTTGTGCAAACTTCTCTGATTTGCAGTGAAATATAGCCAACTATATCTAATCCACATGAGTAAAAAATATCAGCCAATTCAGATAACTTTTCACCACATGAACCTTGAAATCTCTAAATTGGAGCGCCACTAACCTCTCAATGCGTGCAGCCCATAAATCGCTGGAGAGAAGCTTCTCTTTCGCTGTCCTCCTGATACTCTTCCCCACGGGCTGCTTGGGCCTCTCGATCGCCCTCCCCGCCCGCTCAGCCTCACAGTACGGGCACGCCCAATCCCCCTCCGGTACACGGCGCAGCGGCGGCCGCACACATCGCAGGTGGAACCCCCCCAGGCACGCGTCACACTCCACCATCACCTCACCACCGGCGTGGAAGCACACACGGCACTCCTCCTCTTCAGGTTCTTCCTCGTCCGACTCCGCCCCCTCCCGCCGCTTGACGTACACATCGTCTCCAGCAGCGAACTCCCCTCCGTCATACACCACCTTCCGGTAATGCGCCTTCTTCTTCGGGAGCCGCCTCTGGCGCTTGGGCTCGGCCTGGATCGGGGTTTTGGGCGACGGCGCAGCCCGCTTCCGCTTGAGCGTGGGCGCAGGCGCTGGCTTCGCCGGGGTCTCCACGAGGTCCTTGGTTGGGGTCTCTAGGAGGCGGCGGGTTGGGGTCTCTAGGAGTCGGCGGGACCTGCGGACGGTGGAAGGCGTCGCCGGGGCAATCGACGGCGGCGAGGACACAGATTTGGACTTCCGTCTGGTCGTGGGCTTGGACGGGGTGGACAAGTCCATCTGGGCGGCGGCGGAGGCGGCGATGGTCTTCGACGGAGTGGATCTGGGCTTGGATTTGGATCTGGTAGGCGTGGCGGAGAGATCCATTTGGGTGGCTCGCCGGAGGCGGGGAGGGTGGCGGGGCAACGGTACGGTGTGGATTTGAATGGAGGGGGATGATGGGAATGGGATGAACGGAGTTAGGGTTCGGCAGTTTGGCGCCCAGAGGCGCCAAAGTTTATTTTTCGCGCTTTTGCAATTTGGACCTTTAAAGAAACAAGATTTACGGTAAAGTACAGGGGCCCATCGGGCCGGGGACCACAAAAAGCCCTGCGGCTCGACGGGCCATGTCCAAGGTGTGCCAGGCCCGGCACAAAGTAAATAAATCGGGCCGGCCCAGCCCATGGCTAGGCTTGTGCCACTCCTCTTCTCCATCCTCAGGCCCCTGGGCTGAGCCGACACGGACCGTTTAGGTTTTTTAGGTTTAGTCATCATTTTCTTTTTTCTCTTTTAGCCCATCATTCTTCCTATTCTACCTTAGCCTAATGGATTTTTTCTTTTATCTCTAATCTGGCCCATGTGCTGAGAGGCTTCGGTGGGCCAGTGAGACTTAACGTGCCATGGCTTTGTGCCATGCTTGGGCCAGGAGGAGGTACTTTGGGGCCGGGCCGCCCCTTAAATAGACGAGCCAGAAGAAGATGGTTTTCAGTTTGAATGACCACACTGACGTAGACAATAATGGTTTTCGCATATGTACACAAATGATTACTTCTCATATTGGCAGTGATGATGAACGCATCAGTCACCCATCATACCCCCTCCGCCTCCACCGCCATTGAGCTAAGGCAAACTACGCATTGTTGCGACCACACTGACCTTCCCTTATAAACTCCAAGTGAAAATGAAAATATAGCGCAAGATAAGGAGGTTTCGTGAAGAGCCTTATTTTTTCAAGGTTTTCGTAAATATACGGGATGTGTTTGGGTCGTCTTTTCGGACAAAAAGCATAGAAAAAACAAATATTTTAAAGGTCGGACCTATGTAAGGGATTTGCTTCGTTCACCCCATCTTTATCCTCTACAATTATTGTAATTGCATGGCATCCCGCGCATATGCTATCCTTGTAACTTACCTATGCATTAGGCCACCAACTTAACAAGAGATAGATCTTCTCGACAAACACATTACGCACATCAACAAAATCTCTAGCTAGTGTCGAGGCAGGGATTTTTCTGAAGCACCCTACCTAGGTCATCAACCAAACACATCATTCCTCCATATGTTACTTTGGAGAATACGCAAAAATAAGAAATGGTGCGGCAATCCCTGGACAACAAAATTATTCACAAACTTACAAAGTACACTATTACAACTTGCCCCCACACTATTAAGCGCTACTCCACAAGTCGCTCCTACCGTAACACAGGAGCGTGCCTTCGCGATGGTGTGTGGTCATCGAAGCAATCAGACCTTTTAAGAAGTGTTTGGCATCCTCAAGATTCATCTGGCGTTGGATTCTGTTGTAGTAAAATAAAACCCATATATGGGCCGGACCGTAAATCCTACGTGACGACGACTGGATCAACATTTCACAAGCACGAGTCAAAACGCTCACGTGGCACGGTCAATCCTACGTGGCAAAGGAAGACAAGTCAACAATTTAAACCTCTCATGCCATGATCAAAGGGTCAATTGAGCCAGAGTAGTGGGCAAGAAAGGTGTCAGGAGGGGGCCCTTAGTCCATGATGGACTATGGACCAAGCCCCACTTTTCCCACATGATGCACACAAAAGTTATGGACCAAAAAGCTACTTTTACCATTTTGCCCTCACTTTTCTCTCTCCCCTAAGGGTAGCCATGGTCTTTTGTCATGGACCCCTAGTCTATAAATTCCCCATGGGGGCATGCACCATTCACTCTCGCTTGAATAAACTCAAGGAGAGAGAGCTAGAGGGCCTCTTTGAGAGGAGCTCTAGTTTCGGGATCTCGGAAAGCCTCGTTCGGCCTGAGCCCGAAGGAGAGGGAACCGGGTTAGAGTCTTAAGGATATCTCGACCTCGCTACTTGGAAAGCCTCGTTCGACCCAAGTACGAGGGGGCCCCTTTTGACCTCTCGCTAAGTGATTCGGGGAGTCTTGATCGACCCGAACGCTTTGGCTAACGACCCCCTCGAAGTCTCTCCTAACATAGGACTAAGTCGCACCCCCAAGGTCGACCGAACCTATTCAAAAAATATCAAAGTGTCAACTTATCCAAGTGTACGGCGATCTTCGCTATAAGGCCGGCGTGCATGCCCTACTTTTATACTCGTACTTGTGCCACTAAGCTTTGGCACCCCTTACTCTAATTGTTGTCGAGAACAACAACAGTGGCGCCGACCGTGAGGAATCCTCGCTGCAATTGAAGATTTAATGGCCCCGAAGAAGCCTACTTAATCGGGTCCCCAACTTGCCGCGAAGTCTACACAGTTGCAAACGAAGAAAGCAAGTGCCTCGGGGGCTCCCGAGGAAGAAGGAACCTCACCAATCCGGCCGTCCCGGAAGGAACCGAGGTGCTCGAAACCGTCGTAGGCGGTCCCTTGACACTCACCAACGTAGTGGCAAAGATCGGCGAGCTGCCTACGGTTGCCGCCCCCGCAGGGGATACGGAACTCGGCATGCCTCGCTCAATGGGCTTCGCGCCACCTTCCCTACAACCGGTGGTGACCCTGCCCTCGGAACCGACAAGAGGAAACAATGTGATGTCGGAAGGATCCGCGCCAGAAAACCAAGGAGTCGCGGCCTACGACCCCTCCAACCTGGGATTACCTCCACTGGCGATCGCCCAAGGAGCTCCTTGGTATCATCCTTATTGGAGGCTTCCGCCGCAAGGCGCTCTCCAAGTCGCACACACTCAACATTAACCTCGCTTTGCGAGTGCCCCACAAGCGCCTCTTGCTCCCCCCGTTGGGGTCGAACAAGGCGGCCACCAGGTACCACCTCAAGCTGCGCCTCGCGGGGAACGAGACCCCAGCGTGCATGGGAACGAGTAAGTGGCAGAATCCGGAGCCCGTGACGGCGTCGAAAGGAATTCCTGTCGACGCTCCAACCCTCCAAGAAAACGCCGAGATCATTCTCCAAGCGACCCCTCTAGCGACAAAAGCGACGAGGGAGGACCTCGCCACCGAAGGAACCAAAAGAATCGGCCGACTTGCAACCCGCTCACGTGGGAGATCCAAGACGCACCTTTTCCGCCATGGTTCAAGCCACCCACAATACGGCCATACGACGGGGAGTCGAAACCTCTTCAATTTTTGGATGTCTACTCCACCGTCATACGGGCCGTCGGGGGAGGTTCCGTCGAGATGTGCAACCTCTTTCCGCTCGCGCTCACTGGAATGACACAAACTTGGTTTATAACCTGCGGAAGAACTCCGTGCACTCGTGGGAATGCCTCCAAGAGGTCTTCATCGCCAACTTTCAAGGAAGCTTCAAAGAACACGTACATGCTCACGAGCTATATGTCGTGAAACAAAAGCCGGGGGAATCCCTCCGAACCTTCTTCCATTGCTTCGCGAAGGTACGAAGCCAAATCGCCAACCCACCGTCGACCACCGTGATCGACGCATGCATGCAAGGCCTTCTCCAAGGAGAAGTAAATCGGGCAATAAGTCGCAATCCTCCAAGGACGACCGAGGAGCTTTATCGGATCTTGCAGGAATACGCCCAAGGCGAAGACGGGGACATTGCTAAGAAGGACGCGCCTCGCGCCGCTCCTGAAGGAACTCCCTCGTCCGACAAACCCCCTGCGCCTGCTTCATCTTCCAAGAAGAAGAGGAGGTGGGGGGAAAACGGCGCCGGCGACCAAGCCCGGAAAATCTTCGCCGTCGAAGAACAAGCATCATCCCAAAAGACCTGGCAACCAAAGAAGCCACCTCGTCCGACCGAGGGAGGAACTGGGAGATGCCTCATCCACAACTCGGCAAGCCATAGCACCGAGGGTGCAACACTCTCATCGCAGCTCGCGAAGAATTCCAGGCACGAATGCAGGCCCAGCGCAAGGATGAAAAAACTGTCGAGGCTCCGCGCCCCGCCAACGTCCTCATGGCTGACCCGGCACCTAAGGAAGACAACCTCCAGTTTTAAGAACCCGCGCATCACGTCGGAGTGATACTCGGGGGCTCCGCCATAGGCCGGGGATCGAAGCGACAGCGCAAGGAGTATGCTCGCGAACTCAATGTCGTGGGAACTTTCACCCCGACACCCCCACCGAAATGGGCAAGTGTGCCAATCACCTTCACCGAGGAAGACGCCAAGGGGATACACTTCCTGCACGACGACGCCCTCTTCGTGACGGCGATCGTCGCCAATTGTGAGCTCAAAAAGATTCTGGTGGATGGCGGAATCTCCGCCGACATCCTATATCTAAGCAGTTTGAAGAAGCTGATGAAACCACAAGGGGGATACAAGAACAGCTCGTTGCAGCCATCCCTTTATCCTCTCACCGGCTTCGTACCGGGGAAAGCCATTCAGTCGCTCGGACAAATTGAGCTCCTCACGACCTTCGGGGACGCCAGAAATCATCGAACCGAGCTCGTGCGCTTCGACGTAGTGGACTACGCTATCCTCGGGAGGACTACGCTAAACCGTCTCTGCGCCGCCGTCCACCACAACTTCTTGTGTATGAAGATCCCGGGTCCAAAAGGAGTGATAACGGTCCGCGGCGAGCCATCTTCTGACAGGAAGACCCTCTACCGCCATGAGACCAAGTGCGCCGAAAAGGGAGAATCATCCAAGAGTATCAACATGCTTTTGAATGCAGGAGCTTCTGGAACCGATCACCCCGAGCGCTACATCCCTAAGCCCCTCCCCGAAGGAGAACTCAAGGATGAACGCGTCTCCCAAGAAGACGCCACGCGCACGGTGAAGATCGGGGCCGACCTCCCGAGTAAACTCGAGGAAGAACTCATCGACCTACTTCGCAAAAATTTCAATCTCTTCGCTTGGTCGCCTTCCAACATGGGAGGAGTCCCGCGCGACGTCATGGAGCATCGCCTCGCCGTAAGGCCCGACAAAGCTCCCGTAAAGCAAAAAATTCGGAAACTCTCCACCGAGCGTTGCGAGGTCATCAAGCGAGAAATCACCAAACTTTTCGACACCGGGCTAATCCGAGAAGTTTGGCACCCCGAATGGTCAGCCAATCTTGTCTTGGTGAAGAAGGCCAACGGCAAGTGGAGAATGTGTGTCGACTTTACCGACCTGAACAAGGCGTGCCCCAAGGACGACTATCCGCTCCCTCGGATCGACCAACTGGTCGACTCCACAGCGGGATGCGAGAGATTGTGTTTCTTGGATGCCTATTCAGGATATCACCAAGTCCACATGGCCAAGGAAGACGAGGAGAAAACCAGCTTCATCACTCCCATCGGCACCTTCTGCTATCGCAGGATGCCTTTTGGTTTGAGGAACGCCGGCGCAAGTTTCCAACGCCTCGTCAGCCTCAACCTCAAGGAACAATTGGGGAGGAAGGCCGAAGTATACGTTGATGATGCCGTCATCAAAAGTCAAATTGCAGGAACTCATCCCAAGGACCTGCGTGAAACCTTCGACAATCTCCGCAAGTACGGCGTGAAGCTCAATCCGGAAAATTGCGCATTTGGAGTTTGAGGAGGGAAACTCTTAGGCTTCCTTGTCTCCCAACGGGGGATCGAGGCCAACCTGGAAAAAATTTGGGCCATCCTGGAGATAGAACCTCCTCGCTCCGTCAAAGATGTACAACGCCTAGCGGGAAGAATGACGGCCCTAGGACGATTCGTCGCCCAGTCAGCCACAAAGGGTCTCCCTTTCTTCAAAGCCCCGAGGAGCTTAAACAACTTTGAGTGGACCGACGAAGCCCAAAGGGCCTTCGAAGAGCTCAAAACCTATTTGTCGACCCCTCCACTTCTCACGAGCCCAAAACAGGGGGAGCCTTTGCTCCTATACCTCGCCGCGACCCCGGTCGCCGTAAACGCATCACTCGTGAAGGAAGAAGATGGGTCACAACGCCCGGTGTACTACGTGAGCGAAGCTTTGGGAGAGCAAAGGGTCGATACACCCAGATCGAGAAGATCGCATATGCCCTACTCATGGCCTCTCCAAAGCTCCGTCATTACTTCATGGGCCACACCATCATGGTGCCAGCTACCTTCGCACTCAAGGAAGTCTTCGACAACAAGGAGGCCACCGGAAGAATCACCAAAAGAGCAAAGGCATTGGCGCCTTTCTCGTTGGAACTCACGACGAGAACGGCCATAAAATCCCATGTCCTGGCTGACTTCGTGGCCGAGTGGCATGCTCCACCAGCCTCGCCCGAAGAAATCAGATCCAAGACCGAGCCCCCCGAACCACATTGGATAATGAGGTTCGACGGCTCTAAGCGCCTCGACGGTGCGGGGGCTGGAGTTATACTCATCAGTCCCGAAGGAAAGATCTTGGAGTACGCCACTCATCTTGACTTCAATGCCACCAACAATATGGCAGAATACGAGGCGCTACTTCTCGGCTTCGACTGGCCAAGGCCATGGGAGTCCGACGCCTTCTCATCCAGGGAGACTCTCAACTGGTGAAAACCAAATGGACAAGTCACATCAATGCCTTGATGAAAGAATGAAGAAATACATCGAAGAAGTTCGCAAGATGGAACGGTATTTCCTGGGCATGGAGGCGCGACGCATTCCACGAGGAGAAAATCACCTGGCTGACAGGTTAGCCCGAACAGCTGGTTCCAAAGAACCGCGGCCACCCTGTGCATTCTTCGAAGTAATTCGCGCCCCATCCATAAAGGAAGAAGCCGACGCCCTTGACGAAACTTCAAAGACCAGCATGGTCATCGACGCTCCACCCTCTTGGATGACACCGATTATCCGCGCCTTGAAAGGCGAGGTGGACGAAGAAGTGGAAGGCCAAAGCGCCAAAACTCTGCTCGCAAAAGCCAAGATGTACATCCTCCCTGACGACATCCTATACAAGAAAGGAGCGGCCGCGTTGCTTAAGTGCATAACTCCTGACCGAGGAGCCGAGCTCTTCCTGGAAATCTATTCAGGGATATGCGGCCACCATCTTGCGCCAAGGGCTACTGCGGCAAAAGCCTTACGTCAGAGATTCTATTGGCCCACCATGGTGCAAGACGCAATCACCATATTGCGGAAATGCGAAGCTTGCCAAAAATGGTTAAATCAATCCATGCGCCCGTGACTTCCCTAAAGAATATCTCGATAAAATGGCCATTTGCACGCTAGGGAATGGACCTTCTTGGGCCTTTCCCCGCATGCAACGGGGGCTGCAAATACCTGGTGGTGACGATTGATTACTTCTCCAAATGGATAGAAGCAGCGCCGCTCGGCAAGATCACGTCACAGGCCGTTCAAATTTTTTTCTGGGAAAACATCATATGCCGATATGGCGTCCCGCGAGAGCTAACCGTGGACAATGGCAAACAGTTCGACTGTGCAGAATTCATCAAATTCTGCGAATGCCTTGAGATCAAGCTGCACTTCGCATCCGTAGCTTACCCCAAGAGCAACGGCGCATGCAAAAGGGCAAATGGACTAATCCTCCAAGGACTCCGCCGAAGGGTAGAGCACACGATTAGCAATGTAAGGAGAGCATGGGGAGATGAACTCGCTAGTGTGGTTTGGGGCGTACACACCTCCGTAAGCCGTTCCACGGGCCGAACACCATTCTCTTTGGTGTATGGAGGCGAAACAGTTCTTTCCGCCGAGGTCGAGTTCCGCTCACCTCGGGTCGAAAGGCTCCAAGAAGCCACCCCAATTGCTTTCATCGAAAATGAAGAGCATCACAAGACGGCTATCGATCTTGTGGAAGAAGCTCGTGACAAAGCCCTCATGAGGCACGCCGTCTACGAGCAAAGCGCCGCACGCTTCTACAACACAAGAGTGCGGGAACGAGCCTTCTCCCAAGGAGTTCTCGTGCTGAAAAAGAACGTCGATCCAAAGCTCCAGCGCAAACTCGACCCTAAATGGAAATGACCATACCGCATCACCGCAGTATTGGGAAATGGTGCATACCACCTCAAGAATATGAAAGGGCAAAATCTTGTCCATGCCTGGAACGGCCACAAGCTCCGGCGTTTCTACGCCTAAGGAGGACCTTCAAGGGAAATCCTTGCCGCTCCCGAAAAAAGACTATCAGCGCCCAACCGGCCGTTTCCCTACGAAACTTTGAGAGATCGTAAGCGCCAACGAGGCCGCGTCTATGTAAGGCTTGTAAGCGCCCATCGGGCCATACCTTAAGACAAGGAAGCAAGGATTAATAAAACAAGTCCTTGAGGAAAAATTAAGAGTGACACGAGACACTCACACGACTCATCGTCGTAAAAAAGCCGCTGCCCCTGTGCCGCTCACCGAGGAACGCGGAAAGTCCTCCGTTGGCCCGAGCATCCTCTAAAAAACTCCACAGACATAGGTCGCTACTAGCGACTTGTTCCTTGGTGGATCCTAGCTTGCCTCGAGGCCATCCACCAAATAGAACCAAGTCCTTCGAGGGCCGGAAGCTCCTTAAAACGCATTTAAGGAGAACCGTAAATAAGCGTGAGCTTACTTACCTCGGAGAACCATTCTACCCGTATGTGAGACGTCGTGCGCGGGCCTGCATGATAGTAACCGGGTTAAAGCTCCATAATAATCGTGGGAAAGCATAGCTTCCTGAAGTCCGAAGAGGGAAAATTCCGCATTAAATTTCCCGAACGGCAGGTCGAAATGTCCGGATCACTACCGGCATATCGATAGCGACCCTCACAAGGGTACTAGGACCCATGGCTCGTAACCATGGCCTAAGGCACTGAAGCCAAGTCGTATCCCAAATGGAACAGCAATTCATGATTGTCGCACCAGTGGCACCCGGGGTGCCACCGTTGCGCGACGTGTGGGCCCCGTCTCCGAGTTCCCGAGAGGATTTCGTCCCGGGCAGCAGCCGCGAGCAGCCCGGCAAGCTACCAGCCCGGAAGGGCTAGCGGGGCCTCGGGGAATATTCCCGCCTGGACACCTCCCGGGAAGCCACTTCCCGGGAGGGGGGTTCCCTGGTGTGTTTGGCCTGGGCGCTTCCCGGGGAGCGACTTGCCGGGAGGAGGAGTTCCTGGGCGCAGGCTCCCGCCACAAGGGTGGGTCCCAGCGGACAGAGCAAAAAAAGTAGGACCCCCACCGACGGTCAAAGGGTTCGGTTCCACATTTTTCTACGGTCCATCAATCACCCGGTTCGGGGATTCCGTGGTTCCACAATTGGACGGGTAGACGAACTCACACTTAGCCATTAGCAGTAGCATAAAGGAGAGAAGAGCACTTAGCCAAAAAGAGAAGGCCCGGGGACCTTTCCCCCAGCAGCGTGTAAACACTTGATCTATAGTCAATACCAGTTCAGACGGGCAGAACGTAGGGTTTTACACCTCCGGGAGGCCCGAACCTGGGTAAAAACATGCGTGCATGTGTTCTTAGCTTGCATGCATCCGGGGTACATTACTTTGCGTGTTATGTAGGCCATCAGCCACGCCGGCGATCGCCGGAGCGATCCCCCTCGCCCCTGCCGAACCTAAAAGGGGGCGTGGCCGCACGCCCCCGGTGTCGGAGCCCCGTGCGACGACATCTGCCCCCCAAGCGGGCTGGTGACCCTCGGATAGACTTGCGGGAGGCCCCAGCGGCACACACGCGGTCGCATGATGTGCGACCCGCATCGGGGGCTCAGGAGGATCTAGAGCCCTCGCGAGTGCAGCCATCACAGGTGCCTCCCCCGCCTCCTCGGCCGTCTGCAGACAATCGGCTGAGGGGACCGGCGGCCGCGCGAGCGAGCATGGTGCCGTCCGCACTGGCTAGCGAGTCGAGTCGCGGGCCGAGGGTACGCAGCGGCAGCGGCACCATGAGCATACCGCGTCGCGACTGACGCCCGGGGGCTCACACCTCGTGAACCCAAAAGGCGTCCGGGGCCAGAGCGGACAGCACGCGCTCGGGAAATCGGCTGCCTCCCACGCGAACCTCGGCGGAAGCCATCATCGCCGCGCGCGTCATGGTGCGGTATGAACCGCAGCAAGGCACGCCGGCGCACGAGATGTGGGGTGAGGAGTTGGACGCGCTCCTCGCTCAGGCTACGCAGCAGCCGCAAGGCGAGGGCGTCCCGGTAGGCTCCGGCCACGGGCAGAACCCGGAGGGCGGAGACGCGCCCCGCGCCTTGCGACAGGGGGAGAACCCTCCTCTGCATGGAGGCCAGGGAAACGGGGGCCCGGAGGGGTCCTCGGACTCGTCACCCACCGTCACACGGGGTGACGTGCGCGGCATTTTGAATGCCCACCAGCAAGAGGATCTACGCCAGCGCTTAGAGTGCCGGCGCCGGCGCGAGGTGGAGCGCCAATGCCCGCAGGAGCAGGAAGACGCTCCCATGGGCCTCGAGGACGGCGGCACCGCGTTCACGCGCGAGCTGCGGCGGGTGACATGGCCCCGTAAGTTCCGAGCGCCAGCGCTTGGTATGTACGACGGGAACGTGAATCCCAAGGATTTCCTCCTGACCTACACGTTGGGGATGCATGCCATCGGCGCCGACGACAAGGTCAGAGCCAACTGGTTCCCAATTGTCCTGAAAGGATCAGCGAGAACCTGGCTGCTCAACCTGCCCGCCGGATCCATCGCCACTTGGGCGGACCTGCGCGAGCAGTTTGTGAGCGCGTTCCAGGGCGGCTACAAGCACTCGGGAACCATGGCGGAACTGCACACCATCGTGCAGAAGCCTGGAGAGAAGTTGCGGAGTTTCGTCAACCGCTTCTCCAATCTCTCCTATTCTATCCCCGAGGCGGAGGCGGCTGCCATCGTCAACACCTTCGCCATCAACATCCGCGATCCCAAGATGCGCGAGAAGCTGAGCACGCATCGGATCCGGACGACGCATGATCTATATGCCCTGGCGCACAAGTGCGCCATGGCCGAGGAAGGGCGCCTAGCGCCCGAGCCCAGGCGAGGGTTCGCAGAAGAAGGGTTCACGCAAGCGCAACGGGAAGCAGGTTCTCGCTGCGGACTGGGGGGCTCCTGCCGCGAGGCCTGCGAAGAAGGCCTCGCTGGGTGGTGGGTCTGGTGGCAAGCAGGTTGACGCGCCCCTCTGCCCCATCCACAACAACTCCACCCACGACGCGCAGGACTGCCGCATCCTGCAGGGGATCAAGCAGCGGCACGAGCAGCGCCATGAGGAGCGCCGCGCTGCTGGCGCCTGCTTCAACTGCGGCGACATTGGGCATCTCTCCCGAGATTGCCCGAACGACCCTAGAGCAGGGCCGAGGCCCGCCGGCGGCGGCGGCACTGGCAGGGACGAACCCCAAGGGGGACGCGGCCAGCCTCGCGCTGGACGGGAGCGCCCTCCCCGGGGATGCGATAGGGCTCGCGCTGAGGAGCAGCGCGAGTCCGACCGCACTGGTGGCGACGAGCCGGGCTTCCAGGAGCCTCGCGGCGTCGCCTGCATCCATGGGGGAGCATATGCTCTCCCATCCCACGCCACGGTGAAGCGTCTCACCCGCGAGGTGTGCACGCTGTTGCCGGACGCGGAGCCGCAACAGCCGCTGAGGTGGTCGCATGTGCCGATCACCTTCAGCGCCGATGTTCACCCAGCGCGGCAGCTGGGTTCAGGGGTAATACCCTTCGTCGTCTCACCGATCATCAGCAATATGACGGTGACCAAGGTCCTGGTGGACAACGGAGCGGGGCTATTGTCTCACCGATCATCAGCAAATTAAGATGGCGGTCGAGGATGAGGAAAAAAAAGCGTTCATCACCCCGGTTGGCAGCTATTGTTATATATATAGATCAGATAGAGATAAGAAATAATCCTAAGGTTGGGTCTTTGGTCTTGTCTTATCCTAATCCACCCTAGGGTCACGTTCCTACAGGCAACACATTGCTCTGATACCATCTGAAGCGATCCTCCCCCTTACTAGGGTTTGATCTCTGTGCTTACTATGCTAGTTCCTGGATCGACTCACTAGCACACACAGTTTCATGATGAAGTATACAGAAACAAAGGTCAAAAGTACTTTATTACATCGCATCATCCAGAATTTAAATAGTACTTACAACCTTGCATGACCTCTTGGGCTAGCATAAAACAAATACTGTTTCATCATCATAAAACAATGTCTCAAAACTGCAGCGGAAAAGGGTAGAACATAAGGGCCACACTACTCCAAGGTGAGAGCATATTGGAATGTAAGCACATGACCCATGACAAAACGACGAACCTCACTCATCGTCGGATCCACCTGCATTGTTAATTGCAGCCACTACGTGGTCAATACATTTGAATGTATTGGCAAGCTCACTAGAGTTATAAAGGACCTACTAAGTACATGCATAGTTTGGCTAAGTGGTGTTTTTGGCTATTTTGCATAAAAGCATCATTATTCAAATCCTATCATTTTTAGACAAATAGTTTTGAATTCTATTGGACATGGGGTAGAAACACCCATGCTCCTATTAACCTAGGCACATTGAGTAGAAACATCAATGCTCCTACCCAGTTCAAACGATTCATTTTATTAGGAAATTGGGATGAGTGAGACCTTCCTTGCAGCTCCAATATCTAGTTGCTCATAATTGTCCGTAACCGTGGACACCGCTAAGTACTTAGTTTGACACTCTCGAGAGGTGGTACACTTTACTCACAAGAAATCGACGTGTTAATCCCTTGCTGTCCTCAGGGTAGAGTAGCAACGGCATCGATTACAGGAATTTTCAGAACATATTCCCCCAAACCACCTGAGGGACGCGTTCCAACCTACACTGCTACATACCGATGTCACCTCGGATCCAGGTTCATATTTCTTACATCCATCCTGGCAGAGCCCATAATACCATGTGGTTGTACTGGAAGCTACTAAATAGGAAACTAGTCCAGTCTCTGGTTATCCCGGGTGGCATCCCACATTGTGACGCAGGCGCTCCTCGAATCGCATGAGGAGACGACCATGGACGCTCCCGAATCACACGGAGAGACGACTCAGCGGGCCCCATAGAAATGGACCTAACGTCACTACATCCGAATACTCAAAGCAGCCCACCCAGGACGGTTCATTGAATTACTTGTTTTGCCATACACTAGGAAAATCATATTGTAATTCAATAGTCTCACATTGTAATAATACCACCCTCGTATATTATCATAGCATAGCATTTTTACTACTACGATGGCGATTGGTGGTGTGGACATGGCAAAGGGTACCCTATACTACTAGGAGAATCATAGCATATCACAGATACAATAATAATCCTAACAATGCAACTAATAAAAACTAGTGCATAATAAAATAATGGGATGATGGTCAAAGTGAACTTGCCTCGATAGTAGTTGGTATTCAAACACTCTTCGCAATCACACAGTTCGCTCTCCGAGAAAACTATACAATCAAGCAAACATACACATACATAAACACATCATACAAGCAAAAGAACATGTATGTCATGATGCAATGTAAAACATGTGACATGAGTTTGGTTTATTTTATTTGGGTGATCTACTGATCCAATGCCTTGAGAATTAAACACATGTGATTAGGGTTTTAAACAAAAAGCAAAAGGTAGGGTTTTAAACCCTAAAATGAGGTTTGATTTGCATCTGCAAGGTAATTTAATTCAAAATATTTATTTATCTGTCCCATTGGACAGAGGACAATAAACAAAATTTTGGGCACTGGTTTCATTCAAAAAGGACTTCTAGTTAAGTAGTTATGATTTAAATGGCATAAAACCCTAATCTGTAATTTGAATGTGATTCAAATATTCAAATTTGAAATTGGACAGTGCCACAAGATTCTAAATTTCCTAAGCATTCCAAAAAGGTGTGGATCACTAAATTTGGCCAAACCGATTTAAAGTTATTATCATTTGAAGTTGCAGGGGCTTTTCTGCAAAAGTGCCTTTTATTAATTCCGGGGGATTAAAATTACATTCTCACTTTATAATTCCGGGTGCCACGTGTCAGCATCTAATTGGTGCATACCGGTTCGGTTAAAAATTAAAACGGGATCTAATCTTAGCCCTCGGATCCGGATCGGACGGACGAGGGGAGTTCTAGGGTTTACCGGCGGCGCGGGCTGCTGGAGTTGGAGGAGGACGCGGCGGCGGCGGTTGAGCGGGTGGGGGCGCGCGCGTGGAACGGCCGGGCGGGCTGGGCCGGCACACGTGCGATCGGGCGTGGTCGGACTGGGCCGGTTCGGCCCAAAGTGGCCGGGCCGGTCCGGTTTACCCCTTTTTTTTCTTTTAGACTTTTTCTTTTTCTGTTTTTCTCATTTCTTTGATATCTTTTGATTTTGAACTCCAAATTGGTCCAAATAAATTCCAAATTTTTTGTAAAATCATGTTCTACCATGATACAACTTTTGGGAGTAGTTTCCCCTCAAAATAAAATATATAAAAATACATTTGCCCCATAAATGCCTTTAGGGCCATATATCTATTTAAATAAAATACTTTTCCAACTCCAAATTATTATCCAAAAATTATGAGATAGCTTATATATGCACTAAACCCCTTTTATACATAAAACCTTAATGGTTTGAAGATCCAAAGCTCAAATGGGTGTAAACCCTAGGGTTTAAAATGAAATAAAAATCTTTCCAAAGCCCTTTTGAGATTCAAATTTGAATTCAAATATGCAATTGTGGCATGATGCTTATGAATGCAATGCTCATGTACAGGTTTGAAATTTTGGGATATTACAACCAGCAGGGACTCCGTCGTTACCACGAGAGGCGAGTCTGTCCCCGGGGGCTCGAGAACGGAGACCTTGTCCTGCGCCGGATAGAAGGAACGAGGTGCCCTTCCGGGTAGTGCAGGTGACCAGACCGGGGGCTGTCCGGCTGGAAACCGATGATGGCTTGCCGGTGCCAAATAGTTGGAATATTGAGCACTTGCGCAAGTTCTACCCGTGAAGCGGCGGAGCCCGACCCTCAGGTGATGCCGCCAATGCATACCTCTCGAACTAGTGTAGCCGGGCAGCCCCCGTGTGTAAACCACTAGTTATTGTGAATAAAGATAAGTGTTTATTTTCAGAACTTTAAAGTTGCCTTACTTATTTGTGTGTTCCCCCCTTCTTCTGTCTCCTGCTTTTGGTGCACGTAAGTGTCTTTCCATACTTGGTTGTGAGCAGGTCTGCTGGAGCCTCGAAAACGAATACCCCGTTGCCGGATCGATCCGCCACAGGGCATGCAGTCGTCGGGTTAACCGCGACGTGCATCATGGGACATGCAGTTGCCGGGATACCCGCAACGTGCATCACGAGACACGCAGTTGCTGGGCTCCCCGCAACATGCACGCCGGCTGGGAAATAGAGTGCTCACATCCAAGTTTGGCATCAACCCTTCCGTGCCCGGGGGATGGGAGGCAGGAGATTACTCGCGTTGCTTTATGTATTTTCGTGAATTTCGAAAATAAATTGCAGCGCCTCGGGCCTGGTAAGAATCTAATCTACAGGAAAAGGTGGAATCTTACGCACTGTAATACCCGTGGGCTGCCCACGGGTCGCGGCATGTAGAGTGCCTTGTGGTGTGGGGCGACCGCAACACAAGGGACTCACCGCACTCCGATGCTCTTGACTCGGGAGGGCACTGCCACGTGTGCCACAGCAACTTGGCATGCAGGGTTGCTAAGACTGTACCACATGTCGAAGGGAGGGATGCCACAGGTGCTGCGCTGGTCCGTCGCGCGCGGTGGCAAGCCCCTCCCCCGCGCCTATAAAAGGCGTGCCCCAGCCATGGAACGGCTCAGAGCGAAGCTGAGAAAGGGGCTGTTAAGGTGGGCGGCGCCGTGGAGGCGCGATGGCGGTGCATTCCATCAGCGCCTAGCACCGACGGGTGCACTGCCATCGCGCCCTAGCCGCGTCGCCCCATCGAGCCCGCCCCGAGGGGCATCACAGGGACACGGTGGGAGTGCATGCCATCAGCGCTCCGCGCCGACGGGTGCACTGCCACTGTGCCCTTGCCGCGCCTCCTCAAGTGAGCGGCTCCTGGGCGAGGGCTGCCGCGGAGGCACTGTGGTGGTGCGTTCCATCGGCGTCTGGCGCCGACACGTGCACTACCGCAGTGCCCCTGCCGCATCCCTCCAGAGGACAGCTCCGCAAGGAGCAGGGGCTGCCGCGGAGACACTATGGTGGTGCATGCAATCAGCGCCTCGCGCCGACGGGTGCACCATCATAGTGTTCTTGCCGCATTCCCCTAAGAGAGCCCCACTATAGATGCGGGTCGTTGCGGGGACGCTGTGATGGCGCCGGTGCCGGCGTTCGCCGTCCGTTCCGACCCATCACCGCGTCCCTGCCACGGCCCTCGAGCAGTTTTGCTCCCAGGCAGTGAGGGCTGCTGTGGGAACATCGTGGCATCCTTGCCGCCCGCTTTCGGCGGTGGTGGCGAGGAAGCCATGATGTCCCTGCTGCGGCCCTCAGACGGGTTTGTTTCAAGCAGCGAGGGTGGCCGCGGCGTCCCCGTTGCTTCCCTTTGTCAGGCACTTTGCAGGGATAACGAGCCAGGAATGCGCCTCCGGTGAACGCTTCGGCGCAAAACTGAACGAAAAGCTAAGTGCTGACACCTAAATGGCAAACCCACTAAGAACTAAACGTAATTGAACGCTGTCTCGCCAGGCGTGGCCCTGGATCTTGCGCGTAGCTGGGGTGTTAGACCTCGGTGGCCTTGACCTGCGCCTCCAGCTTGACGCAAAGGCCTTGAATCTCGCCGCGGTAGTTGGCGATCAGGTCGCTCTTCTCGTCCAGCCGGGCCTAGGCCGCCGCGAGCACCCCGGCGTGCTCCTTCTTGGTCGCCTCGAGGGTTGCTGCCAGCAAGTCCAGCTCCCCTTGAAGCTTCGTGCGCTGGGCCTCCGGCTGCCGGTGGAGTTCGGCCTCCGGGACGACCGGTTCCTTGGCGTCCTCCAGGGCTTGCCAGGCAAGACGCGCGAGGCGCGTCTCGTGCAGCCGGGAGAGCTCTTGCCGTTCCCTCTCCACGGCTTCCAGGACCTTGCCAAGTTGGTTCTTGGCAACGGCGTGGTGCTCCCTCACCTCGTTGAAAGAGGTGACGAAGGCTTGCTGTTGGTCCCTGACGGCGTCCAGGAACCGGTGCCCCCGCTCGAAGATGCTCGGATCCCAGGTGATAGGATTCCAAACTATCCCGGCGAGGGTGCCGAGGTCGGTGTTGGGGAGGGCAGCCGAGGACGACGAAGCTCCTGCTACCGTTCTAGGGTTGTGCGGGGGGTCGCCCACCTGCTCTGAGGGATCCTGTCGTCCTTCCCCGGCAGCTTCCCCTTCACCCGCGCCCGGGGACCCCGGGGCTGGAGAAGCCTCCCTGCCCCCGGCAGGAGCCGTTCATTGCTGGGCGGCGACCGAGCCCACGCCAGCCGCGGGCGCTGCAGGCGCATCACCGAGTGCCGTCCCGGTGGTGGCGGTGGCCACCGCTGCCGCTGTCGCCGGCACGGCAGGGCTTGATGCGAGAGCCGGTTCCGGCTCCTCCGCCGCCCCCGTGATCTCGACGACAGGGTCGAGATCAACCACGGTAGCGCCCGCTCCCGATGCGGGTGTGCTCGTGCCTACAGCGATAAGAAGTGTGAGGATCGACAAGCAAGAGAGCTATCAGAAGCGGACAAGGGTGGCCGGGGCGGTTACCCTGCACGGCAGATGGACTTGCGAGGGGGGCCTCCCCCGCCTCACCTGTGCTGGCGGGAGCCTCCGAAAGGCTTGCCGCGGGCGAGCTGCCACTTGCTGGAAAAGAAGGTATGTTTGTATGATTAACTAACAACTGAAAAAATGCAGCAAGGGAGAAGCAAAGGGGGCGTACCAGTTGCCGGCCTCGCCCCCGTAGGGGCTGAGTCATCGGCGGGCGTGATGATGGCGCCGCTAGCCCCTGTGACGGTCGGGTCAGCAGCCCCGCTGGCGTCCGCGTGCGCCCTCTTGCTCGGTAGCGGGCGGGGAGTCGCTCCTCCCCCTTTTGCTGGTACCCGCCGGCGAGTTGGACCTCGAGGGGTTGCGCCGGAGCGCGAAGCCCCGGACCACCCCCCCAGCGGGCGGCGCCGTAGGTGCCCACTGGGTCGCCGCGTCTCGGGGCATCGCGGGAGACGGGGGCGAAGCCGCCGCGGAATCAGGGGCCGACCCCGGGGAGGCTAGCGGCACACCCCCGGCGGCTGTCGCTGCTAAGGCCGATGCTGGGTCGCGGGTGGCCCCCGCCGAGGCATCGGCGGGTGCCACCGGAGCAGCCGCTGTCGCGGTGCGGGTGTCGCCGTTGTGACTCCGGCAACCCCCACGGACGCGGGCGCCGCCGAAGTACCAACGGGCGCCCCTCAAGCGGCTGCCGCCGTGGGTCGGGCGGCCGCTGCTGGGGCGGATGTCGCCGCCGAGGAGATAGCCGGGGCCGCTGCGAACGTCCTTGATCTCCGCACGATCAGGGGCGCGTTGTCGCTGTCCTCGTCGTCGTCCACGGGGATGACTTCCGGGGGACGCTGCCGCCTGGCCCGCCTCGTCATCCAGCGACTAGAGGGAGGGCCAGCTGGTCTCGGATTTGCCCCCGCTCTCCTCCAGCACCTGCTTCTCGCGAAGTGCCGGCAGGGCAGCGAGCGGGGCCCGAGTGGTGGTGTCGTCCATCAACCCCCCCTCGTTGCAGGGCGGGAAGGCGGCGACAATGTTGTTGAGCGCCGCAACGCCGGCATGGAGGGAAAAGACCCCCGGCAGGAACTTCGTTGTTTGGAAGGTTTCGCCAGAGATCCCCCTCACCCACGTCCGGAGGGTTTCCATATCCATGCCGTCCTGATGGAGGCGTGTCCTGTCCCCGGGACCCGTGTACATCCACGTGGGCCGGGAGCGCAGCTGGAGCGGCGCGATGCGCCGATGGACGAAGGTGCGCGCCCCGTCCACGTTATTGAGCCCCGCTAGCCGCAGCGCCTTGATCTTCTCCACGATGGGGAGGAGATCGGCGTCGCAGTGGTACTTGTCCTGCCAGCCGTTGTGGGGTTGCGGCAGCTCCGTGGACGAGAGGATGAACTCTTGTGGGTCTTCCACTCGGACCCAGCACCAGTCGCCCCGCCACTCCTTTTCAATCTTCTTCCCCGACCGAACGATGAACTCGGACTTTCTGGTCGCGGGCGCGGAACACCACCGCCGACGACATCGCCTTCGCGTTGTCAGGGGGGTAGAAATAGTGGCGGAAGAGCGCCACCGACGGCATCACCCCCACGAACGCTTCGCAGAGGAATTGGAAGGTGGCGAGAAGAAACAGCGATGTGGGGTGGAGCTACGCCACCTGCAGCTGCTACGACTCCTTCAGTGCGTGGAGGAACAGCGAGAACGGCGGCACCAGCCCGGTGAGGAGGAAGCGCGCGAACACCCGGAAGTCATTGTCCTGGTGCTCGGCGCCCGCCGGGAAGATCAGGGTCTCCCTATGCTCGTTGAACTTGGAGGCGACGGCATGCCGGACCTTGTCCAGCGCCTCGTCGTTGTAGCCAGGCCGGTAGAAGGCGAGCGTGGCTCGCATCTCTCGCTTCTTCTGGTCTTTGGCGGCGGCTGCCTTGGTTGCCGCCTCGCTCTTGCTGGCCGCCACTTTCTTCGAGACCTGCACCTTTTTTCCCTTCCTGGTGGTGGGGGCGCCATGGGGGACGAAGGTGGAAGCTAGCAAGAACACTTGGGTGCGAGATGCGAAGGAGGGTGAAGACAAAGGCCGTGGGGAATAGAGTGCTTTCCCCTTTTGGGCAGCGGTGAAGTCTTTATAACACCCGGCCGTTTGGTAACGGCCGGTTCTGTACCCTACGGGTGCGCGGGGATAACTCCTAATCATAAGGAGTAATGCGCGGAGTGGCCTTAACTTCCCTGTTTAAGGGGGAAGTTAGGGCGGAGATCACGCGCCCACTACTCCGTCTATAACGGTGTGGTACTAGGGGCAACGAAGGGACGCGGGCCCGAGGCAAATAGGGGCCCACGCGTCGGTTGTGGGCGTAGCCCGGCAACCGACCTGAGGAAGGCTCGTCTAGGAACAGCTGATGCCGGCCCACGCCCGGGGGCTACTATCGCACCAGTGGCACCCGGGGTACCACCGTTGCGCGACGTGTGGGCCCCGTCTCCGAGTTCCCGAGAGGATTTCGTCCCGGGCAGCAGCTGCGATCAGCTCGGCAAGCTACCAGCCCGGAAGGGCTAGTGGGGCTTCGGGGAATATTCCCGCCTGGACACCTCCCGGGAAGCCGCTTCCCGGGAGGGGGGTTCCCTGGTGTGTTTGGCTTGGGAGCTTCCCGGGGAGCAACTTGCCGGGAGGAGGAGTTCCCGGGCGCAGGCTCCCGCCACAAGGGTGGGTCCCAGCGGACAGAGCAACAGCGCCACGCGGGCGCGTGGCGGGCGCCGGATGCGCAGTCTCACCAAGGCGAGGAGTGAGGCGCACGGCGCATTAAATGAGCCGACAGGAGGGGCGTTACCTGTCCAAATCAGGTGAACAGTGGTTGTCCAATCCTACCTTTAGGGTTTTAGACCCCTAGCAGCGGAGGTGGCGTGCATGCAGGCCACCAGCTCACCGAGGGGGAGTGGCATGTCTCCCTGATCGGCACTTGTAATGCATGCACCGCGGCACCTGTGGTATCCCCTTCAGTATAAAAGGAGGACCCCCGCCGACGGTCAAAGGGTTCGGTTCCACATTTTTCTACAGTCCATCGATCACCCGGTTCGGGGATTCCGCGGTTCCACAATCGGACGGGTAGACGAACTCACACTTAGCCATTAGCAGTAGCATAAAGCAGAGAAGAGCACTTAGCCAAAAAGAGAAGGCCCGGGGACCCTTCCCCCGGCAACGTGTAAACACTTGATCTATAGTCAATACCAGTTCAGACAGGCAGGACGTAGGTTTTACACCTCCGGGTGGCCCGAACCTGGGTAAAAACATGCGTGCATGTGTTCTTAGCTTGCATGCATCCGGGGTACATTACTTTGCGTGTTACGTAGGCCATCGGCCACGCCGGTGATCGCCGGAGCGATCCCCGATGCCCCTTCCGAACCTAAAAGGGGGCGTGGCCGCACGCCCCCGGTGTCGGAGCCCCGTGCGACGACAATGACACAAAAGTGTAATCATCGCGAACGATCGCGAGCTGTATAAATTGAGGAAATACAGTAATTCACAAGAAGGAAATATAGTACTCCGAGAAACACATTTTGAGCCAAGTTAACATTTCCGATAATGTCGACTACATGGTGAAACATGAGAAATACATGCTGAGCTAAGTTAACATTTCCGATAATGTTGACTACATAGTGAAGCATGAAACACAACAAAAAAGCTGCCTTACAACCTCTACTACTAAAAGCCTAAACATGCTAGCCATGAGGCTAAATCAAGTGGAGATATGCAACATCGCATAAGTAAGCAGCTGAGGTACATCACCACCTCCGAGAGCGACGAGGCTCACACCTCACCATCACCCTCCTGAAGAGCGGGCTCAAGGCAACGCACGAAGCGTCGAGCCCGAGCACGAAGAGGAGCACCCTGGTCCGCCAGAAACTTCTTCGCCCCGTGAGACATCTCACCCTCAAGACCGCTCATCCCGGCACCGCCGTCCCGGACTGCCGCAACCGCCGACGAAACAAGTCGAGCACCCGTACTCAGGAGGCACTTCTTCACGGTAGGCTCGATGAGCTCCACCTGGGAAGTAAGCACCTTGCTCACCTCATCCACCGGGCGACACGGAGGAAGGTCCGGCTGGGAAACGCTACTCAAGCAAATCATCGTCTCCCGAATCTCGGTGGCCTGAACAAGCAAAAGCGAAACCACCTCAGGACGACGATCCGAAGGAGGGCGAGCACGAGAAGCGAGCATCGGGCCGTCACTCGCTGCAGCCAACTCCACCTTGAGGGAAGCAGCCTCTGCTCGAGCGTGCTCCCTATCAAGGTTGGCCACCACCAAGTCCTCGTAGACTCGACGAGTCTTCGCAAGCTCGTCCGCCTAGCGCTCCTCAGCAAGCCGAGCCCTGGTCTCCATGGCTGCGAGCTCTGCCGAAACGCGGGAAAGCTCGGTCTCCACGGCCTCGCGCCGCACCCTCTCCGAAGTCAACTCGCTCAAGGCAAGGGTAGACTTGGACATCTCCACGTCCAAAGCGGCAGAAAGCCCAACCACCTGAGTCTTGAGGGCAGGAAGGGCGCCCGACCAAACCCCTCACCTAAAAAGAAGACGGAGTTAGCCCAAAAGCAAAACCGGAGGATCGAGGGAGACATGTCACGGACGCTCACCAGCTCCAGTGTCACGAGAGGGTCTCTCACCCCATCCTCGGTCGTCGGAAGCTCTCCGCCCCTCGCTTGAGTCGGGGGCTCGCCCTCGGGAACCTCGGGAGCCGCGACCCTCGCACCTAAAAGAAAACCAAGGAAACCATGTCAGAATCTTCAAAGAAGATCGACACCGCCAAAGAGAAAGGCACTCACCTGAGGTAGGAGCATCCTCCTCAGGACGCTCGCGACCGATGGAGAACACCGGGCGCCCGCACCGTTGGCTCCGGTCGACAACTCCTCCACCGAGTCGCTCCGCAGCCGAAGCCCTGTCTCGCGAGTGAAAGCCTCAACCTCGTGGCTCGAAGGAGGAAGCACGTGCTCAAGTTCGATCTTCCCCTTCATGTGCAGGTTCAAGGTCACCCTCAAAGGGGACCTCTACTCACCCACGATGGGATCTGCTGAATCCGCCAGGGTGTAGTCGTAAGAAGGAGAAGGAGTCGGTGGAGCCTTCCTCTTGCATCCACTCGACGGACGAGGTATCTTCGGGACAGGCGCAACAGGCACCGCCCGGCCCAGCACCGCCGTCCCTGTCTTCACCTTCCCGCAGGTGACCCGCAAGTTGGACCCTACCGCCAGCATCGACGGTGTCGCCGAGCGGGCGTAGCGATCGCCCCCTTGAAGGAGGCGCCCGAACTTCATATCCTGTTGCATCGGCACCATCTTCCCGAAGCACTTCGCGATGATGTTATGACATCCCCCGCCGCTGATCTTGGTCTCGTAGCCACAGTGCTCCGGCCCGCCGTACGGACCTATCAGCTGCGCGGCCCACAACGCCGCCCTCTCCTCAGAAAACATCGCTGAAAAAAGACAAGCCAAAGTCGTCAGGTACCACCGCAAGGGAAAAACAACCAAGGCCCGAAAGAAAAAAGGAAGCGGCACTCACGTGTGGTGACTGCATGCGGAGGACGGAAAGCCCGAGGAATCCCAAGCTCAGACCTTGGACGGCTCCTCATCATGAAGCGCCCCGCCATCACCATCTCCTCCATGAGGTCACGGAAGCTCCTCTCGGCGGACACCTCCTTGATCTTAGTCACCTTCCAAAGGTCGGTCGACCGAAGCTCGCCTGGGTGAGGCACCTCCTTGAGGCCCCCAGCCCCCGAGTGTCGAGGAAGATTGCCTGAGTGTCGAAGACGCGTCTTCGAAGCCCGAAGGAAAAACCACTGGGACTCCCACTTGTCGAACAACTTCACCGTGCTCCTCCCCGGCATGAGCAGGAAGTCGTCTCCAAAGCCGGAACGAAGCCTCAGGTTCACCGAAGCAAAGGCGCTCAGGGTAAAGCCGTCAGGAATGAGCGACGGTGAAGTAGAACAGCAACAGCTTCATCGAAGGCTCCTCGTGAAGCGCCGTCTCGCACAGCCAGTGAAACACGTTCAACTTCACAATCGCCGAAGGGTGCAGCTGGGCCAACTCGATGTCATACGTCTCCAAGAACTCCATCAGGAAGGGGTGGACGGGCACACACAAGCCGGCATGGAACCATGCCGAAAACACCACGATGCACCCTGGACGCCGCTTGTGGTCAAGCTCGAACTCCTCCCCGTCGGGCAAAATACCGTCCCCCTTGGGAAGTATCCCGCCTCCTCCAGCTGGACAAGGTCCTCGGGGTTCGTCGAAGACGGGAGAAGGTAGTTGTGAGCCCAACCACCCTCCATCGGAGCCATCGGGACCACCGGAGGATCCCCACGCGGGCGATCGACGGTCGGTTCGCCGCACGCTCCGCCGCGGAGCCCTTGGACGGCCCCCTCTCGGTCGCAGGCTCGGCGTCGGGACCCGCCATCTCACCTACGCAAACAAGGAATCAACAACGGTTAGTAGGAAGTACGAGGAAATCACAAAGAGACTAGATAGCAAAAAAAAAGGAAGAGAGGCCAAGCCTCCCAGGCCGAAGGCCTCGGCCTGCCCGCGCACAAGGAAAAAAAGGAAAGGGGAGCCCGAGCTCCACGAGCCTCCAGCCCACCAGTTCCTCGGCCCGCCCGCGCGCAAAAGAAAAAAAAGGAGAAAACTATCACCACGCCCTCCGAGTGTTCGGCGTAATGCCGCACACCGCTCGCGCACCTGCGCGTCACGCCGGGCACGTCCACGTCCTGCCGCGCGAGACTCGCCTGCCCGCGCCCGCGCCCGCGCCACCCCATGCGCGCCCGCACGCCGCACTTCGCGCACCTATGCCGCTCCGCGCGCGCTCCTGTGCGCCTTTCCCGCGCCGCGTCGAGCCCGCCCGCGCCGAGTGCACGCCCCGTGCGCCCGCTTCATGCCGGCCAACTCCCAGCTCGCCCCCGTGCACGCCGCCCATGCCGCGGGCGCGCCCCGCGTGCACCCTGGCGAACATGACGCGCGCACCCGCTCCGTGCCGGCCAACTCCAAGCTCGCCCCTGTGCACGCCGTCCGCGCCGCTCCGTGGCGGCCAATTCCAAGCCCGCGCGCTCGCTCCGTGCCGACCAACTCCCAGCTTGCCCCCGCGCACGTCGCCCGCGTCGTAACCATGCCCGCCGCGCCCGGCACCCCGAAGCTCTGTCGCTCGAAGGTAGTCCCGGCTCGCACCAAAGGTGCTCGACGAAATAACCGGCGAGGCCAGCCACACCCGAGAGCTCAATGCTCGACCCAAGGAGAGCTAGCCATACCTTCACAAGAGCACAAAGGACGCGGTCGCCAGTGAAGATCCCCCGGGATAACCTGCAAGCACCGGCGGCACCTTGGTCCCCGTAACCTCGCAACGACGCCAAGCCCCCACCTTGGCTCGATGACGCGGAGAAAAGGCTTTGGCCGGACGGAGACAATGCTTAGCTCCGTGACGCCTTCGGAAGAAGCTACCACCCCTGCAGGACATCCTAGAACACCAAGTCCCGAAGAAATTTCGGGCGCCGCCGAACGAGGCTTCGGCGCCGGAAAGATCAAATAAGACCGGTGTGGAGCTCCCCCATGAACCCCTGGTTCCATTTTATAGGCCCCAAGGGCATCCTTGGCGTCCGCGCCGGCCAACCGGAGGTCGACACCTTGCCGTTCTTGGCCACTGTGAAACAAGACAAGGGAAGGGAAAAGAAGAAAGGGAAGGCTCTCTCCTTTCCCTAAAGGGGAGCGGCCTGGCCAAAAGAAGGCGCCCCGCGCCCGGGCCCTCGCGTCCTCGCCTCACCAGCGTCATCTCTGGTTACGCCCGACGCCTGCAAAAGGTAGGGGAGGCCGCCCGTTCGGTCCCCATCGTATGAAGGAAGAAGACGGCTAGGGGTCGTCCGATCTAGGGCGTCCTCTCGACCGTGGCCATCCAATCCGGTCACTTGATGCCGAACCGATACCGGGTCCTGTTGGGCCGCGGCCCACTATGGCCCAAGAAATCGGCCTACATAAAAAAAAGGGTCGGGAGGCTCCCTGGGCGCCGGCCCAGCTCCCGGCCCACCTCGTGCGCCGGCGGCCCAATTGGCCCACATGGCCGGCGGGATTCGTTTCTTTTGCAGGAAAGCCCAAGATTTTAGGAAAATTGTCAATAAGACCCCGGAAATTTCGGGGAGACCCTCAGGGTCCCAGATTTTTGCAAAATAGTCCTTTGGGACACCGGTTTTCTCGTAGAGAGACCCCTAGGGTCCCGTTTTTTTTGCTAAAATACCCCCCGAAGTCTGATTTCTCACTAAGAAGACAGCCGAAGGCATGGAATTACCCCAAAAACGCCACCACAGCTCCTTTTTTGCAGGAAAGCCACCAAAACATCTCTTCCTCTCGCGAAAGGAAAATCTCAGAAGTTTCGCATCGAAGATTGACCCGAAGGCATTCTCAATGCCTCCAGCTACTGTTGTAGTAAAATAAACCCCTATATGGGCCGGGCCGTAAATCCTACGTGGCGACGACTGGGTCAATATTTCCCAAGCACGAGTCAAGACGCCCACGTGGCAAAGGAAGACAAGTCAACGAGTCAAGTCTCTCATGCCATGGTCAAAGGGTCAATTGAGCTAGAGTAGGGGGCAAGAAAGGTGTGAAGAGAGGGCCCTTAGTCCATGATGGACCATGGACCAAGCCCCACTTTTCCCACATGGTGCACACAAAAGCTATGGACCAAGAAGCTACTTTTACCATTTTGCCCCCATTTTTCTCTCTCCCCCAAGGGTAGCCATGGTCTTTTGTCATGGACTCCTAGGTTATAAATACCCCCCATGGGGGCATGCACCAACATTTACTCTCACTTGAATAAACTTAAGGGGAGAGTGCTAGAAAAGCTTTTTGAGAGGAGCTCTAGTTTTGGGATCTCGGGAAGCCTCGTTCGGCCCGAGCCCGAAGGAGAGGGAACCGAGTTAAAGTCTTAAGGGTATCTCGACCTCGCTACTTGGGAAGCCTCGTTCGGCCCAAGTACGAGGGCCCCCCTTTCGACCTCTCGCTAAGTGATTCGGGGAGCCTCGATCGACCCGAACACTTTGGCTAACGACCCCTTCGAAGCCTCTCCTAACATAGGACTAAGTCGCACCCGCAGGGTGGACCGAATCTATTCAAAAAATATCGACGTGTCAATTTGTCTAAGTGTACGACGACCTTCGCTATAAGACCGGCATACACGCCCTACTTTTATACTCGTACTTGTGCCACCAAGTTTTGGCACCTCTTACTCTAATTGTTGTTGAGAACAACAACAGATTCAATCGTAGCATAGTTTCTATCATTAAGTTTGGTGTTGAGATTGATTATGATAATTTATTATTTTTTATTAGCTTTTGTCTATCTTTTTATTATTTGGTTAAACAATATTTTTAAATTTTTATATCTGTTTTCATGGAAAATTACAAAATAAGTTTGCAACTCGTTAGACTCCCATAATGTGGGGCCGAATCCTGCAATTCACTTTGGATATCGGTTACCAACGTGTTTGGCTATAGGAATTCAATCCGGAAGAATCACAACTATATGGCTATACCTAAACCCAATTACTTTCCAAGAGGCACCATTTATTTGAATTTATCTCTCGTTCTACAAATACATTTGGCACTCAAACATGATTTTAAAAAGGAAATTTAAATTCAACCAAATAAAGTCTTATAAAAATTTGAGTTCTGTTTCATTTCTACAAAATAAAATGAAACGAGTGCCATCAAACCGACTGTTACTATCGTATAACGGAGTAAGCATAGTTCAAAACTGTCACATTTATTTTGGATCAGGGAGCAGTTCACAATGGGAAGATAGCCGGATCAACTTATTTTATGCAAGACATTTTGCGTGTGATTTTTTTTTCAAGCAAAGATGACAATGCCGCATCGCCTGTTCGCATGCCTCCTTTCCGTGTCCAGCTGGCGCGTGGTCGAAGCACTTTCACGTGTCTCAGGAGTGAGACTTCATTCTCCCGTCGGTCCAAAGACTGCTGTCAGCAACTAGGTCTCCAATCTTCACCCCCCCTGCTCAGTGGGCCTGCTTTGAGATATATAAGCTGCTGTCAGCGACTAGGTCTCCAATCTTTGTAGGTCCATCTCGTCTGCCGATCGAGAGCTTAACCACCAGTCCACAAAGTACAACACTCCCTCGCTGAAACCGAGGAGCAACACATCCCACAGTTAATCAATCACGTCAAACGCACCACTCCGGCTGCACGGCGGGCCCCCTAAAGGCTGTCCCACCTGACAGCGACGGGAACTTCCGCTGATGTTAGTTAGCAAACAGAATCCAAAAAATTAAGACGAAAAACAGGTCAAACGGCTACCCTCCACGCCCTTCCCCCAAATCCCGAAGGATTCTCCCATTTTCTTAGGACTTCCTCGCCTCCGCTGTTCCTCCCATAATCTCTTCGTTCCTCAGCTCTTCTCTTGTTTTCGACATCCAATGTTTGATGTTTGTTGTACGCTACGCTATTCGTATTTGGCTGCTCGAGCAGTATGAACCAATCTAGTGCGACTTTGTCCAAATTTCTCTCTCGCTATTTTCCCCTCGGGTGACGAAAGGTTCAAGCAGCTCTTCGATTCGATGTTCTTGCACAAGCCCTGACATTTTCTTGGGTTTTGTAAGAAGCTAGGATCGATAGAGATGCACCTAGCTCCCAGCTCCGATATTTTTGCAGTCTCTACGGCGCTTAGGAATCAAGAAACCCCAAATCTGTTCTTGCACATACAGCGCCAAGCTCCAGATTCAGCTTGGAGCAATTCGAGGAGAGAGAACGTAGATTCCAAGCTTTAGCGTGCGATCTCGAAGCGCCCGTTGAAGATCTCGCGGGAGAGCATCCGAGAGAAATGTCGCCTCGGCCGCCCGCCGACGATCTCCCCGAGGACAAGGGGGGCAGCAAAGAGGACGCCAGTGTCTTCATCGATGACGCCCGGGGGCCGCCGCCGCCGGCGCAGGGCGGGGCCGGCTGGACGCCGTCCCCGGTGGCGTGGTTCCGGATGCTGGTCAAGGAGCTGCACTGGAGCTTCGTGCTCGGCGTGGTGGCGACGTACGGCGTCAGCCAGGGGCTCGGGGGCGGCATCACGCGCGTCGCGTCGGACTACTACTGGAAGGACGTGCAGAAGGTGCAGCCGTCGGCGGCGCAGGTGTACCATGGCGTCACGTCCATCCCGTGGTTGATCAAGCCGCTATGGGGCCTGCTCACCGACGTGCTCCCTGTTGCCGGCTACCGGCGCCGGCCGTACTTTGTCCTTGCAGGTAAGGACCGTAGTGTTCTGCTTACCTCTGATTCTGAAAACTGTCAATTCCAGGGATTGCACTGTACCCCAATTGACACTCGTTGCTTACTTGTGAAACCGAAAACTGAAAATCTGGACTAAATTATGGTAGTGCTCTGCTCCATGATCTAATACTGGGCAAGTGATGAGTACTGAACCGCAGTACTGCTTGATGATTTGGTACCGGGGAATGTTGAGTACCGAGTAACCCTATAGCTCATATATAGGGTTGTCATTTCTTTGCTGCCATGCACTAGTTAAGCTGTGCATCTGAAGAAGGATGTTGTGCATATCCTAGCTACATCAGAAAACACACTTACTTCCCATTGCGATAACCATATTTCAATTTGATCACTGAACTATATAGAGAAATGGAAAAACCTCCGAATGGAGACTCAGTGTGATAGGGATGGGGGTGGGGGCACATAAATCTGGATTTGTTCGTAGAGGAATGTGAAATTCGACAAATAATTAGGCAGGAATCAATGCAGCTGTGTATGTGCACATACTTTAAAAAAATGCTGCAGTTATTCCTGTAGCAATGGGATTTTTACTACTATCCCTGAACTATATTTAAGATTTATTTTTCATAATTTTATCCTCTCTCTCTTTTCTGAGGATGCAGGCATAATGGGAGTGATTGCGATGCTTATAGTATCTCTTCACAGCAAGCTTCATGTATTTTTCGCATTGTTGGCATTGATGTCTGGGAGTGCAAGTGTAGCAATAGCTGATGTAACTATCGATGCCTGTGTGGCTGAAAACAGTCTAATTCACCCTCATCTTGCTGCTGACATGATAAGCTTAAATGGATTCTGTGCATCTGTTGGAGGTCTTATTGGATTCTCAATAAGTGGTTTTCTTGTACATGCAATTGGATCTCAAGTGAGTATCCCCAGCTCTCAATGCTCATGTTTTAGCGCTTTGTATTTCCCATTGATCATCTCTAATCAGTCGAGCTAAATTTCTTCCTGATAAATCCAATCTAGAGTACTATGTGCATAGATACATTCTGTGTATGCATGGAGAATAAGTACATTGGTCTTGTGCTCCTCTGTTTTGTCGGGTAGAAAGTGCATTTATTACTTCACTCGGTACTGGTTTCTGATATCAGATAAATCTTGTCTTTCTCAAGGGAGCCCTTGGCATGTTAACTATACCTTCTGCATTGGTAATTTTAGCTGGGATGCTGCTAAAGGATGTCCATATCCCTAACTTTCCATACAAGCAGGTTAGTAGAACGTGTTCTTGATGTTGTTTGATATCAGATACAACGGCTTTGTTTGCATGCACTAATTTTTTTTTCCTGAAACTACAAACTAGGCTCATATGAAGTTTGTAGAAGCCAGTGGAAAAATGTTAACGACCTTAAGATGCCCTGAAGTATGGCGGCCATGTTTTTACATGTACATGTCTCTTGCTCTGAGTGTGGACATTCAAGAAGGAATGTTCTACTGGTACACAGATCCAACCGCAGGGCCATCTTTTTCCGAGGTAAACTTATAACTATTTTTGCTATAATGCACACTTGCTATGGCTTTCTTTTTTTTCTCTTGAAATTAAAGTTTGTCTGCAGTTAAAGTTCTTCCGTGCTTGAAATATCTGTAATGTTAGTCTCCATCTCTTCAAATATGCAACTCCACAAGTCCATCTGTTTTGTTTCATCTGATGTTACTGTCTGTTCAGTCTTTGACATGTGATTTCGACAATAGTCTTTTTTATTACTTCATGCAAATATAAATTATTAAATTAGTAAAAAAAATAGTGTTACTGAATTACTTTCAAGGAAAATGCATTATATGTATTTTTATATTCAGTTAGACTGTTTCAAATAGATGGGCAAAATTTAGTAAGTTTGACTGCACGTATTCTAAAATATCAAGAAAAGAAACTGAGTGGGTTCCTCTGATGCAAATGACATTGCCATTTTTGAGTATTTACCCATCTTTGACGCAAACTAATAATTGTTATTTTACTCTACCAGGGATTCATTGGGTTTATCTTTGCAATTGGGTCAGTGGGATCTCTTGTTGGAGTTATACTTTATCAAAATATTCTCAAGGACTATTCTTTTCGCAGCCTTCTTTTTTCAAGTCAATTACTACTAAGCCTGTCGGGAATGCTTGATCTGATCTTGGTACTTCGTCTAAATCTAAAATTTGGCATACCTGATTACTACTTCGCGGTGATTGATGAGGGGGTCGCCAAAATGATCAACCGACTCAAATGGATGCCTCTTTTGGTGCTAAGCTCAAAACTTTGCCCACCTGGCATCGAGGGCACATTCTTCGCGCTGCTCATGTCCATTGACAATATTGGCCTGCTATCAGGATCGTGGGCTGGTGGGTTGCTCCTTCATCTGTTGAAAATCACAAGAACAGAATTCAAAAACCTCTGGGCTGCGATTCTAATTCGAAATGTGCTGAGGCTACTACCATTGGCACTGTTGTTCTTGGTGCCGAGAAGTGACCCGAATTCTATCCTCCTGCCAGCTGATTTGCTGACTGAGGATGATGAAGCTGGAGCTCGCCAAGTAGCGACTGTTGAGTTAGCTTCTCTTACCGTGGACGCGAATCGCACTAATGGTTCGCTCCAAGAGTCCAAGAATCAGGAGCATCTTGATGTAGAACGTGAAGACGATGAGGCTTCACTACTTGCCAACAGGAGTTGATGAATCGCATACACGGATTATTAATTTTTTTCTCCTCCATTACACAAACAAATACGGAGTAGTTAAAAGGATTGGAAAATCACATCACGTTGTTTGTTCATGTTGTTGTATTCATTCGTTTTACAGCAGGGTAGTAAATCTTTGAATGTTAGATACAGATAACTCCCTCTTTATATATCTTTTTTTGGCTAAGTCCTGGAACTGTATGATATTATGAGCTCCTCTACGTGCCACTTCTCCTTTTCCGTGGGGCCTGGCCTGGATAGTCACACTTCATACTCAGATACTCCAATGCTATGAAAGTCATGAACCATTGCCCGCAAAAAAAGAAAGAAAGTCATGAACCATAAATTAGTGCCAAGGTGGCCATGTCCAGTGGACTAGGCTTCTCCTCAACTCATTTTCAACAACGAATGGAAGGGAAGGATGCGGCGATAGCGATGTTGCTGGCTGGTGCACGCTAACAATGATGATTGAAACGAATTTAGGGTAAGCAGCCAACTGACACGTACTATCTGTTGGAAACGAATGAAATACGTACGTTCTTTCTTTCTTTCTAGAGCTCAAGAGGTTTGGAATGACGGCGTTTGTTGACAATTCTCTGGTGCACAAGTCAAATTTGAGCTAGCACCATCAAGAAACCCTTGATGGGGCTATTAGGGCTGTTCTTCGGGACCGTAAAGGTGATTTCGTCGTGGCGGCGAACCAAAAAATTACTTGCTGCTCGAGTGTTACTGTTGCTGAAGCCATGGCTCTTTGGCTTGGCCTGGAGCTTGCTCTTGCTGTTTGATGTAAGCGCCTTGTCGTTAATAGTATGGAGGTGATTGATGTTATGAATCAAGGAGGAAGATCAGCTGGGATTGGTGCTGCGGTGTTTGACGATTGCTTCTATGTTACCACTGATTACGTCAGGATATCCTTTACCCACTGTCCACGTGAAGCGAATGTGGTAACTCTTAGCTCAATTAGCTAGATATTCTCCACATCTTGTTTGGTTGGATTCCCCTAAAAGTATCATACCTCTTCTCTTGCAAGATGTGATCTTGATTTCGAATGAATAAATAGATACCTTGTTAAAAAATATAACAATGAATATGCAGATTCTCCGGATAAAAAAAACTGGGTAACCTATTTGGCTGGATCAAGGAACGTCGACTTAATTACGCCGTACTGTAAGAATGGTGTTTCTTGAGAAGATTTTGATACTTAAGCCTCTTCGGCGCTTGACGGTTGCACGGGGTTTAGGGGATTTTTTCTATTACTCTCTCCGTCTCATATCAAGTAACTCAAATCTGTCTAAATATGAACGTATCTATATACTAAAATACGCCTAAATACATGTAATATTTTGTCACTTAATTGTGACGGAGGGAGTATTATTTTTCTTTCCTTGGAATCGTTTGTGCTAAGTTCCAGTGCACATGTCTCTTTGATGTGTCCGGTCGTGTGTACACATATTTATACTGCTTTTTTTATTCTGTTATGGATGAACATGTATAACCTTTAAAAAAAGGTCAAATTTGAAGGAAGTACAAAAACGCAACTTCCTCTGAAATCCGTTCCCTTTTTTTCTTCGAAAACGGACGAACTCCAAGTCCAACCCGTGAAAACGTTTTCCACGTGAAGGCGGCAACGCGACCGGCAATCCACACCGCACCATCTGTCCTCCGTATTCGTACAACAGCGGAACAGGAACAGCCCCTACTCGGTTACGGCTACTCGCACACCCGAACCCAAATACGGCGAAACCACGTGGGCCCCACCTGTCAACGCCATTCCCCAGCCAGCCCGGCTGCACCCCGCCAGTTTATCCACTCCCTAAGGTCCCCAACGCTCGCGACCGACCTGTGAGGGCCACGTTGCGGGGACCCCACCTTGTCATTGCCCGGGGCGCCGGCTCGCGTGCCCGGTCTATTTCTGGACCTTTCTCTTTCCCAAGGGCCAAAGCTACCCCCTCCCGTCTCCTTCCTCGTGCGCCTTCGCGCTCCCCCTTCCTCGAATCATTCGTCCCCCCGGCCTCCTCCGATTCGATTCGGCCTTCCTTGGCGTTGCGGGTGTGCTCGGGAGAGTTAGGGCTGCCTAGGGTTTCCGGCGATCCGCATGGTGCAGCTCCCGGTCATGGGGAAGCGGCAGCACGCGGAGTCCGCCGGGGAGCCGGCCTTGGCGCCGCCGCCCGCTACCGTGAAGCTGGAGGTGGAGGAGCAGCTGCTCCGGGACCACGACCGCGGCCCGCTCGGCAAGCGCGCCAAGGCGGCTCAGCCAGCGCCGCCCCCGCAGCAGCAGCAGCAGCAGGTAGATCCGCGGGGAACGTGCCGTGTTTTTAGTTTGGTCTGGGCCTGAGCTGAATACCCGCGGGGTTGTTCGTCTTTGCTGTCGAACAGGAGAGCTCTGGTCCGAATCACTGCCGTTTTTTTTTTTGCCTTTCCTAATTCGATCCGGACTGTGTGAGATTGGGGACTAGCGGTGGCTGCAACGGACAGTAATTTGCGTTGACTAATTTGATGGCGAGGAATGATTAGAGTGCTTAAGCTGGTGTTATTAGAAAGATTCCTTTTTTTTTAAAGAATCAAATGGCATTCATGTTGTTAATTCTCAAATTACTGAGAAATGAGGGACTTTTAGTTCAGTCTTGCTTGATGCTCCTATGGTCAGGTAGGGTCACAGTCTGGCTGTGTGGGTGGCGCTTATGAACTGGCTGAAATGTATCTCCGTGAGTATATGTGGTGCCATGCAAAGGCTCTTATTACAGTGTTACTGGGAGGTTGAGGAAGTTCAAGGTTCACTGCTTGTAGGCTTGCCGTGGATGGCAGACTGGTTTAGCCAACTTCGTGGTCATGGTCATTGTTAAGGATGTTGCAATGGTGGGGAACTGCTCAGTTCCTTACTTAGACTATTGGAGAATGTTTCATGGACCATTAAGGGTACTTACAAACAAGGTGATCATTCTTGAAAGAAAAGGAGGTGATACCTCTTGGCCCATTAGAGGTGTATGATGTAGTCGTTTGTCAATTATCTGGCTAACATGTGGCTCTTGGTTCTGGACTTATTCCCCATAAAGCAAGTCCATCTATAATTATGCTCCATTTCTTCTAATATGCACCGTGTTCCTGCCATTTTCTCGAAATTCTTTATCTGGCTACCATGCAAGGTGCTTAGGGAATCCTTCAAGAGTTTATGTGGGATACTATAGCAGTTGCTGTATGTTTATGATAGTTTATGTCAGTGTGGAAGGCAAGAAAATTTGAATAACTATATGAACCAAAAGATGTAGACCAATATTTGTTTATTTAAATTTATCTGGGCACACACTTTCTTGTTGTTGCACAACTATTACTCATTTGAGGTGTTCCTTTATCACTATTCTCACCAATTTACCAATGAAACTTTAGTTAATGAAATATGATTAGCTAGTTATATTTTTAGAATCGATGGATTTGGGATTCATATTTTGTGTGCCTACATCAATTGCAGGACATGTATCAGAATGTACTCGACGAACCTAGTCCATTGGGTCTTCGTCTGAGAAAAAGTCCATCTCTGTTAGATTTGATTCAGATGAGGCTTTCTCAAGCAAACTCGAATGCAGGACAGTCCTCTACGGACAACTGCAGTGGTGAGCCTCCCAAGAAAAAGGATGTTAAATCTGGTACATCATCAGCTGGTGAACGGTTAAAAGCTTCAAACTTTCCTGCAAATATATTGAGAATCGGTACATGGGAGGTAAGGAAATGTACTTTAGCCTAAGTATATTATTTATGATCATTCTGCGAGAATCTGAATGTGTTCTAGTACTTCGGTGTGAGCATCCTTCTTTCTGGCCTTCTTTATTTGTTTAAATTAACGAACTGTACTATTTAGACAAGTAAGATCCTTGCTGGTGATGCTTTATTGAGGCACGGTTGGTAAATTAAATTCTTCTGATTTAGTGACAGTTGCTCTGATAACTTTAATATCGATTCTTGTTTGTGTGTGGAGTCTTAGTGAAATATCAATGCACATCCTATATCATATCCAATTTGCTAGTATTTTGTTCCAGCAGTCACCAGTCAATCAGTTGTGCGTAATCTAGTATCTGCGTATTGATGAGTCCTGTAATACATATGAAATATGACCTAATGTTCAGTTGCGCACATAACAGCACAGGTTGACAATCTTTGGTCCCAACCGTTTTAACTGAATTGTATCTCTGGGCAGTATATATCACGATATGAAGGTGATTTGGTGGCAAAATGTTACTTTGCGAAGCATAAACTTGTGTGGGAAGTTCTGGAAGGTGGTCTTAAGAGTAAGATAGAAATTCAGTGGTCAGATATTACTGCTTTGAAGGTAACTTGCCCTGAAAACGGGCAAGGATCCTTGGAAGTGGTGGTAAGTTTCTCCAGAAGATGTATATGCTTATTATTATAATTACTTCAACACCTTGTTCCCTGAGAATTTCATTTTTGTATGAAGCTGGCCCGACCGCCTCTTTTTTTCAAAGAGACAGATCCTCAACCAAGAAAACATACTTTGTGGCAGGCTACTTCAGATTTCACTGGTGGCCAAGCAAGTATGAACAGGTAAAGGACTACTCAGTGTCCGCACTTCATAGCTAGATTCAAACTTCAAATGCCAAGTATTCTTTCAGGAGATGAACAGTAATGATTAGTTGAATTTTGACTGTACGATTATAGCCTGACTTTGCTCTATATTTTTGGAAGCCTCATTGCATTTGTAGAACATGCTTTATCTACCAGCAGTTCTGTAGCATATGCTTAACCTGATTTTTATTTATATCTATAATTTCATCTCAATTATTAGAAAAATAGAGAGAACTCACTCAGTTTCTTTTTAGATCTTAGATAGGTTCACAGAAAAGCCTGCGGCTACATAATCACAAAAACTGAATAGTCGACGCAAATGTGAATATATTACTATCTATTAAATTGGAGTTGGTGGTGATGGTTGGGCTCCTTAAGTCAACTTCGTTTAAATTAGAAGCAATATGCCACTGACCGCTATTTTCTCTCCCTCTCATCTTATTTACGATTCCTCCGTCTTACAACCAAGCCTAAGCCCGATGCGTGGGGCGTGCCCGCCTCCAAGCAAAGCCGCCACGCCGCCGCCCGCTTCCCCTGCTCTCCCACCACCTCCACATCCGCCAGCCGCCGGACCCCTTCCCGGCCTCCGCCAACCACCAGCGCACCCCCTTGCAGCCGATTGCAGCCATCGGAAGAAGCCGCTCCCTCTGCCGCGGGTGGAGAGGAAAGTAGCGCTGGCGGCAAGGCTGAGCAGAGGATCTGACAGCCGGCCGTCGGCCTCCTCCTACGTCTGGCCGCAGCCCGTCGGCCTTCTCCTCGCTGGCTGTCCCTCCGCCGCCTCGCCCTATCAGCCGCTGTGCTCTGCACCTTAGCCCCCGTGCCCGCTTCTCCTGCTCCAATTCGGTCGGCGGTCAGACCCTCTGCAGCGGCTCCTTGCCGAACGGGAAAGAGAACCGGGAGGGGACGGACGGGCACTCCACTATGTTGAATATATATAGTCCCATAATTCTTGTCTCAAATTTGCCCAAATATGGATGTATATATTCCTAAAAAGCGTCTAGATACATGTAGTATTTCGGCAAGATTATTCACAATAGTTATGACACGATTATCAATTGCATTTTGGTTACAGATAATACATGTTCAGAAATGATATATCATTTTATTTGATGTCTCTATACGTTTTTTTTTGTCCGTAGCAACGCACGGGAACCTTACTACGGAGTATAAATCTATATCCATAACCTACACATGAATAATGGGACGACCCATCGGGTATATCCATTTTCATAGACGTCGACACTTAACCTATAACCATCCAGGTCGGGTATCCATCGGCAGGCTTACTACACAGAAAAATAAAATAGTTTGTGGTTTTGTTGACCCGTAGCAACGCACGGGCACACCTACTAGTAGATCTTCAAACCTAAGTCTGCTAGTTACTGCAATCCTTTGGTTTACTAGCAAAGTGTATGTACTTTGCTATGGATTATCCTATGCAAGCACATCGAGCCATCATTATCTGGCTTGCCCTATTCCATGCCCTTTCCTCCACTGTCGTCGTTGGTCGAGCTGCACCTTGGCTGGTGGCCTCTGTCATCGTGCTCAGCCTCCACCTTGTTCTTGGCTCCAACTTCATGCGTGATCAAGCTTTTGCTGTGACCTGCGCGGCTGCGCCATGCTCCACCGCTGCTAGAGATTTTTGAGGAAGCTGGTTAAGTTAATTAGTTAGGAGATTAGTCATGTTTAAGTTGATCTGTTTGTCAGGAGTTCTATCTTCTGTTTTTGTTGGAGATAATTTAGGGATGTGCAACAGGGGCAGGAGAGGTGAATGAATCGCCGGCATCAAACTCTTCTGTAGTACTCCCTCCGTTCCATAATTCTTGTCGAAATATCACATGTATCTAGACATTTCTTAGGAATGGATACATCCATATTTGAGCAAATTTGAGACAAGAATTATGGGACGGAGGGAGTAGTTAAGACTTAAGATAACCAAAGTATTATCTATTATCTATTATTATTATTATTATTATTATTATTACTTGTGGGGCTCCTATTCTTGATGCCTTTATCTAATACCATGACTGTTTTAAAATTTGCAGGCGGCATTTTTTGCAGTGCCCTTCAACCTTGTTAGGAAAGAATTTTGAAAAGCTTGTCCAGTGTGATCAGCGGCTAAATCAATTGAGTCAACAAGCGGAGATCATCTTGGATTCTCCAGTTTTTGAACCTAGAAGCTCTATATTTGAAGATCCCGTGGAATCGAAGTGTGACTTCGCAAATTTGAAAGATGAACCTGAAGATTTACCTGGGTTTTCAGGTTCTGTGTCACCATGTGCTGGTTCATCCATGTCTGCTAAGAATGACGCAAATGATCATTTTGGAAAGCAACCAGAATTTCTCGCTCAGACAATAAACCCAGGTACGTGAATTCCCTAGTCTTTACCTTGATCCTTGATGCACTGCTTATGGAACACAAGTATCAATACCTTTCCTGTGTATGTGGGCAATCATGTGGATGGAGCCATTATATATTTTTTTCTCAAGATTGACACCAGCTTTAGTTATTTTGCTCTTTCTGATTTAGTTTGAAATATAATAAGGGTGATAAGCTAATGTGTTCATGTTCTAAACATCTGTTCTATTGTATGCTACAAGGCCTTTCATATGAAATATCTTTCTAATCTGTTCTTAATTTTACCAGGAGCTAGTACTTCAAATGCACAAGCTGTCTGCAGAAATGTTAATGGTGTATCTCAAGAATTCAATATTCCCAACTGGTGGAGTCAATTGAAAGTGCCTGGGCTTAGACCGTCCATGTCAGTGGATGATTTGGTCAGCCACCTAGGAAATTGCATAAACGAGCAGATCACTTCAGGCAATCCTTCATTGACCAATGATGAGGTGCCTACCAAAGAATCACTGGAGGAGATTGCACAGTACCTTCTTGGTGATACACAGGGTCCACAGGCACCAGCCTCTGACGAGCGACTGATGGCAAGGGTGGACTCTCTTTGCTGTTTGCTCCAGAAAGATTCAGCACCAACAACCAAGCCAAAGCCTGAGCCAAACGACAGCGAGAGCATTGGCGGGGAGGACTCAGGAGGTTCAGATGATGAATTTAGTTCGGCATCGACAAGGAAAACGGCAGATACCAGCCAGCCGCCTGGCATGTCTAGAAAGGACTCGTTTGGAGAGCTGCTGATGAACCTGCCTCGCATCGCCTCGATACCACAGTTTCTATTCAAGATTCCAGAGGATTCCGAGAACTGAAGCTGCAGGGCTTGCTCCCTTCATCTCCCAGATGAAAGAATTCGTTGTAAAAAAATTTGTACCTGAGCAATAAGTAAGCCCCTTCCCTCGTTTCTGATTCAGCAAGCTGTGCTAGTGTCTCGGTCACCAATGCCCCGCACTGTAAATGTGATCCGGTAGGTTCCTCAGCTGTCTGTATGTCTCAGGATTCGGATGGGTAGTCGGAATGTTCATTGGTTCTTTTAACTTGAGACATGCGATTTCGTTCTGTAAAATCAAGTGTCAAATTGTCTATAATAATCATGGTTTTAAATAGCGTGCTATTTTCTCGCTATAGCGGTGCTACGTTTAAGCAATTTTTCTTGCTACGACGTTATTCTCGCTATTAGCACGCTAAATGGCGTTAAACGCTATTTGCTGTAGCGTCGCTAAATTAGCTAAATAATTTAGCGTCCAAAATCCAAATATTACCACGTCGGACTAAAGATCAGGCTCAAAATCTCTCACTATAAGTCTCTCAGACCTAACCGGCTCCACCATGAGAGCGGAGGTGGTAGATCCTCCAACTCATGACCAGCAGCGGGTGAAGACGACTCCTTCCTCCACCTCGCAATAGGCCGCCTTCCCTTCAGCTCACGACCAGAGGCGACGCCTCCAGTGCTTTAATTATGTCTCGTATCTTTGTTTATGTCATGGATTTGGTCTTGTAAATTATTGAAGAATTTTCTATTACATTGTTATGCTGAAACCTTTAATTTTGGGCAATATTTGATTCATTTTTTTGCAAAATGCTATTTGACATGCTATAGCGTCTATAGCATCTCGAGAAGACCGGCGCTAAATGTCATAGCACGCTATTTAAAGCCATGATAATAATCTTGTTAATGGTATCAGCAATATATCCAGTGGTTTTCAGTTTGACATGAAACCAAAGTTGGTTCCTAAGCAGGAGGTTTGTAGCTTTTTATCTTCTTTTTTTGAGTGTTGCTTGTTGCATAGATATTTCAAAAATCCGTTGTTCTTCGTCTTGTTGGTATCTTCTCTTGCTTGGCTGAGCCCGATTAGATTTTTTTCCTTTTCTTTTTTCTCCTTGTTGGTTTGGGTGGAGTAAACCGCCCCGAGCGGTATCCCATCGACGAGCTTTAGTGGAAATAGTTTTTATTTTTCTTTTCTGCTTTTTTTGTTTTTTATCTCAACTTTTAATTTTTTACTTTTGCTTTTATGAACTTTCAAAATATTATTTGAAAAAAAAAAACAGACACATCTTTCGGACCGGAATTCCCATGGTGGGGTGACCCTCCCCGACACTATGACAACAACGATGAGGTGGGAGAAAATGTGGCTGAGCAGATCTAGGCCGGGACCCGTCGATGAAGCTATGTCTGCTTCCCAATTGATATTGTGATAACCTTCTGCATTATGAAATATCAACTTTTGTCTTCGACGTCAAGATATTTTTTGTGAACATTCTCCAACTCAATAGAAACAAGGTACTTACCACGCTTATATTAGTTCTTCTACAACCAATTTATATCATCAACTTTATGCGCTCATTGAATAACTCAACAGCTTTATCTTCCGCAGCCTTACATCATCACTTCCATTGATGATTTCAGATATTCCTGCACGATCCTTTCTTGTAGTCACAAAAGAATTAAAAACATGACAATGAAACCATAATCAATCCATTCTACTTCGTATGAAGCACCAGCAACGCCTATTTTTTTAGTAGGTCATGTAGCACAAAGGAACGAGGAAGATGAATTATATTAACGCTATCTGCAGAATAAAGAAAAACATTTCATAATGCAAATACATAAATAATTGTATAAAGTATTAAAATAAACAAAAATAGAAGTTGTTTAATAATGCCACTTTATGCGACATGTATGGTCCAATATCTATAATAATTAGTATAACCATATTCATTAAAAATATAATTTTTCAATAATAGAAGAAATATTAAACGTCATGTCTCACCTCAAAAACTTTTGTGCTCCTCTATTGATGGTGGTTGACAATCCGTTCGATATCAGCACGCGATGCAATTTGGATAAAAGAAGGATAGTTTTGGTTGTAAATAATGGGCCGGCCTGGCCCGGTTAGTCTGTGATGGCCCTGTCCCGCCAGGCCTTTGGGCTTTTTTCACTGCCCGGTCCGATGGTCATTTCTAATTTGGAGCGGCTGTTGATTCCTCTGAAAAAAGAGCAGCCTGTCGCGCGCCCCCCCTCGTTGCCTGCCGTCGTGACCGAGGACCAGAGAGAGCCGAATCGAGTACGAAGAAGGCCAGCACGTCGGAATCGCGGATCATGGGGCTCCTCTCCTTCGTCGGGAGGGTGATCTGCGCGTCCGCCTTCTTCATCTCTGCCTTTCAAGAGTACGTCTGCCCGATCCCTCCCATCAACCCTAGCCCGCCGCCGTCACTTCCTCCCTCGCCGCCGCCCAAGGCGGCCCGCCGGGAACCTGTGCGGCCTGCTAATGAAGGCGGCGACGAGGATGCGATTTATGCTAATCGGCGGTCGTGTAAGATTTACGTTAACTCATCAGGTCAATTTTCAGAATCATTGTCATTTTCTACGGTATATAAATTCATAACTCAATATATGTTTTCTCACATATCATATGCACTGTTATCTAAAACATAACGAGATGTCAAGATAACTCATGTATGTCGTTTTTTCCCATCTTCTAGGAAGCACACTGAAAATCCATATGGTGATTATTACTTTTGTAGAGCCTATAAGCTATACTAGTTGTGTACGCGCGTTTCGCTGCGCAGCTAGCAAGATAAAATTGGTTTTTGGTTTATGCGACCACAATATTTTTGCTGCGTGTGATGACATAGTCGGACTTAGTTTTTTGTATGAGGAAGCCTGTAAAAGCCAAGCACATCCTGGCAGTAGCCGTTAAGCACATCGGCGACACGCCATCCTATCAGAGCGATGAATATGATTTCAGTACCGAGTAATAAACCACTAACAATCACAGTTCATGCCCAATGAAAACTTTTCTTCAATGCCCGGCCTGACATTAGCGTATTTCATTCTATTTGTTTTTACATGATTTCTCTTAGAAAAACTCGCATACTAAAGCAGGGATCTGATCAATAGTTCATAAAAATATATGCATAAAAAGAATATGCCTAGTAAGTGCAGATCAGTCAGATGATGTTTGTTTAGACTTCAAGAGGCGGCGAGGTCTACTACAATGACATCTGATCATAGAAATCAGACTTCGTTCTCTCAAATACCGGAATCAGCACGTGCTACAGAAATCTGACATATCTCATCATCAATCATTTGTCTATATGAACAAGATGTGGGAGTGGGTTGATTAATAACTTGGCCGACGATGCCAGAACCAACATCCTACGCACTCTCCAACTTCAGTGCTAATCTTTCTACTGTGACCTGGATAGATCATTGTATCATTCTGTTATAAAAAGACATCCTCCCCTACATATGAAACTTGATTAACTGATGTGAGTATGTGCACAATACTCTCATCCTATCGCCGTGAGGAGCAAATCACAAACAAAGCTAGATGTTTTAATAAATAATGATTACTCTGGTGGAGGACTTCTACCCTATTAAAAAGAATGTGAGGCCTGATCTCAAAATAATCTTATCTTCCACTTGGAGAGAGTTTTTCCTCTTAGCATCATTCTCTCTTCCATCAAGAACATCCAAAAGCTACACGATATTTTAGTTAAGACCCAAATTAAAGCAATTCCTCGACATACTTCCACACATGAACACACCCCATCCAATAAGAAATATATGCTCAGTGCAGTGAATATGAGATATGAGAAATTTATTCTGCTAAGTGATATGCGCTACTTAGTATGCAGGATGTTATTAAAGTATACATTTATGGGAACTTAATTTTATAAATGTTAGCTAAATGCTTATAATTTCATATCCACTTCCAATTATAGCCATTAACAATTGGTCTTTGTACACCACTTGAAAGCTTAAGACTCAATCTGCTTACAAAATTCTGCAAGGCGTGGATAATCGACAGCCTACAATTCTGATGGAACAAATATGCTTATTCAACAAAGATACATTAATTAAGTGTGCAATTATGTAGGAAACAAGCAGCACAGTAAGATAAACTATAAGTGAGTAGAAAAGAGACAAGGCATTCTATGGATATCCAGGGAATTAAAAGTTGATTCTCGATCTATGTAAATTATTCAACACAATAAGTCAGTTAAGTTGATTGTCTTATCTCTAAGAGTTCTTTTACGATACCCCGGATTTAATATGAACCGTTCATTTGTCTTAATCCAGTGGCCAGTATTATCTGGTACCCCATCATTAGCCTCACGGAGTGCCGATAAAAAAATATTGGAGTACCATGAATTGCAGGGCAAAATAGTAACTGCGTGTCGGTGTTGGTGCTCAGTGAGCGTTAAAAAAAATGGGATCATGCTTTGCAATTAGAAAAAAGTGAGACACAGATGTTGCTGCGCCGGTGGGCGATTAGAGCGCCATGCCAGCGGTCGGACGAACAGACGGAGCGAAGTGGACGAAGCCGCCGCCTGCCGTGCCGGACAGCGGACGAACAGATGGAGCAACTCAGCGCCACCCCGCGATGATGCAGCTACTGCAATCGATGTGTTGATTAATCATGCATGCACGCATATGGATTTTGATGAATGGATTTATCTCTCTCTCCTTCTCTCCTAAAGACTTGTTGATTAATCACTTGACGTTCCAAGTGATTCATGCATCTTATCCAGATAAATTGATCGGGTCCCTCCAACTCTAAAGTGATTCACGGGTGTTCTTTATGGCCGCTAAAATTTAATTAATCACTTGATGATTCGTTCATGGATCGGGAGGGACAGCCGCCACTTGGGCCGGCCCAGATCAACAATTTTTTTCCTTTGAAAAAATGTCTAATTTGCTCTTTAATATGGACCGTGAGATTTGTTCGGTACTCCATATAAGTTTTTGGAGTACCGGGATACCGTAAAAATCCTCATCTCTGAAACCTCAGTGTTCTCAAACCAATTGGTTGTCTTATCTCTGAAACCTCAGTGTTCTGAACCAATTGGAGTAACAATAAATTAGGAAATAACATATGTCATATGAGTTAAGAGTCTTTGTACACCAATTGGAGTCATCAATTACTTCAAAATAATCAGCTATTTGATGCAAACCTAGAAACCCTGATCCAGATTATCTTTGTCATTGAGTAGATAACTCAGCATAGAACTAATACTAATATAATGTATCTAGTAGACGAATTCAATGTCAATCTTTCAATGGAATAGTGGATATTTGCACCGTACAGGAGAGGCATACATACAAAAAAGCATTTGTTAGAATCTTTCAAAAGTGAGCTGGTAACCAATGATAATCATAAAGTCACAAACTTCAGAAAGGGATTGAATAGACAGTACATGACGGACTTACAACAGCAACCGTGATGCAAAAGTATAGTTTCCTCCTTGTATGCAAAATGAAATGAAACTAAACCGCAGCTGCCATAATACAGATAGTAGTAGACAACTTGAGAACATGTTTAAATTCCAACCTAACAAAACAAATAAGCTTCATTACATATAATATGAATTTCACGACCTGCTGCTGACGCAAACTTAAAAAAACGCGCTTTGCTGGACCGTGAACAGCAGTGCTTCCCTATAAAATGGGCAGGTAAAAGTATATCAAGGTGTCTATTTTTCTGATTATCGAGGTGTTCATAATCACCTAAGCATTTTTACGGCCCAACAAGTAGTCAGGAGCAGATAACCGAAGAAATGCTTGGTCTCAGACCAGGTTGCAATGCTATTTGTTGTCATGGCCATCTCAATGGGGCCTCTGCAGGTTGCTTTCCGATAGTGAACACCTAGTTGATAAATAATTGCAGTGCCTACCCTTTTTGCTTGCAGCAACACTGTCTGCGTGTTCTGCCACGTTACCAAACAACAGATAGGACAATTGTATTGCTTGGAACTGGAAATAATGCATGGCTAAAACTAAAGATCATTCAGCAAGCAATCAAATATGTTTATGTGTTTGTTTGCATACCAGTCTGCCTATCACAAAATATCTCTATTCAAAATATTCAGCATGAGGTTAGGTGCTTTAAGTTACAGAAATCTCTTTATGTATTTGTGTTTCCTAGAGAATTGCGTATTTTCACTGGCAATTAATTAAGTAATTTTCACAAAAAAAAATTATGTAATAACATGTCAGCCCACAAACTGTTAATAAAATGGATAATGCATATCTTCCTTTCTTGTCTGGCATTTAGATCAGTTATGCATGCACGGAGTTTATTTATGAAGATAATGGACATAATGGTGACTGGCCTATTTTATCTTATAAGCCTTTTTATCTCTGAATGCAATCTTCAATCGATGTGCATCAGATATTCTACTTAAGTAGTCAATTAATCAAACACATCAATCAGTTGAAGGCACTAAAAAAATTCAACACCACTATATCACCTTGCAGATCTGGGATAATAGACCTAGTCATTTCAATTTATTTTCTGACCAAAATGCTTCAATTATTTTCGGTCTGGAATATTTTGCTTTTATGGTACCTATGCTATTGTCCTAGAAACTGAGCAATTATGTGAGACTGACGGACGCAACTGTAAATTAAAGAATAGTACAGATATATGCAAACTAAAGTACATGGTTCATGGTGCGCCGCCGCTAAAGAAAGAACGGAGAGTTTTTAGATTTAGGTCAAGAAAGGAGAGGTTATGAGGGGCTCAGGGGCCATCTGTCAAGTGAGTTTGGAGCTTTGGCGGGCTCTTTTCCCGCCATTGATGGCTCTGGCGGGAAAACACTTTTTGGGATCGAAATTGGTGAAATTATCTGTCTGAGACATATATTTTTTGGGGCCCACTGAAATTACTGAACACTGATTTTTTTTCCATGTGCAGGAATGCCGAGTTTCGATCTGGTAGTGCTCCTGGTAGTGGACCAGCAGCAAAGTTTTTGGAGCTAAGTTCTACCGCTTCGTCAAACAGATGTCCACCAACACTGGAATGGATGTGCCACACGTCCATGTATGGATATTTTCCTTATCTTATCTTTTTGAAAAAGCCATCCTGCTAGTTCCTAGCTCTGATCGGATGTCTATTTTATCCGTTTAAAGATCAAGGTCATGATGGTAACTACCATGCACATTAGAGCCTTTGCTGGTCTTATGTTCATTTTCTACAGGTCTTTCGGAACTTTTCTATTGGTGAGGTTGACTTCTCAGAATTCAATTAAAAGGAGAAAATACATTTGCAATACTATTTTAGTACTTTTATAAAGACATGCATGTTGCATTAGGTTATGAAATGTTTTTATCTATCCATTTTATTGGTTGTAATTTACCACTTCATCTATTATTGTTGCTTCAACGTGTGGTCTTTGTAAATTTACTTCTGCAATATTTTGTCCTAATATTTAAAGATGAAAACTTTAAATATTTTAAACTTCCTAAAAAATCCCAAATTTAGTGTCAGGTTGTCATTATAACTTACCAACATAATACACCCATATCATGGGCGAAAGACAAGAATATGTTGAGGTAAAGCAAATTCGTATAACATAAATATAACATTCAATATTTATTTTATGATTACAAAAAAATATTTTCATGTGTTTGGTTTCTATTTTTTTTAATAATTCTTATACCGTTTTGTTTTTTAACATTTCATATTTCAACAGTTTTCACGCAAATATAATCTCGCATCACATAGAAGTATCGTCAAATGCACATGGAGGTCGATTATCAAGTTAGATCTTTATAAAAGTAAATATATAGTTATATTTTTTTTTGAAATATCTTCATACTTACGTAGTTAACAAAATAGATATTCGGTTTGGTATACCTAAGTCGCATGATTTTTAGTTGGGTCATTAGATTGAGCTTAATATTGCTTTTGAGCAGTTCTTGTGCACAACTTCAGGTTGTGACTTGAGCAGGCAAGTCTTGCTGAGACTGATCCTGCAAAGAAATTTTCTAAACACAAATGCTTACTATGGTTTAGCACTCGTGGTTGTAGAGGTGTCGACACTAACCCCAGTGCAAATGTTTATATACCAATACAAGTGCATAAGGTGATTAGTGATCACTCAGCATGTAATTCCATATTATTAGACATGTACGCATGATAGTACTAGTCTTCTGCAGGTAGCAATGACACTGTAACTATTCAGCAATATATGCTTGTAGCAATCCTTATCTGAGAGCTCTGTCTGGTCAGCGAATGAAGCAAACTATCAAGGTCAAAGGCACCAGGTTTGCATGCTTCTGATCTTGAGACCTACAGGTTCCTCGCTTCAAGTACTCCTTTCCCCACTCATCTAGTAGACAAGATAATTACATGAAGATCGGATTTCTCCCAATTCATTCAAAGCCGGTAAAAATCACAAAACAAATCCAAAACCTTGAATCCGCCATCAAGAAAGGCAGTTGACAATCAAGGAGCAAGTGTCGCGAGATCTGCTGTCGAGGAGGACAGCTGCCAATCGAGGAGTATGGCCCATCCATGCTCGCCAATCATCATCGGAGAGCGCCACCAGATGGCGCCGTCGTCCACCGCTGATCATAGGAGGTGCCCACGCTATGACCCTCGCTCCCCCTTGCCGCTGGTACTTTGTTGCCGGCATGGAAGAGGTTTCATGAATCTATTACTATCTACTCTCTCAGTTTCTAAATACTTGTCATTGTTTTAGTGCAACACTTTTCGCTGTTTTAGCGCAAGACGGATGGAGTATTAAATTGCAGGTGGTGGTGAAGACCGTCACCCCGTGGCCCAAAATCCCGATCTCTTTGTCGCCCTCCCCTCTCTCCCACTTCCTCACATTCCATCCAAGTCAAACACAAATTCCCCCATCCCTATCTCCTCACGTCCCATCTCTAACACGAACTCAAGCAATGCGATCCAAATCCAAATCCCCGATCTCTTCCTCGCCCCGCCTCCTCCTCACACACCCGCCCCGATCCGCCGCCTCCTCGCACACGGCACTCGCCACGATCCGCCTCATCACCGATCGTAGCACCCCGTCCCCCACTTCGGATCCAAATCAAGAGAGCGAGAGAACCGAATCTCGCCATGGCCATGCTACTCCTCCATCTCCCCATCTTCGTCCCGACCGACTCCGCTCTGGCTGCCACAATTTTGCTATGGCCGCTGCTACTCCTCCCATCGACGGCCGGTGGCTCTGCATGTCATCGACGGCAGCCTCGAGCCCACCGAGCTGTAACAGCAGCATCATGCTAGTGCCACCTGCACACGAGCCCAGAACTCCTTGCCGGCGCAACATTGACCATTAGGGCGGAGGACGAAGTAGAGCAAGGTTGGATTTTTGCCTCGGTTACGAGTCGGGGGAGATTCATAAATCGGAAAAATTAAGGAGACGAAACGTAAAACTGAAAGTCAGACTCGGTTTGTGGGGTGATGAGAAATAATTCGGATGTTTCAATTTTAGGAGAAACATTCGGACAAACAGAGAATCGAATGCGAGATCAACAAGCGCTGGCGGTTGGCACTGGATTCCATCATGCGTGGCGAGGGAGACGAGGCTGGGGCGATTGGCATGAAGATGGGCCTGAAAAAAAATGGGACGATTGGCAGGAAGATGGACCAGAAAAAAAGGTACTGACCAGGAAGAAAAAGGAAAAAAAATGAAAAGAGAGAGGTGGGCTGCAGCCCAGGAGGAAAAAGGGAGAAGAGAGAAAATGAAAAAATATATGATAAAGAACCAGCGAATAGCGATGCGGAATGAATATACAAAGAGAAAATGAAAATAGTGGGCATATTTTTTCTGTACGTTAGCATGTTTTGTACTTACATTTTATTAGTTCTCCCCCTTAGCAACGCACGGGTTTTCAACTAGTTAAATATAGTGCACAAGTCCATAAATTTATACTCTCTCCGTCCCCTATTAAGTGACTTTCTATTACATGTATCTAGACGCTTTTAGACATAGATATATCCATATTTGAGCAAATTTGAGTCACTTAATATGGGACGGAGAGAGTACATGTTTAGTTAATTAACCCGTAGCAGCACACAAGCCAATTTTGCTACTCCATATGGGCAAACTTTGTCTCACAAACCAAACATGCCTAAGGTTTCTATGGGGGTCCTTTTGAGTGGAAGTGATATCTTGATTCCGAGTTGAGACGCGAGATGTGATGGTGCATGCTAGATTTTTGACCGAAATAAATGGGCATGTTTATTGTGTTCATTACAGACTGCAAATTTTATTCATTAGGGATGACAATTTGTGTGCATTAGAGACGACATGAGAGATAGAGTTTGTGTGGCGTCGTTTTAAAGTATGACGACATAGTTATTTTTGTTCATTAGAGGCGGTAATTTGTGCTAATTAGGAATGCTAAATTGTGCCAAGATTTTGACATATTTCTTAAGCCCGTGAAGTCCCATGGTCCATGTCCTGAAGTTCCCGTTATTCTGTTTGGGACTCATACAAAAGGAGCTGGACTCACATGTGACAAATCTAACGTGGCACAAGCTGATGCTAACATAGTAAGGACTATCATGCTGCTATGATGCAGGCTGTTTGGGACTGATATAAAAGGTGCTGGACTCACGTTGCGGAGATTCGTGCCGGAACGTCCACTTTACATTTTAAAGAAAGGGTACAAAAACATATTTATTCCGAATCAGACGGAGAAATGCACTGGAGTACTGATGTTTATCATGCGCCCGAATATCAATATGGTAATCCTCGTCGATTACCAAAAACAAGTCATTTATGGATATTGTCAGTAAGTATGTGCAGATCCAGTATAGGGTCTTTTTCACTCCACCTAACTAGCTTTCCAAGCCAGACGCGTTATTTCCGCCTTGGGTAAGTGAAGAGATGAAGTCCTTGGGTAAGTGAAGAGATGAAGTCCTCTTCTTCACAGTGAAAGTAGCTCAAGCGGAAAGCAAGCAACTACACAGGATCACCAAAACGTTGTTTTTGTGCCTATGTTCACACTTCGTTCCTGCTCAATGTGACAAACCTAACATGGCACAAGCTGATGCTAACATAGTAAGGACTATCTGACGCAGCATGGTCTGCTGCTATGATACAGCCATCGCGCGCGCGGCTGAGATCTGACTTGAAAAGAGCCAACAGAGCTGCACTATGGCTATAACACTACCATCACGTTATATTGCAAATATTTTAGAGGGTGACAACTTTATATATATATTACAAGATGGAAATTTTAGAACGATTTTTTTTGTCGAAGTTTATCAATATGGGATCAATTTCGAAGATGTCATCGAGACAAATTTAACCATGAAAACGGATCATAAATCAAGTATATGGTTTGAGATATATCATTTTGAAGTTACATTTTATAAAAGGCACCTTTATAAAATATATTCATGCACATGCATGCATACAGACTGCCTGGGTTTGCTGCCTGTTCGCGGGCTATTCCGTAGATGCACTAGCGCGGTCATGTTCGCGAGCTATTCCAACCCTTTTCTTTTTAGTCCTTCAAAATTTCTCTGGCATTCCTACGAAATGAAAGGGTCCTAAGAAAGCTCCAGTTCTGTTGTTTTTCACAGTTTCTGTAACTACTTATGAACTGGGAGCCGAAAACGCAGGACAAAGCACTGGTAATTTCAAGCACCACCCCGTAGCTTCTGCACAAACCAACCTCATAGTTTCACAGCATGACAGCAACTTTGAGAGAGTCGCATGAAATGCGAGCCCAGCTCAATCAAGTGCTTAATGCGAACTAATCAATTGTTTTCTAATTTCTAAACACCACCACCACAACCTACTGAGCTTGCTTGTGATTTCTAACATATTTTACAACATACAAAACGGCATAAATATCATAACGCCCACTATTCAAGTGGCGCAAGGTCAATGACCTGAATATGCAAACCACTTGATATTTTATGATGTTTCGCACCGGCACTGCACACACATCCCCCAACTATGTGTTGGAGCTCTACAAGAAACAACATTAATTGCTGCACATAGGAGCCATCGCAGTTGCTTCCCATTTTCGCAAAGACCTGGAACACAGGCTAGAACTGAGTTCAGTTGTGAGATGATGATCATCAAGTAGGGGCGTTAGAGACTAGAGAGGTTGAATGTTCTATGCTTACCATCCTAGGAGAAGAGCTCTATTCCTGTAGAGCTTTCACGCGGGAGGTTAGCTCTCTGACTTGATTTTTGAGTCGCTCGTGGTTGCTGAAGAAATCAACAAAGACCTGCCTTTCCCTCCCCACCTCATGGGCACGATTTTCAAAGATCTGCAATTTTGATTGTAAATATGGTGTGCAGAGGAATATGGAAAGAGGAGAGACAAATATTACTATTTGTACTAAATCTGCGACAAGTAATTCCGGCCAGAGGGAGTACTATTTTCAACTCTATATTAGCCATTTCAAGTTCTTTGCATAATGAGGACTGACAACTGAGTCAAAAGTCCTTTGTTCCGCCCAAGTTCTACTGGATGGAAACAAAGCATTCCCCACTTGTCTTATCTAACTGGAAGAAATTTTAAGGTTTATGGAAGATAATGGAGCGCATATTGATTACAATATTCAATAAGATAACAATAATGATAACCTTAAGGAGATCTCATAGTAACAACTGACAAGTGCCAGTACCTTTATCTTTTGGGTGCGAGCCTTGGTTACTTCTTCTACAGAAACTTCAACTTGAGCATTGGCATTTTCCATATCATCCAGCGCTCGCATCAGTGGCTGCAACAGGAGCACGAATGTGATGAGTTAACGGATATACAAGAAATAACACAATCATATTGCTCAAAGAGTGTACCCAAGGTGTTAATACTGGTTCTGCAGTTGTGGAGGATGCAAACAGAAGCTGTTCAACTGTTTGAATCAGAGTGCACCTGCAGAAGTGGATAAGTGCGAAATGAATCTACATGAAACCTATTAGATACATATACACAGACTAAAACGAGAATATGCAGGATACAGCAGAGTACTGAATAACTTGTACGACATGGCGATTTAAAGGGCTTGTAAATTTGACAGAAATTGAGCAAAACTAATTGAATTGATGCTACTGTTACTTTTGCATATTCACAATCTCATTTATATATATGAGCAGTATTCGAGGCAACAATTCAATATGTACAGAAAAAAAATTGAGCCGGCAACACAACCAGTACCATGGGCACTGCCTGCTACAAAAGTAAGCATCCACCTCAGTTGTTTGTTGGAAATTTTAGAGGGCGGCATTATTATTTATTTATACACCAAACTAAACTAAGAATGCATATTGGTCGGTTCACACAAGAAGCACTAAAAGCAACCATATTGATGATGTGAAATAAGGTAGTGGCTTGTTATAACTTACAGCTCATTGATACATCTTTTCCTGTCAGCTGGAAGTGTATTTTCAAGTTCAGACTGAAGAGAAAGTAAGTCAGATTGGAGTGCCGATATCTGCTGAACTAAAGCATGTGCTGACATGTATGTTGGCACTGCTGCTTGGGCATCTATAGAAAAGATGGAAACATAAGAGCAGGAGAATAAAAAAAAGGTCCAAACTACAAACTGATTACATAGTTCCCTGCTTACTTGAGTGAATACATAATAGATCTCGCACTGCATGGAGGAAAGTGTCGCGATCATCAATTGCTCCTTGTTCACGCACCTCAGATGCAGCTTGAATTAATGAATTATAATGGCCCTAATGATAGTCAATACAAAAAAAAAACCAATAATCCTCACAAAGGCAATGTCTAAATATAAGCTGAAAATAGCATGAAACATGTATAAATACTGAAAATAGCATGAAACATGTATAAATACATGTATAAATACTGAAAATAGCATGAAACATGTATAAATAATGAATTATAATGGCCCTAATGGAGTTCACAGCAGTAGAGTTCTTACCAGACGGGTGTTGACAGCCGTTAGGTAGCTTTGTAACTCAGATTCTATGACTCTAAGCAATGAGTAAGCACTGGCTATATGCTTCCTTTCAAGTTGGCAAGCGATCTTCAGAAACTGGTGTTTTGAAAGCTGATTAACCAAATGGTTTATGAACTGCGAGGACATATAATAGTACATATGTAAGTCCAGCTGACACACTATCATATAAGAAACAGTTGCTCGTTGAAGACCAAATTTCAACAGACTGTTTCTATTGATTGCAGAAAGGTTGAGGATGATTGACATGCATCAGTGCATAGTAGCAACAAATTGGCAATTCATTGACCAGTAGCCAGTAGACCACCTTGCATGGAATGAAAAACCCAACAAGGTGAAACACAACTAGTTTCTATGCATGCCATCAATTAAATCTAAACGATGGCACCGACAAGCAGGGTGATTGCCATTGCACTCATTTGTTCGTGCAATTACTTTAGAAATCCTCCAGAGATTCCCAAAAGCAAATTATGAAAAATAGTGTTTACACAACTTGAGTGACATCATACGCCTGAATAGGAAACTAAGTGACATCTTAGTTTCAAACATTAGAGAGAAGGCCCAATAAGAAAGTACAGAAGAAGAAGATACATAGAATGTAGAATGACATATACTGTGAGGATGTATTTACTGTTTTCTGCCGGTTAATGTAGTATTCCTGCCGCATGACCTTTAAATCGTAATCCCCTAAATATTTGAGTGTTAAGAAGAGTGTCAAGATTTTTTTTTCTTGACAAAATCTTACAAAACAACGGAAAATATAGAAATACTTCGTGCAAACCTTGCAAAATATATGTGCCTTGAAGTTGAGCAAGTTCTGAACAAAGGCATGGTATGGTCTGGAGAGGAAAACATGTAAATTGATCAAATACACAAGCTTATGCCATTAAACAGATAACTATTGCTAAAAGAAGCATTGGAACATAATTGATGCACTGCAATACTGCAGTGAGAATTATTATTGGTATCATGTCCTCTAAAATGCCAAAAGGTACATAAATTTATCCAAGGGTATAGCAAATTTGAAATTTCACAATACCACCATGCCAGTTTTTGAAATGAAAGTTACAATGCATTTTTAAGTTCCCACAAGAGGTGAGTTCAAAACAAAATCCCTACAAGAGGTAACTCAACTCTTACAGTTCTAAACGAACTTCGGAAATTGCAGAACATCACTAGTTGTCACTCTGGGTTTGAAAACCCCCGCAAACCAGTTTGTCGACAATGAACACTTTTTGAACTCCACATACATGTAAACATTCAACAAACCTATCTATGTCACTGTTGAACTAGTGTTCTTGCTCTAAGAATTAATATATTCTTTGGTAGTGTAGCATTAAAGAGTTAAAACTTCAGCTTAGCGAATCTAGACTTAAACTGGCTCAAGAGAATTAAGAGGTAATTTTATAACTCGAATGAAATGAATTTCTAAAGATGAAGCTGTGTCTGTGGACATACCTCAGATACGAAAGCCTGCACCTTTTGAGAAAGTGTTGATAGTTCTCCAGCAAGCTCTGAACTTTTTCTCCTGAAGTCAGAAGACAGATAATTGGTAACTGAAATCAGATCAATCCTTTTTATACTTTAGATATTTCTGTCACAACTCATTTGGTAACTGAAATCCAATTTTGATAGGATTTCATTTGGTTGAATTTGAATTACGGGTTCAAAAATCATGTTTCCTACCAAATGGATTTGTAGTGAGAGACAATTCCAGAGAAACGATGGCTTTTAGAGAGGAGTTGGAGTTAGTTATAGTGTGATTCCATGGAATTCGAGATTCAATTCCTGTGGCCAATTCTGTGCCAACCAAACAAGTTGGTTTCCGGAATTCAAAATGAATTCCAGAATTCTAGACCCAAATGATGGGTGCCAAACGAGCTGTGACAGTTATGCCAAAGGATCATAGCAGAAAAAAGACTGATAGAACCACAATCAAGACCAGTAACATAACATATACCTAAGAGAATGGATATCCCTATGTATGTGAGCCTCATCGGATGATACTTGTGATTTTAAAATTGAGAGTATGGCCTGCTGTTTAGCATTCTCAACTTGTGCTTCAACCCATTGTCGTTCACTTGTAGCAAATCTGTTGACAAATTAATGTAAGCCCACGGACTACCATGGATGAACTGTTGAAATAAGAAAAGCTGAAAATAGGCACTTGCAAAGATTTAAGAGGTTAAAACTGCAGAACACAGAATGATGATACAATACCACAAGTTACAGTGCACTCATATCAATGAAGTGATAGCAAAAAAGAAAATTAACATTAAATGGGAGAATTTGAAGCTTTTTATTAGCTAGACATCTCGATATGGAATGATTAAAGGTTCTGTTTGGCATTGCAATGGATCATGATGATCTCAGTTGGTAGAAACAACCTGGAATGTTATCTTGTTTGGCAACCTGCTTTCCAGTGGTTTCCAAATAACAGAAAAATGTTCGGTGTAGTTACTAGAATTTATTACACTTTAATATGACCCACACCACACTGCAAAGCAAACTATCCCTAAAGAAGATGTATCAGGTGCCAATCCATGTGACCACAAAATCTCATGGATCTTCTCCACCCATCACTTATATAATGATCCACATAAAAGTACGTATTTTGCACCTAAACATGAGATTTCACGTGATTTGTACCATGCAACAAGATTGAAAAAAAATGTTAGCTATTACAAGGATGCCAAGGAATCAAGCGAAAGATAACTACATGGAGCGAAGTCGTTGCAACTCAGCCACACGTTGGTGATGATGAGATTTTTCAGAATCTCCTGCATACATTAACATGGCTGTTATAATTTATTCATCTATAAGCAAGCATGCTGGGAGTATTAGAGTATAGCTATGCCCTTCTGAGAGTACTAATGCCTTTATGAGAAAACAATTACAGATGATTTACTGTGAAAGACTTTCAGTTTACCTCTTGCCAAGCAATTTGTGATGTCATCAAGACTAACCCAGGAACATTTGGATTTTCCCTCCTCGGCAACAAGTCGAAATGGCCCCTGATAACATAACAGATACGAAACGAATAGGCAGTTCACAGGATCTAAGTATGATTGTGTGGTACTCAAAGAAGACAAAAGGTACGGTTATGAAAGAGATGTGGAATTGTTTAACAGATTGGTCCTGGAAATTTGAGAAATGTGATACACGAGTCTCCAAAATCTGGCAAACAGCATGGTATTGTAGATGATTCTTACTAACAGGTGCTAAAACTTAAAAATAGTGTGACTGAACAAAAGGGACACGGAGAGCATTACTCAACAACATGGGAATATTCTTATTAACTCTCTTTAAGACAACCTAGGTGGCGAAAGCCATGCATACAGAGCAAATATTTCATCCAGCATAAAGCTACCCGCAACAATGAAAATTGAGTCATACTCCAATACACAGCCATATGCACTGTTGTTTTTAATGATTGTGATATTTTTACACCTAAAATAAAAGGTATTACTGAGTAACTATTAAATCAAACCAAGAACAGATAAAAAGTTCACCACCAGATATTTTTAACTATCTTGTACCATTTACCTCTATTGGCTTGCACTGTGATAGGGGAGGTGGGAAAGATAGTGGGGTTAATATTTAAGAAAGTGTGATGTTCAGTAAAGAACAAAGGTGACTACTTGCTCAAATCCCTAATACATCTGGAACAAACAGAAGTTGGCTAGTTTTTGGCAAACAGTGACAGCCACAGAATTTACCTTCTCAAATTGCTTCGAGAACCACCGGTTTAGCTCCTTTGTACAAGCCAAATCTCCAATAACATAAGGGTTGAAGTCTGAATATGCCAAGTATATACTGTCCTCTGCATATGCATATCATGAACATTAATTAAATTACAGAGACTACTGGATACGATGTGATGTATATACAAGTTTGAGTACATACCATCTCCGGAATGATAATGGGCCAATTCCTGGGTTGTAGCAGCAATTCTTCCAAGAACTGCATTCATCTGAAAGTTAGAAAATACATCATATCAAACTTATCGAACAATTACCTCTTGGAAAACATTGCCAATATCCCTTATAACTCGGTATTGACAAAAGCACAAGATAATCAAATTATTTAGTTTGACGCAGTAAAAATTGAGCTACAAGCAATTTTTGAATTAATTGGTCTAGGAGCACACTTCACAGAGAAGATGATTTACACTAAAAACGAGAGCTTTTTTTTTTGTCTTTTCTGTACAACACACATATGATCATACTTGTTTCACAGTTTATTGCAAGTACGCCATTCTATAATAGGTGTAGATAATCTAAAGTTCAGGTTTGTCTTTCCCCAGATTGTACCATGAAATCAAGCATGGTGTGTAACAAAAAGATATATTTCATGGCGCACAATAGAACATATTATGAAGGTGTTTATCCTCTCAGTGTCCACCTAGGAAGGTGTTGTTTCTTGCATTCCCATTCGGTATATGAATATTCTCTTTACAGGAACTCGAATTTACCTACCCCTTCCCAAACAGTCTGATTTTTCCTCTGAACTTGTATATTGTATCCCTCCTTTTAGTGAATGCGCAAAGCTACTAATATCAGACTCAAAACAGAAGTTTTGCATGTAAACCTAATTCTGAGATTAAAATATTAACAAGAAAAAAGAAACGTGTATTGTCTTGTTGCCTGTATACTAAATTACTAATTCAATCAGAAGTCCAAATATGGTAACAACATGGAAGAAAATCTTTAAGATGCAACAGAGTGAAAAGTACCTCTATGTTTCTGGAAGAAAGTATCTCATCTAAGGATATAAGTTGCACGTTAACTGTAGACATAGCTGATACACGTGCTCGCCTGCCTTGAATAAGAGAAGATGCTTGTCCTGAAAGCAAATCAAACTGTGCTTGTTGCCGTGCAAGCTGCTTCTGTAACTCAAAAACTTCAGCCCTATATGCTACTTTTGCTTCACTGCACGCAAGAAAATGGAAAGACCTGTCATTACAGCACATATACCCAAGAAGAAAATTGCTGTTGTGCAATTGGTAATTGTGCCTAACTAGTACAGAGTACTTGACAGCGACTTGGCCCAGTAGAGGAATGCTAAATCAGAAGCCAAAGTTCAGACAGATAACATGTAGATCTGCCTCTAAACGGATGCTTTGGACATGGGCCTAGTAGCAGCAGATGCACGTGGCATGATGCAGTTCGCTTGGCTCTTCTGTATCGGGAAGGTAACTAGAAGGTTAGCTTTAGCAAATAGTTGACTAATTGTCCTTTTGGCCGGATAAGATTTGACCAGCTCAACTTGTTGAGCATAAGAATTTCTTAGTTGTTTGAGCTGTTTGGGTAGCCCTTTAAAAGTTTAAAATGATGTTCTCTTATGTTCCTTGTGTATCAAGATGGCAGGCAGTTAGGGAGTCTAAGCTATGAATAAATCATAGTTCATAGTCTCTCCGCCTCTTGTTTAATTAGGCATCGGAGCGCATGTGGCAAAATTGTGCTACCATGTGTACTCAGACCCCTACCCGAGTGTCCTTTTAAGCTTCTTGTTTAGTACTCCCTCCGTCCCAAATTAAGTGACTCAAATTTGTCCAAATATGCATTTATCTATGCATAAAAGCGTCTAGATACATGTAATATTTCGGCACTTAATATGGGATCGAGTATATGTTTACTGTTTAGGGATTAACTCGTCACCCTTTCCTATATTCTATTGAAATAGCAACAGCTAGTTTTGGGAACTCTAGTGCCAGCCTGGATTCTCAAGAACCAGTTCCCAGTAGGATTTTCTGTGACAGATGATATAAGTATAACAGCATAAAATCATCAAAGTGAGAGCAGCAATAATTCAAGGGTGCTAAGGCTTCCACTAAGAGTTTATAAAAATGGAAGTTTCAGCATACCGAATATCAAGAATTGTTTCTTCTGCTTCAAAGACAGCCTCTTGGTTGTCTTTCTTGCTTGAAAAGGCTGAAATACTATCAAAAGCAGAGTCCAAATCCTCACCCTGGCAAATGATACAGGCCATCATAAATATTTTAAGCTTTGACCAATGGATTAAGATAATTCATAAAACAGCAGCTGCATCAGACAATGTTACAAGTGACTGCTAGCGGGTTTACTTACAATAATGTATAGGGTAAATACTGGAATGGCATGGATAAGATTTTATGCTTTTAACTTGTATGATTGCAAGAAGGGTTCTGGATGTTGGATGGATTCAATAACAGCTGAGAAGTTGATCTAAAATAACGCTGAGAACTGGCCCAATTTCTAGTATTTTTACAAGAAAATGTAGAGGTTCTTTTAATATTTTATTTGATCACTAATTTGATGTTCTGTGCCTGTAGGTCCTGAAACATCAGCATTCGGAACTGCACTTCCAAGATCAATAAGAAACAAAATCCTACATTCTTGTAGATTACTAAGACATTGCAAAAGTACCCCAGAGGATGGATATACCTCTAGAAGTCTTCCCTCTTCCACGAGTTGCTCGTACCTGTCAGCCAAAACATATGGAGTCATGCACAGATAATTCAAGCAAGAGCAAGCTTGAAAAATAAAAACTCACCTGTGCAAATTTATAAATTGAATATCACAAAAGAAGTGGGAATATTGATTTAAACCCAGCTAATCCTATCTGAGTAAAAGCATAAATTCAGAAGCACCAAACCTTGAAAAGCATGATACAGTAAAAACTAGGTTTTCTTAACAGAAGTCCGGCAGGTAATTTAACAAGTATCCCTTAACTATTTTGTAAGAAGTTAGGCACCTGTTGTAGTGATGTGTGGTTCAGAAGTTAATTACTGAAGGGGCAACTATTAAACCACAAGGAGTGTACAAAACATCATTTTGCAGGTTGGATGATGTTGCCAGGAAACCACAAGGAGTACAAAAATGCAACCCTTGGATCCAAGCATTCGATTTTTCTGCATCTCCAATTTTCCAGCTGCAGTTGCCTTGGTTAAAAATGGAATGCTTCCCCATATAAGCACACCATCTGGGCAGTTAAACAAAGGAGGAGTAGGCAATCAAGGAAAGGAACGTTCGAACATTTTTGGATGGTTCGTGTGTGTATGTGTTCTGGGCATTCACATGGAATGTGATATTTAGCACCTCCACTAAGCCGAGGGAACTAGACACTAACAGACATGAGATACTTAACACTTAAACTAAGCTGAGAGAAACAGACATCAAAAGAACCGAGATGTTCACCTGACTGCACTCCAATTCATGCAAAACCCCAGTGAATACCAATCGGAGAACCCACCAACTCCTGTGTCCACGATCTAAACGAACACGCATTTAACTAATGCAGCTTCCAGCTAACCCACCCATACGCTAAACACAAAACCCATAAAATCCAACTTAATGAAACCGCGGCCAAAACTGTAAGCAAATCCTCCGCAGGCACCACAAAATGCTCGCATTTCCAGCTAATCGACAAACACACCACTAGAACCCTAATGCACCATAAATCCCCGAGCAAATCGCAGAAATTCCGGCGCTCCCTGCAGATCAGCACATGAAGCTCCCCGAATCTCGCAGCCACCGAGTCCTCCATACCTCTCCAAGCATCAAACCACGGGTCGACTTAAAGAAGCGCGATCAAAGCGAGCGCATTGAAGCGAGAAATCGTCCTCTGCCAGTACCAGCAACCAAATCGAGAGAAAAGACGTTTTGGAGGGAGGGAGAGAGAACTATGCGGAGGGAGGGGGGAATTTGTTGAACTCACTGTGAGAGGTGGGACGGGGAGAGGACGTTGGAGGGGCGGAGGCAGGAGCAGATCCACGCGAGCAACGGCCGCGCCTCCTCGTACTGGAACGGCCACTCGAGCGCGTCCGCGTCCAGCGGGTCCTCCCCGTCGAACCCCAGCTCCGTCAGCACCGCGCACAGCGCCGCCCCGCTCATCCTCGAGTCAAAGCTTGCCGGCGGGTGGAGGCTGTTCCGCGGTGGTTGCTGTGGTGGTAGTGGGTGGACGGCCGCGGCCGGCAGCGGTAGCCGGTAGGGAGTGGAGTGCGTTCGAAACAAAAGACTGGGAGATCTGCTGCGGAATTGGAGCTCTGGGAGTCGGACCGCGCGACTTCTCCTTCCAGCTCTCGACTTCTCGGGTCTGTTGGTGGGCCTCGTTTCCAGGCCCAAATTACTAGGCCTTGTTTCCAGGCCTAAATGATTGGGCCTCGTGGAGGACCAGTTAGGACCCAACGCCTTACTGGGTCGGGCCGTACGCTGGAACGGTAGTTGACTTGTCAACGAACGATCCTTCGCTGCTACGGCGAGCACGAGTGCACGCAACTGCAACCGGAACCCCACACCGCTCACCAGTCACCACTCACTTCTCTAGTTTGCTTCGCCTTCGGCGACCACTCCCCTGTCCCCACGTCGCGTTGCTCCGTCGCGCTGCATCACCGCCACCCAGTGTCCCAGTGCCGCCTCCGGTTCCCCGCTTCGGAGCCTCGATGTCGGGAGCCTCCCGATGCGCCGTCCTCGCCGTCCTCTTCCTCCTCGCGGTCTCCGGGGCTGCGGCGGCGGAGGGGTCGTCGTCGTGGCGGGGGGAGCAGGAACGGGACCGGGTGCCGCGCGTGCCGGGGCAAGGGTTCAACGCGAGCTTCGCGCACTACGCGGGCTACGTGACCGTCAGCGAGGAGCGCGGCGCCGCGCTCTTCTACTGGTTCTTCGAGGCCGCGCACGAACCCGCGTCCAAGCCCCTCGTGCTCTGGCTCAACGGAGGTAGCCACCGCCGGCCCTAGCTCTGCGATCTGCTCTTGATATAATTTGTCGGGTTTTAGGGGTGGGTGAAGTTGCTACTACTAGCTGCCGTCGTTGTGGCATTCTGGTGCGCTAGTGTTAAGTGGCGCAATACAGGAATGGACCATCGTGATCTGTAGTACTTCTTCGTCTGGGCCAAAGCTCTGGAGTGTTGGACTGTAGTTCTTAATTAGTGAATCGACCATGGTGTGTGATCTGTACTTCTTTGCTGGGCCGAAGACTTGGACTGTTGGGGCTGGACTATACTTATTCTCGTTTTATCATTGAAGTTCATTTGACAACAATAGTATGTATGCATTGGTAGTAGTATATCCGTATAATTGTGAATTACTGCGTTTCAATTTCCAGGCCCTGGTTGCTCATCAATTGCTTTTGGACTTGGGGAAGAAGTGGGGCCTTTCCATATCAATGCAGATGGAAAGGGTGTACATATGAATCCTTACTCTTGGAACCGAGGTAGCATCCGACGTCAGAAAATTCAATTGTTTTGATGAATGCCACCACTTTTGTTAATTTGTTTTTATATGCTGGTACCTTCTTATTCCAACCTTCTGTTTGTGGTTTCCACAGATAGAAGAAGTAGCAGTAAATAGCTAAGCCTTTTATACTCAAAGGAAAAACTTCTGCTCGTACTCTAATATTGGGAACAAAGACTTTACGAAATACTAATTTACCAGAAATTCTTAAAATGACAACTCAGCTTAGCTGCAAGTAACAAGACACTTGGTAATGGATCAAGAGCTGTGGGGGCTATTTATGCCAAATTAGCCTAATTATACTTAAAATTAGCCTAGCTAAGAGGGGGTCTGCCAGTGTCTTTGCCCATATGTATCCCCATTGAGGTTACTGCTGCAGTTGGGTTTTCAAAGAGCTTTCTCGAGTTTTTTGCATTGTAAACCAAGATTATTCAAAACGTGGAAATTACCTCTTTTTTCTAAACTGAGAATTGAAGGCTCTACAGTACATCCCACATATTTTACTGTAGAGCCTTCAATTCTCAGTTTAGAAAAAAGATGTAATTTCCACATTTTTAATAACCTCGTACAATTTGAATAGCTGGTTCGGTTTTAAACTGCAATCTCAGCTTTCTTCGCACAAATCACTGCTTACAATTGACCAGGAATTTAGACCGACTGGTTGATGAATAGTGTCAGATCTGATTTGACAATGCTTGAATGCATCTCACTTGTGCAAAACAAGCAGTACAATTTGCATTTAGATGCTTAACTTCACACAGAGTGCACAGAAATTGATTGCTGACCTGCATTTATTATTATTTCTATTTGATGAATTGGATTCATTGTAACTATAGATGTATTACTGTCTAGTTTTAGTTTTCAATTTTACAAACCGTTGCTTGTTTCACATTAGTACCCATTTTCTTTTGTTAAACTTCTTAGTTTATGCTGTATATTAGACTCTGGCTTGGTTTGGAACATAGATATTTAACCAACTTATTAACATTTGCAGTTGCAAATATCTTGTTCCTTGATTCACCGGTTGGTGTCGGCTATTCATATTCAAACACCTCTGGCGATATTTTAAGCAATGGGGATGAGAAGACTGGTACTGCAACCCTTTTCACTCTGTTTATCATATGGTTTACATGAAATTCATGTCCTCCAAATATAATAATGTAATATTGTTAGAGTTTGCTCACGGTTTTCATCAATATTTTGTAGCCAAGGATTCATTGGTGTTCCTGACAAAGTGGCTTGAACGATTTCCTCAGTACAAGGGGCGTGAATTTTATTTAACTGGAGAGAGTTATGCTGGTCGGTAGAAGGATTTTTCTTTCTGTTGTACAGTATACTTCTTTCTCTCCTTTTTTTTTGTGGGAACTGTCTGAAACTCATATAGGACTTTGATTTGGTTAGGTCACTATGTTCCTCAGTTGGCTCAAGCCATAAAGAGGCACCATGAAGCCAGTGGAGACAAATCGATCAATCTAAAGGGTTATATGGTATGGCTTTGGTACTTCTCCATTTCAATTATTTTGATTGTTTGGGACAAAACTAGCAAGACATATGTTTTGATTTCGGCAGAAATTGGATGGCTGACTTCATTTTAATATTCTCATAGTAGGAAGTAATTTCCTTTGCAAAATGTATACCTCAAGTTCTTTGTCATTCTGACAAGAAAATTGAACTTGTTATTTATTTCAAATTCCAAATACATCTGGTACATATGTTCGGTGGTCGAGGAAACTTGTATTTTGTCTCATACAAAGATGGACTGGCCTTTGTATGTTGAAGTCAGCATCCATTTTAATGATAGTATACTAATTACCAAAATTTCCGTTTCTTAGCAAATTTGTGTAGATAACCTGGTAGCTTGCCTTTTGACTTAATTTGTTCATGATTTCGTATCTTACTATCGTTTCGTTGGATGAATCCTAAAATTTACAGGGACAACAGTCAGAAAGCCCACAAGTTTAACTCTTATCTTTTCTTTGTATCTGATGTCATTTCTTACAGGTAGGAAATGCCCTGACTGATGATTTCCATGACCACTATGGAATATTTCAATATATGTGGACCACCGGCTTGATTTCTGATAATACATACAAGCTACTGAACATTTTCTGTGACTTTGAGTCCTTTATACATTCATCTCCACAGTGTGATAAGATTCTTGACATTGCCAGCACTGAAGCTGGGAACATTGATTCATATAGCATCTTCACACCTACTTGTCATTCTTCTTTTGCCTCCTCAAGGAACAAAGTGATGAAAAGGCTACGGGTAAGTTCTCAAGCTCCTACAGTTAAGTCACACAAAAGAATTTCAGTTTAGCATTTTACACGATATTTTTAATTGTTATATAGTTGACTGAATCATGTCTTTCCTATCTGAGGGCTGAGGCATTGCAAAGTAACTGTAGAGGAGTTACAGGAATCCACTGTTTCTCCAAGAAAAAATAATGAAACGAAGTGCACCATTTTTTTTCTTCATTTTCCCTAAGAAAATCTTTAAAGTTTGCATCTTGGCATGGAAATTGACATGTATAGTCTGAGCAGGGAAATTTTGTCGATTTCTACTGTCCATATAAGTTCACCCCTTGTATCTTTTTTTCTTAAGATAAGGGATCTCGTCCCTGATTTTATCAAGAAACCATGAACAATGCTTATACCATGTTTTCATCATGTACAAAAGCAAACTTGTCACTCAAAAGTTCTATACTTCGTGAATTCACATGTTTTCTATGTCTAATTCATATCATGATTTGTTTTGATAGTCTGTTGGAAAAATGGGAGAGCAGTATGATCCATGCACTGAAAAACATTCAATTGTATACTTCAATTTGGCTGAGGTACAAAAGGCACTTCATGTTAATCCGGTCATTGGCAAATCTAAGTGGGAGACCTGCAGGTAATGTTGTGTGTAGCTTTTGTTATGGAACTGATACTGTCTGCCACTCTTGAATGTTGATTATGAATTAACGTGAAGGCCCTTATGATGTAGGAAGGCCCTTCTCATTTAATAGTCATAGTATTATTAATAATAATTAAATGTTATTTCCCGCTCCATGACATAGGGTTCTTTCGCTGAATTGCTAGCCTAAGGAAGTACAATCATACTTTTTGGAATTATATTGTTATGTTTAAGTTTTGCAGTATTTATGTATTACTCCCTCCTTTTCAGTTTGTAAGGTCTATCTCAGAAATCCCAAATTTTCTTACTTAAGCCCATGTGCTTTGGGAATAAGCAAAGTTAATTGCATCTACACTAATTTCTATGTAATTTTGGTCTCCAATATAAAACCAACCAATGCATGAAGGAGAGAGATCTATTTTAGGCTATTTCTTAGTAACCGAAACTGGAAAACATGAACGCCATACCAGTGAACATGTTTCACATTCTTTTCTACATTTTTAACATGTTAGTACTACTTACCTTCTTTGCAGCGGTGTTATTAACAATAACTGGGGGGACAGCGAAAGATCTGTACTGCATATATATCATGAACTTATACAATATGGGCTCCGTATATGGATGTTCAGGTTATTCCTAACTCTGCGAAGTCTTTGCGCACTCAAGCACTCAAAGATAGTTCTAATACTAAATGATGCTCCATAACGTAGATTTAGGATTCAGTTAGTTTCTTTTCAAAACACAGTTATCATACCGTGGCTAGTGAAAAGTGGGTATACAAGATAAAATTATTACTCTCTCCATCTGGGTTTATAAGGCCTACATTGAATTTTGTGCCAAACTTTGACCAACAATTATACAAAAAATATTTAATATATGTATATAAAAGTTACACTATTAGATAGAGTTTTCCAATACGAATCCAACGATATCTCTTGTGTGTCACAATAACGTCGTATGACCAAAGTAATGTTTGGTCAAAGTTTGGCATAAAATCCCGTGCGGGTCTTATAAACCCGACAGAGGTAGTATGGCATTATATTTATATCTATGTACAACCTAGTCCAACTTCAGTTTTTGTTGTCAGTCTATTTTCCCATTTAACATGTTTGTGGTTTTGACCTACCATAGTCCATAAGATGCTGATAACTCCAGACGGTTATGTGCTTTCCTGTCTGTGTTATTCTGCAACATGATTTGTCAGTTATTCTTCAACCAAGAGGAAACACTTGTTTTATGTAGCCACTTCTCCCCTTCGCTGTATTCTGAACATTATGCAAGAATGTCTTAAATATGATGGTTAAATATACATAGGAATATAGGATCCCAATATGCATAACTAAATAGTATTGGTTTGATCTTTTTGTTGCTTTTCCAGCGGAGACACAGATGCAGTGATTCCAGTAACATCAACTAGATACAGTATCAATGCTCTCAAGCTTCCAACAGTGGCTCCTTGGCATGCTTGGTATGACGATGATGGTGAGGTAAAGGCTTCTTCGTTATCAAACACCCATGATGCCTTGAATGTTCGATAGTATGAAACCTTAGGCTTTCGTTGTGGTTCGTAACTTAGTATGGCCATTGTGCATATGCAAATCGATCATACTACTCGTAGTGTTCCCTTTTCAGTTGTGTAGGTTGTACTCCATCAGCCTTTATAATGCACTATTTTTATTCTACTTTATTTTGTTACTCCTTCCTATACTTATACATCCTCCATTATGTTCCTAGTTTCTGAATTACTTATGTCAAACAGGTTGGTGGCTGGACCCAAGGCTACCAGGGTCTCACCTTCGTGACTGTGAGGGGCGCCGGTCATGAGGTTCCACTCCATCGGCCCAAACAGGCTCTTACTCTCATAAAATCATTCTTGGCTGGGAGCCCAATGCCTGTGCTGTCTGATCTACACAGTGATATGTAATATGTCCGGCCACAATTAGTTGAAGCTCCACGCAGAACTTGAACGATATAGGGATGGTCATGGCTGTTTCACTTGTCAGTGCTATTGGCACCGAACCCCCTCTTGAGAAAACAGGGAACTTAACTGTGGAATAGTCTTCCTGCCACGAATTGACACTGCCTGTTAAATTAATGTGAAACCAAAGATAAATCTAAATCGACTTTGAGCATTCACAGTATTGTCTTGTATGCTATATATATTAAGTAGCATACAGTATTCCTTCCCTTTTCAGAATATGTGGTTGCTGATATCAAATATGATGTCTAGACTCAGGTGGCAGTAATACTCTTGCTGTCTTGCATTTGTGTAGACTGTATCCTGCAATTGGTCTTCATGTTTCAGGAAACCACAGTTTACTGATGAACTGTGGTACATGCCTGTTATTCAAATTTGAGCTTCCAATCCAGTCTATCCATCTATCCACAATGTAAAATGATCAACACTGCTCACTGGAATAACTGCACATGGTGCAACTGGTGGAAAAACTTAAATTGGTTCAAAATGCAGATCATGTTTGTAGCTGTCTGATATTGCAACATCGCATCTACCAAATCGTGGAGTGACTGATTGAGCTCTTTTATGAGCACAAGGTAAGAGAGGTGATCCAATCTTTTATTCATGAGTTATCATGCTTCAGATGTTTCTTCTACATGTATACACCTCCCATGGTTGAACCTTCGATTGGCCTGCAAGATGAAGTGCAACATGATCCATTCCAAGATCTTTTCTATATATCAAATTTATTCTTTGTATTTTTATTTGGTACTTTCCAAATGCATTGTTTTATTTTACACTAAAAATGTCCAAATATAAAAGCCAAGATACCTATTTAAACCGAGGTAATAGGTAACTTTGTTAAATATTGGTATTTTATTTTACTGCAATTTTTATTGTGACCGGTTCGGCTGCCTGACGCTAGTTCTAATTACATATCGACTTTTTATTTGTCAAATTAATCTTGACCCAACGATAACTTTGATTGCTCGGCTAGACTTTTGTAATTTGTTCATTTTGTAGGTTACATATTTTGTTTATCACTCGCTGCCGATAATTTTAGAAGTTTTTTAGGTAATAGATTTTTGATTCCTTAATTGTATGGACTGATAATTCCGTAAGAATTCATATTCGTCGTGTATCTAAATTGGTTTGAAAATTTAAATTTTGTTAATTATTATTGTTAAGGTTTCTGTACTTCAATGTATATATAAAAGATTCCACCTATACGATGCAAATTCCGCTTTAGATATGTTTGTACCCAGGGATACCGGCAGGCAGGTGTTTTGTACCATACAACCTCATCTATTATCAATACCCTATCACTCACACTCTGCTTCCATCCTGCACCGCGGTTCGCTCGCCGAGTGCATGCTATCGCTTCCGCCTCTCCTCGCAGTGCTCTGTCAGCCGCAGCCTGACATGCTGTGTCCCGCACGCGCACGTCGCTTTTATTTGCGCAAAATCCTGCGTTCTTGCGCCCGCCGCGAGCTCGTCTGCGCATCGCTCCATCGGCCTGCCGGATATCTGCCCGCGCAGCCGCCTTCTCGTCCTGACGCCGATCTTCACGCGCGTCTGCCTCGCCGGTCTTCACGCGCACCGCCTGCCCGTTTGCGAGCTGCTCCACCGGACACGGGAGCATTCGCCGGCCACTTAGGTCCATGAACGAATCTCATCTAGATCTTTGGGTTATACCACATACTGAGATATCCCGTGATATGTTATATATAGCAGTCACGGTTGATTTTCAATTGGATTGTAATCACGGTAGTTTGATTTCCAATTGGATTGTAACACATACCGTGATTACAACAATATTTTTTTTTGTCGTACCCTTGCCTTTTTATCTTGGGTATTACCAGATTGAATTCCATGTGTAGCAATGGGTTTGGACTGTATACATACCGAGTTTGTTTTGATTTTGATTTATTTGTTTGTCTCCGTAGCAGTCCAATTGGATTTCCATACTCCCGCAAAAAAGTGATTGATTTGTTTCCGTAGCTGTCGGTTGTGAAATCTGGACTATAGAACAAAGCTAGACCGATAACTTTTACAAAATCTTGGCCGTAAAATTTCTGCTACTTTAATATGGAAAATTGACAGACGACACTGAAGGAAACGGTTCGTTCTGGACTATAGAACAAAGCTAGACCGATAACTTTTACAAAATCTTGGCTGTAAAATTTCTGCTACTTTAATATGGAAAATTGACAGACGACGCTGAAGGAAACGGTTCGTTCTGGACTATAGAACAAATCTAGACCGATAACTTTTACAAAATTTAGACCGTAAAATTTCTGCTACTTCAATATGGAAAGTTTGACAGACGACGGTGAAGGAAACGGTCCGTACTTTTTAGATAGGTATAGATTGGCCCTTGGATCAAAAGGAACGGGTGATCTGAAATTGTTGGCAGCCTTAAAAAATTTCTTCCTTTTATTGATTTGACTTCTAAGGGGAATTATTTTACTTAACTGTGGAGTATTGGCCGTGTAGTTTTGAGATTTAAATCCCCCATGACGGTTCACCTTCCACTCAACTCAAGTAACCTTTTTCAATCGTTTCTGACTTCTGTCAAAGGTAGATGTCACTCAAGTGCTCAACATATTGAGTCGATGCCGTCCTGTAAACTTGGATCCAGTATTCCAGTGTGGGCACACCTGTGTTCTCCTGGGCATAGATGTTTTGATATTTGTTGAGATACGCAAACTCAAGCATGCCGTTTGAAATGTTTGCAGCATAAAGTCGTTACAGGGATTGAGTGATCCTCCATGTTTTCTTCTCGTCGGATGAGGTTATTTTTTCTTGATCCAATTTCAACAAGTATTTACCTTTTTTATGCCTCTGGTGAGTCTGAATTTGAGAAATCTTGTAGACAGGTAGAGCTCGTAATTTCTTTGAATTTCTCAAAATTGCACACCAATAGGGTCATGTCCTCCCATGTGGCCATGTGGGAGCTCCGTGGAGATCATCCTGTGTCATGACTTAATTTCTCTTGCATTTTTTATGTGTATGAAATAGTTAGTAAGCTTAAAGTACACTAATTTGTTCCTCTTTTAGCCGCAACGTTACTCGGTAAAACAATGGTTCATTTTTATTTTGCATGATTACGAATTCATTCTTATAGTGGCAGCAGATCAGTACATGCATTATTGTGGATGTGACCGTGACTACTTTGTTGATTTGAGAGATGATATATGACATTGTGATTTTGTTAGGCTAATTAATCTGTGGCTCACACAGAACGGAGACTAGCTGGCTAGCTAGGGACAGACAACAAAAGCAGTGCTCATACGTACGTACGTGTTTCTTTCTTCCTTTGGATATTTCTGACCATATGAGTAATGACTTCTATCCAATCTCAATCAACTGACGTTACAAGCTACGGAAGTTTGCAAAGTATAGTTGATATCTCTTGTCTGCATGCCTTCGTGGCATGCATCTAATTGAATTGAAAACAAGTGAAACCCAGCAGCTTATCTATCATGCATGCCCTGTCTACCCATTTACTTGTCCATCGATCCTTGTGTCATGCAATTGTACTTTCACCTACCACTCTAGTCTCTAGGTGATTAGGCCCTTAATTTCCTTACGTTTACCCTTGCACGCGCGCGTGCCGTGCTGGCCATTTGCTAGCTCGACAGCCGACACGTGCCACATATATGCAAAGCCCAACGCTTTCCCTTCCATGGCTTTGCTTTGTCACGAGATCACGTCATGTGGCACAACTCTCTTCCGTGTAGCTTTCGGTTTATCGATCCCATGGTTAAGTTCTTTCTTTCCCATCATCCCATGCATGTCGCCATCGCAGCGGACAAAGGCAAATTAAAGCTAAGCAGGCTCCCCCAACCGCACCATGCAGCGCCCCTGGGCCGGCGGCGGGTCGCCGCATCACACCGCAACACACACTCGATCGAATTAACCACTTTGGATGATCAATCAACATTATAATATATAGTAGAGGAGATGGAGATCAGGAGATGTATATTAGCAGAGTACGACTATGGCTTGTGCTGATTGCGCCTGCGACTGCGATGCGAAGCATGTACTCCGTATTGTTTATCTACGCTAATGGCACGCGTGCTAATCAAGAAGGCTTAATCCCACCAAGATTGTTGCTTAATTTGATCCGACTAAGCCTCCACGTACTGTGCATTTGCCTGGTACGGTCAATGATCGTGTTCATACCTTGTGCTTGTGGTCTGTTAATCGTGGTTTTTTGTCCCCAGCTTCATCAGTTCTCCGTGTGTTTCTATAGTGATAAACTAAAATCAGGTTTGTCGCTTCTGTGCCTAGCTAGGACGTAAGTATGACATATAGGATGATTCTATAGCTAGCCTGTGCTCAGACCACGGCCACAGGGTTGCACAATGACTTCTTTTTTTTGCCGTATTGTCTTTGCTACCACAATTTGCTTGAGAGTCTATTTTATTTAATAAACAAACTTTTTATTTTCTGAATCCTTTACGATACTTCGTGTTGCGAAAATTGATACCATGAAGAAGATTTGTTCGAACGACTCATCGTAATTCTTAGTTATAGAAGTTACTTTCTAGTTTCTTGGATTTCTGATCCAAAGCAATTTTACCTGAAATGGATGTTGAGTTTGAATAAAATTACAGGTGAATCTAAATTTTATAAAAAAAATGGACTTTGCGCCAACAAGTCGCAGGTTTTTTCACTGGAAAAATTTATCGCAACCACTTTAATTGTGCGTTCTAGGGAGAACATTACTCCATGACAGTAGTCAGTACACACATATACACATGGAATTACAGTTTTGTAGATTAATTACCCAAGGGAAGAGGCACATCTAAGCTTAGAGGCAACCCAAAAAATAGTTAGTGGAGATGGCATGATGGCACGTTGCGTGCATGAATGTGCAAATTAAGATATAAATTTAGTGATGAGATCCCCACAAAGTAGGGGTGAACAAATGATGGTGTGATAACGTGGCATGGTTGCATTTGTAAAAAGAAAATAGTTTGTGAGGATGGCTCGATCGAGATGACAAATTGCACGCATGCATGTGCGAAAAAAAAGCATTTAGTGATGAGATCCCCACAAAGTAGATATCGACAATGGTTGCATTGTATTGGAAAAAAAATACTTACTATGGATGGTCTAAGATTTAGTGATAAGAATGGAGATGATACGTGGGTCTCGACTTAAAGCATATTTGCTATGTTAATGCTTTTATTCTGTTATCTTATTGCATTGTGTAACTGAAAAAAATCGTTTATCCCTGCTGTATATTTTTTTCACACTAATTAAGATGCAAGCTTGACGACTACATGACTTGTCGGCTTGTCGCGAAGTACAACTTGAAGTGGATGAGCATGTTTAAGTATATGATGTTTAGTTTCGTAGTTTCACAAGAAACCATCTTGATTGGAAGAAATTTGACGCGTACTTTGACTAACATGATATACGTATTTCATGGATCGATAAACAAAACAAGTATGGGCTTTGACTTGCTTCGATCTCCAAGCGTGTGATCAATCTCACCTAAGCAAAGCTGCACAGGCACGTACACACTCCATCCAAAAGTCAAAACATTTGGCGCCAAATCCAGCCGCGGGCCTTTCAACAGCAGTTAGGCAGCCACCTTCTCCCGCCCTCTGCTCGTCTCCATCTCCACTGGCTCCAGGCTCCAGCTACTCCTTCTCCTCTCCAATCGATCTCCCAAGCTCGCCGATCCGCTTCCCCATAAAACCAGGGCTGGCATTGTAGCAGCCGTAGCTATCAGATGTCCTCCACGTCCACCTCACGGCCACCACTCTGTCGGCCCTAATGGCCAAGTTGCCCATCATCGTCATCGTCGTCATCTTCCATGTCGGCCTGATCGTCCTGCTGCCCATCGCTGTCGCCGCCATGGCACCAGTAGCAGGACCAGTGCCCGACGAAGACCTGTCCGCGCTCCTCGCTTTCTGCTCCTCCGTCTCCTCGGACCCCGGCGGCGCCCTCGCCGACTGGGGCCGCTCTCCGGCGTTCTGCAACTGGACCGGCGTCGCGTGTAACAGCAGTAGCAGCACGCGGCGGGTCACGCAGCTGGTGCTCAGCGGCCGGGGGATCCGCGGCGTGATATCGCCGGCGCTGGGGAAGATGGCTTTCCTCACCGTTCTGGACCTGTCGAGCAACGGCTTCGCTGGCGAGATCCCATCGGAGCTGTCCGCGCTGTCGAGGCTGACGCAGCTGAGCCTGACGAACAACCTCCTATCCGGCGCGATCCCCGCCGGCATTGGGCTCCTGCCGGAGCTCTACTACCTCGACCTTTCCGGCAACCGCCTGACGGGCGGCATCCCGGAGACGCTCTTCTGCAACTGCTCCGCTTTACAGTACATGGACCTCTCCAACAACTCCCTCGCCGGCGACATCCCCTACGCCGACGAGTGCCGCCTCCCGAGCCTCCGATTCCTCCTCCTCTGGTCCAACTCCCTCTCCGGCCCGATCCCGCGGGCGATTTCAAACTCCGCCGCGCTCGAGTGGGTCGACCTCGAGTCCAACTACCTCGCCGGGGAGCTACCTCACAACGTGTTCGACAGATTGCCGCGGCTCCAGTTCCTCTACCTCTCCTACAACAACTTCTCCAGCAGCCACGGCAACACCAACCTCGACCCCTTCTTCCAATCCCTCAGCAACTGCACTCGCCTGCAAGAGCTCGAGCTCGCCGGGAACGGCCTCGGGGGGCCGCTCCCGCCTTCCATCGGCGAGCTCTCGCGCGGGCTCCGGCAGCTGCACCTCGAGGACAACGCCATCTCGGGCTCCATCCCGCCCAACATCTCCGGCCTCGTCAACCTCACCTACCTCAACCTCTCCAACAACCACCTCAACGGCTCCATCCCGCCGGAGATTTCGCGGCTCCGGCTGCTCGAGCGACTGTACCTCTCCAACAACTTCTTGTCCGGCGAGATCCCGAGGTCCATCGGCGAGCTCCCGCGCCTCGGCCTCGTGGACCTCTCGGGCAACATCCTCGCCGGCGCCATCCCGGACACGTTCTCCAACCTCACGCAGCTCAGGCGCCTGATGCTACACCACAACCGCCTCACCGGCGCCATTCCTCCTAGCCTCGGCGACTGCCAGAACCTCGAGATCCTCGACCTCTCCTACAATGGCCTCCGGGGCGAGATACCCGCGCATGTGGTGGCCGGCTTGAGCAGCCTTAAAATCTACCTTAACCTCTCCAGCAACCACCTGCAGGGCGCGCTCCCCATCGAGCTGAGCAAGATGGACATGGTCCTGGCGCTGGACCTGTCAAGCAATGAGATCGCTGGGGGCATCCCTTCGCAGCTCGGGGCCTGCGTCGCGCTCGAGTATCTCAACCTCTCCCGCAACGCGCTGCGGGGCGCGCTCCCCTCGTCCGTGGCCGCGCTCCCGTTCCTGCGGGCCATCGACGTGTCCCGGAACGAGCTCTCGGGCGCCCTCCCGGAGCCGGCCCTGCGCGCGTCCACCTCGCTCCGGGACGCGGACTTCTCGTACAACGACTTCTCTGGCGTGGTTCCCGTCCTCCCGAACCTGCCGGGCGCCGAGTTCCGTGGCAACCCCGGCCTCTGCGTCATTGCGGCGTGCGGAGGCGGGAGTCGGCGTCGGCACCGGCGCGCGGTGGTGCCGGCCGTGGTCAGCATCGTGGGGGCGGTGTGCGCCATGCTGTGCGCGGCGGCCGGTTGCCGGTGGGTGGCCGCGGTGAGAGCGAGGCGGCGCGAGTCCACGTGGCGCGTGGACGTGGAGGGCCAGGGGGAGAGGGAGCACCACCACCCGAGGATATCGTACCGGGAGCTGAGCGAGGCGACGGGCGGGTTCGAGGAGACGAGCCTGATCGGGGCCGGGCGGTTCGGGCGCGTGTACGAGGGCACGCTCCGGGGCGGGGCGCGCGTGGCCGTGAAGGTGCTGGACCCCAAGCTGGGCGGCGGCGGCGGCGAGGTGTCCGTGAGCTTCAGGCGCGAGTGCGAGGCGCTGCGGCGGACGCGGCACAAGAACCTCATCAGGGTCATCACCACCTGCAGCACGCCCAGCTTCCACGCGCTCGTGCTCCCGCTCATGCCGCGCGGAAGCCTCGAGGACCACCTCTACCCGCGGGATCGCGAGCGCCACGGCGGACCAGAAGGGCTCGACTTCCGGCAGCTCGTGAGCGTGGCCAGCGACGTCGCCGAGGGGATGGCGTACCTGCACCACTACTCGCCGGTCAGGGTCGTGCACTGCGACCTCAAGCCCAGCAACGTGCTCCTCGACGACGGGATGCGCGCCGTGATCTCGGACTTCGGCATCGCCAGGCTCGTCGCCGGCGCTGGCGCTGGAGAAACCACCAGCAGCACCACCAGCGACGAGTCCGCTCCGTGCAATAACTCCATCGCCACCGGACTGCTACAAGGCTCCGTTGGCTACATCGCTCCTGGTACGTACGTGTCGAGACGTACAACATTTTAAGTGTGTGCATGCATGATGGACGTGACATTAATCTGATCCCTGTGATTAACTGCTAATTTTGTTGGTTGAATCAGAGTATGGATTGGGAGGGAACCCTTCGGCGAGGGGCGACGTGTACAGCTTCGGCGTGATGCTGCTGCAGCTGATCACCGGGAAGCGGCCGACGGACGTGATCTTCGACGAGGGGCTCACGCTGCACGACTGGGTCAGGCGCCACCACCCGCACGACATCGCCGCCGCCCTTGCGCACGCGCCCTGGGCGCGGCGGGACGCTGCTGCCGCTAACGGCATGGTGGCCGTCGAGCTGATCGAGCTGGGGCTCGCGTGCACGCACTACTCGCCGGCGCTGCGGCCCACCATGGAGGACGTCTGCCACGAGATCACGCTGCTCAGGGAGGACCTCGCCAAGCACGGCGGCGCCCACGATAACGAAGATGACAGCGGCGGCGGCCGGTCGTTCTCCACGACCAAGGACTCGCTGTTCTCCAACTCCAGTTAATTAATCTAGTACCAATCACCGCACAATCCATCTACCGGGGAAAAGCATATTTGGCTGCTGTTTCGAACTTTCGATCAATCCAGTGACTGTTTAACTAATCCCTGGTGGCGCGGGCGCATGCATTTTAGGTGATATCTCTGAATCTCTCCCTTTCTCTGGCGGTAAGAACTTCATAGTTTATTGGATGGGTTGGGGATTGCCTACTACTACTGGCGAGTAGTGCTAATTCTTTGAGTTGTTAAATCTTCAATGGAGGTGTACGTGACACTTGATTAATCCTCCGTGTTGCAAACATGTCAGACTCCATTAATTACTTAGCCGGCCATGGATGATCATGTCCGGAAGAGAAAATGATCTTGAGTTAGGTCATTATTCAGGTGCTCCCCATGATACAGGCAATGTAGTTTAACGTTTTTTGTAGATTCGACAAGAACTTGCACACTCTTTGTCAGATTATTTAGGCTTTAACATCAGCACGCTTGCTAGCTTTAGTTAGTCAGATTCAGGGTATGTAGCAGAAAGCGATCGACCATTACCTCAAACATTTTACTATCGTTTGTGGGGTTTTGACCTGAATATATAATAGAGGTCTTCAGGCCGATATTAGCATGAGATGTGTACAAGTCTATCAAAAGGTGTCAAGGTATATGAGCTTAATTATGTGATATGTTCATACTCAGCTTGTGACCTTGCATCATCAATTCCATATTAAAAGGATATATAAGTTGGGCAGTGATTAATGAAAGAAGAGACTATAGTACTATCTGACGCAGCACATTGGAATATTGATGATGCAATTACGCCATATGATGATCAAACTTTTGGGATTGTTGCTGGCAGAGCAGCAGTACGTAAGCAAAAGGTTGATGTGATGGTAATCAAGTGACTTATCTGTTCATGCTGCATTTGCGTACCAAACTGCGCATTTGATTTGTCTGTTGTTCTTTTCCGTACAAAAGAGAGAAACAGGGACAATTACAAAAGGCACAACACACAAAACATGCATTTTTAAAACTATAGAGTGCGATACATGCGCGCACGTACTATGGTCCAATGATCGTATCTCATTTGCACAATACCATCTCTTAAGCTATTGTAGAAATATGGGATTGGCACCCTAAATTGTATTCCACTATATTTATGACGTTGTATTGATCTGACCCTCATATGGGGTGTATATATAGAGGTACAATGGAGGAGATAGACTTGGAGTACAAGACAAATAATTTCTTTAAACTAATTCTATCTTATCTATAATCCCAACCTTATCATATCTCTAACATTCCCCCTCAGTCGTAGCGGGAGCGAAGCGGACGATTGCGACTGGATTTGAAGTCTTGTGCTTTCGTCGTCTTCTCCGCTTCGCCATCATCAACTGTGTCTTTGATGGACTGGTCCGTCACCTAGGGCAGTGCCTTCCGTCTCCTTCTGGTGCCGTCCCATGTCTCTCCTCTATTCCCTCCCGCGGTCATAGCGGGAGTGTCGTGGACCCTAGTGACGACGCGGACGCTTTGACTGGAGTTGTTGCCGACGAGTCGTTGTAGACGTCGTAGCCCATGATGTCGATGTCGAGATAGCCGATCATGATGTAGCCATGGTCGAGGTAGTCGTGGTCGAAGTAGTAGTCGTCGTAGTGGATGGAGCCGCAGCAAAAAAAAATTGCGCTATGATGATGTAGAGACGGAGCTGCAGTCGAAGACGATGCACCTTGCAGATTCAGAGGGTGTCGTCAGGAGGAGCGTCTTGCGTATGTCAGAGGACGCGTCGAAGGAGATGAGGCCGCCAATTTTGCCAGAATTGGAGGGAACCCATCGAGCACGCATCGGTTTTGCCAAGACCGTGCACACCGTGCGACCGCCAGTTTTGCCAGGGAAATCATCACAAATAGTGATGTTGGTGTCGATGCGGTCGAAGCCGTCGGAGACGCGGAGATGCCGTCGTCGGTGAAGATGACACGGGGATGCCGTCGTCGATGAAGATGAAGCGGGAATGCCGTCGTCAGTGATGCATCTTGCAGTAGAACTGTCAGAGGATGCGGGAGATGTCCATCCATGTGGACAAAGTGGTGGCGGCTGGTAGACGATGATTCTTGTTGAAGACCACGTTGACGATGAAGACCTTTGGCGAGGAAGTGTCGGCGATGGCGACAGCAGGCTTGTCGATGACGGTGAGTCGCTTGAAGGCGTCCCTTTTGGCGACGATGTGTCGATGCCGTGCTGTGGCGCCGTGCCCAAGAAGTCGACGAAGTATTGCATGTCGTTCCCACCGGCCTGCCGTGTGGATGGCTATATACGTGTTGACGTTGCTTCTCGTGTATATACTCGACGTAGAGGTAGCTCGTAGCTGGCTTGATGTAGTCGTAGAGCTTGAAGGCGTGATGTCGTTCGGTGCAGATCGTTCGGTGTAGATCGGTGCGTCGGCTCGGAGCAGATGAAGACCCAGGTTGTGTCGCGGCTGCTTGTTCGGTCCTCGGTTCTCGATGGAATTGCTTCCACTTCTGGACGTGATGAAGACCTGCACGTGCCTGATGTATCAGCTTGCTACGTCTGGGTGTATGTGCATGCATTACATGCACCTCACACGGCCGGATCTCCTGGACTGCATGTCAGTGGAGCAGGATCCCGTGCGGAGCTTGATGTCGTGGTAGGTCTCGCGCCGGCCGATCCCACGGAGCCGATCGATCATGTCGATGCGGAACGGCGACGGTGTGCAACAGGGGACCCGGATGAAGCCGGCACGGAATCGATCTGTTCCGAGGACCTTGGCAGCGTCGTGCGCGCCTGCCGTGTTGCCGTAGATCGTGATGCCGTGCAGTCGTAGTTGCCGCCGTGCCGGACGGACCGATCGGGCCATGATCGGCCAAGTCCGTGATGTCCGCGTTGCCATTGACGTAGCTGCAATGACTGATCAATGGTCGATTTCTCACCAGAAGATTGAGGATCGCCGGGTACTTGGATTTATGCGTGGCTAATGAAAATCAATCTAGTAGATTGGAAACTGGAAAAATCTAGAGATTGTCGAAACTTTGGAATTGATCTAAACTAATTGCTGATCGGAGGACAAACTATAGATGGGAGCCCTCGGGGAGATTACAGAGGAGGATCTTCCCGGAGGCGATGTGATGCTGCCAAAGATCGGCGACGTTAGTCTAACCGTTCTGATACCATGTACAAATATGGGATTGGCACCCTAAATTGTATTCCACTATATTTTTGATGTTGTATTGATCTGACCCTCATATGGGGTATATATATAGAGGTACAATGGAGGAGATAGACTTGGAGTACAAGATAAGTAATTCTTTTAAATCAATTCTATCTTATCTCTAATCCCAACCTTATCATATATTACGATATATGTTTAATTACCCCCTCCAATCTTCAATATTTAATTTTTGCCCCCCTTATAAGCAAATCCCGCCTCCGTCCCTTCACACAGGCAATGCCTTTTAAATAAAATATACACGAAAATCTACGTAGACTTAACACCGGACGCTCATCTCAAAGACAATGAAAACCTTGGACGGGTTCTGAGAGCAAGAAACAAACATAGAATCAATAACGAAACTTTGAAATAATTTCATAAGCAGGCATCATGAGGACAACTCTTTCTAGAGAAAAATCGTCCATCTCTAATTATTTGGTCTAATTGGTTAATTGCGGGCATTCTTGAGAGGCGGGTTGTTGTTGGAAAGCTCTAAGCATTTTTCTGAGGTCTCTCATGCATGGGAGGATTCTCACCGGAGACAATTAACCTGACGGTTCGGTATGGCCCCATAACCCCATTTGCAACTTTGCCATCTACACCCCGAGACAATCCTCCACCTTTTGTAGAGACGTAGCTTGACCCAAGAGGTCTAGGACCATAACAATTCTTGGAGCCACTTCATATCGGTCACCATTCCTGTCGTCGACTCAATCCATGAGCATTGAGACTGCCTCATCACCGACCTCCCAAAGAACGCACTAGAAGAGTTTTCCACTCCTCGGCCATGATCGCTCTATGTTTCCTACCTTAGTTTAGGAGGACATTCCAAGCCAAAGTTTTGCTTGCTCTATTGACCTCGGAGACACTTAGCTCCATGGGTTTTTTCTGCTATTTTTGTCCTCCCCCTTTTCTTTGGGACCTCCCTTGGGTCCTCGTTGTAAGTTCTTTCCTTCTAAAAAACAATTATCTTGATTCGTCTGATCTCCCCTTGGTTAATTCATCTGAATTAAGTCTGAACTAGGGTGTATGCCATTTGGCTGATCGAGTTTTTCTCCGAAAGAAAACCCAAGACCCATTTAGTGTTGCCTCATTTGCTTATTTCTTCTTCCAAGGTAAGCACGGAAAAAAGACTGATGGCCGGCACAATGAAAAACAGATGTTACAAATTTATGAGGCCAGTGGCAGTCAGTGTATCTTCACAATAATTGAAATTCACATTTTTCATTATTAATTAATCATCTCTTGCATTACTGACACGAGTACGCAACCTAAGTATTGATCCATCCATATATTTTCGTCTACATTTTCATCTTCGTATCGTCGAGATTGATAGGTGATGTCTAGTTCTTAATTGACACAAGTACCCGACCTAAGTACCTAGCAACTCCTTCTGTTATATAATTCTTGTCGAAATATTACATGTATCTAGACACTTTTTAGAAATATATACATCCATTTTTGTGCAATTTTGAGACAAGAATTATGAAACGGAGGGAGCAGTGCATAAGAACAACGTAGCCACACGTCCCCAACACGTGGTAACTCAGCCGAAAACCAGCAAAAACTACGTACTCCGTAACAGACTTTACATAGAGCTATATACAGCTAAGCTATAGTACGTAACTTTTCCTCAAAAAGCTACAGTACGTAATTAGTTTGGGTCAAACTCTCACAAGTTTTTTTCTTTTTTTACGGGAAACTCAAACCACAAGTTAACTAGTCCTGTTCGACAGTGGGCGCCTGCAAATGTCCAGAAACCTCTCTTTTCATGTACGCACGCATACATATCCGTCCGCTAAACAATCACAAATCCAAATAGGTTTCACGGGGATCGTATCCACAGCACCAGGCCCCACGTTTCAGCGACGCATGCGTGAATCCTTAGCCACTCACGCACGCGGCACGCCAGAACGCGGCCGGCCGGAGTCCAAAACTTGGCGCCAAAGTGTAAGCGCGGCCGACGGCAGTTAGGCAGGGCGCGGGCGAGGCGAATCGATGCTTCTTCTCCATCCTTCAAAACCACGCGCTGTGCAGAAAGAAAACGTTGCTATCGCCACGCCATTTCTAGTGCTTCCGATGTGATCCAGCTCAAGCTCCAGCTACGTATCCCTCAGCAGGCCAGCACCACGCGCTCTCATCTCATGGCGGCCGCGCCACCGACCCCCCTCTTCACCCTGGCGCCATGGTTTCTCCTCATCTTCCTCCTCCACAGCGCAAGCCCTGCTCATTCGGCCGACGGCAACGCGTCAGACGGCGACCGATCCACACTTCTCGCCTTCAAATCCGGCGTGTCCGGCGACCCGATGGGAGCGCTCGCCGGCTGGGGTTCCTCCCCGGACGTGTGCAGCTGGGCCGGCGTCGCTTGCAACGACACCGACACGGTGGCGCCGCGGCGAGTCGTGAAACTAGTACTCCGAGACCAGAAGCTCACGGGCGAGCTCTCCCCGGAGCTCGGCAACCTTTCCCACCTCAGGATACTCAACCTCTCCGGCAACCTCTTCACGGGCAGAATCCCACCGGAGCTCGGGAGCCTCTCCCGCCTCCAATCGCTCGACGCGTCGTCCAACATGCTGGCCGGCTCACCCCCGCCGGAGCTCGGGAACCTCTCGAGCCTCAGCTCCCTCGACCTCTCCCGGAACGCCTTCACTGGAGCAGTGCCGCCGGAGCTCGGGAGACTCTCCCGGCTCAAGCAGCTGAGCCTCGGCGACAATCAGTTCCAGGGGCCGATCCCCGTGGAGCTCACGCGGATCAGGAATCTGCAGTACCTCAATCTTGGCGAGAACAATCTGTCAGGCCGCATCCCGGCGGCAGTCTTCTGCAACCTCTCCGCCCTGCAGTACGTCGACTTCTCCTCCAACAACCTCGACGGCGAGATCCCCGATTGCCCGCTCCCCGAGCTGATGTTCCTCGTCTTGTGGTCGAACAACCTCGTCGGTGGGATCCCGCGTTCTCTCTCGAATTCAACGAAGCTCCGGTGGCTGCTGCTGGAGTCCAATTTCCTTACCGGCGAACTCCCGGGTTCCGACATGTTTGGCGCCATGAGAGGCCTTGAGCTGCTGTACCTGTCGTTCAACTACCTGCAGAGTCCGGGTAACAACAGCTCCGATCTCGAGCCATTCTTCGCCGGCCTGACGAACTGCACGGGACTCAAGGAGCTCGGCATCGCCGGTAACGACCTGGCCGGCACGATCCCGGAGACCGTCGGCCGCCTGCTCGCCCCGGGACTCGTGCAGCTCCACCTCGAGTTCAACAGCCTCTCCGGATCCATCCCTGCGAGCCTCTCCGGCCTCGCCAACCTCACGGCTCTGAACCTCTCCCACAACCACCTCAACGGCTCCATCCCGCCGGGCATCTTCTCCGGGATGCGGCGGCTCGAGCGGCTGCACCTCTCGGACAACTTCCTCTCGGGCGAGATCCCAACGTCGCTCGCCGCCGTCCCGCGGCTCGGGCTCCTCGACTTCTCCAATAACCTCCTCACGGGCGCGATCCCCGACACGCTCTGCTCCTCCAACCTCACGCAGCTGCGCGTGCTCTCGCTTCACCATAACCGCCTCGCCGGCGCCATTCCCCCCAGCCTTTCGCTCTGCGTCAACCTGCAGAACCTCGACCTCTCCCACAACATGCTTCTCAGCGAAATCCCCACGGACTTGCTGTCGTCCGGGGGGTTAAGCGGGTTGCTGTACCTGAACCTCTCCGGAAACCTTCTGGAAGGCCCGATCCCGGCGACCATCGGCGAGATGGCGATGCTACAAGCGCTCAACCTGTCTTCGAACAGACTCTCTGGAGCCATCCCGCCGCAGCTCGGCGGCTGCGTCGCGGTCGAGCAGCTCGACGTGTCCGGGAACGCGCTGGAAGGCGGCTTGCCGGAGGCAGTCGGGGCGCTGCCGTTCTTGCAGGTCCTCGACGTGTCCCGGAACAGCCTCACAGGCGCGCTGCCGCTGTCCTTGGAGACGGCGGCCTCGCTGCGGCAAGTGAACTTCTCCTACAACGGCTTCTCCGGCAAGGTGCCCAGCGGCGTCGCGGGGTTCCCGGCCGACGCGTTCCTCGGCGACCCAGGGATGTGTGCCGCGGGGACGACGATGCCCGGCTTGGCACGCTGCGGCGAAGCGAAGCGCAGCAGCAGCCGCGGATTGCTTCGTAACCGGCGCGTGGTGTTGCCCGTCGCCGTCACCGTCGCGAGCTTCACGCTGGCCATCCTCGGGCTCGCCGCTTGCCGCGCCATGGCGAGAGCCAGAGCCAGAACGGCGAGCGTGAGACGAGACGGGCGGCGGTCGACGCTGCTGGCGTACGGCCATGGCGACGAGCCAAGCGCAAGCGAGTGGGGGGACAACAAGAACAACAACAACAACCACCCGAGGATCTCGCACCGGGAGCTATCGGATGCCACGGGCGGGTTCGAGGAGTCGAGCCTGATCGGGGCGGGGCGGTTCGGGCGCGTGTACGAGGGCACGCTCCGCGACGGCACGCGGGTGGCGGTCAAGGTGCTCCTCGACCCGAAGAGCGGCTGCGGCGGGGGGGACGTGTCCCGGAGCTTCAAGCGGGAGTGCCAGGTGCTCCGGCGGACGCGGCACCGGAACCTGGTGCGCGTGGTCACCGCGTGCAGCGCGCCGCCGGACTTCCACGCGCTCGTGCTCCCGCTCATGCGCAACGGCAGCCTCGAGGGCCGCCTCTACCCGCGCGACGGCCGCCCCGGCCGCGGCCTCAGCCTCGCCCGGCTCGTCAGCGTGGCCAGCGACGTCGCCGAGGGCATGGCGTACCTGCACCACTACGCGCCGATGAGAGTGGTCCACTGCGACCTCAAGCCCAGCAACGTGCTCCTCGACGACGACATGACGGCCGTCGTGGCGGATTTCGGCATCGCGCGGCTGGTCAAGGACGTCGGCGACGAGGACGACGACTTCACTGGCTCTGATGCCGATCCTTGCAACTCCATTACCGGATTGCTACAAGGTTCCGTCGGCTACATCGCGCCAGGTATATACAAATTTCCAGTCAAATTAACAAGAGCAAATGCAATATTGTTCAAATTTCTCTGTAACATTGTCGTGGCGTTCTTCCATTTCTGTTTCAGAGTACGGATTGGGAGGCCACCCGTCGACGGAAGGCGACGTGTACAGCTTCGGCGTGATGGTGCTGGAGCTGATCACGGGGAAGCGGCCGACGGACGTGATCTTCCACGAGGGGCTCACGCTGCACGACTGGGTGCGGCGCCACCACCCGCACGACGTCGCCGCCGTCGTCGCGCGGTCGTGGCTGACGGACTTGGAGGCGTCGGCGGTGCGGCAGGCAGACGAGAGGTCGATGACCAGGGCGGAGGTCGTGGGCGAGCTGATCGAGCTCGGGCTCGCGTGCACGCAGCACTCGCCGTCGGCCCGGCCCACCATGGTGGAGGTGTGCCACGAGATGACACTCCTCCGGGAAGACCTCTCCAAGCTCGGCGGTGGCGGCGCGGTGGAGTCGGTGGCCATGACGGCCAGCGAGGGCTCGTCCTTCTCCACCACCGATTCGTCTTTCTGATACGTTCGTGGTGGCGAATTCAGGATGCAGTCAAACTTTGCCGCTGCACAATTTGATCCTCTGTTTGTATACGGCAAGGCAAGTTACAATTTCTTCAACATATAACATCGATGATAATGCTGAAACAACATATACCATTCTGAAGTAGGAGAAAAGACCTTGTCAAGGTGAATACGGCCAGCAAGACAATGTGTTGCTTCTATTATTTGCTTCTGATACCTGAAGCAAGACAATTTTTCTGAGGCTAGTAGAGTAACATAGAAATTTATAAGTAGTCACTTATTATTCAGTTTTGGCTTCTAACTATACACACAGAGCGGAATTAGACTGACCGAAATTCAATAATATGATAGTTTAAAGCATTCAGTAAACCAAGAGATTGCTACTCTTGTCAGGTTTTCTAATTAGGTGGAATCAATACTGAAATGCATAATCTAGGATTAAAGGCAGACCAAATGCCTTGATTTATTGTCCGTACCAAATGGAAGGACCTTGAAAAATTATTTTTCTCTTAGGCATTAACACAAGCACATGTTGAGCACAAATGTTACTATTGTTCCATACCTCAAAGAAACTGAAGGGCGGGGATGGCTTCCGACGAACGTGCGCCATGCCGGACGACGTCGAGGTGGGCTGCATTCCCATCAGGTTCGAGTGGCAGCGTTGGAGATTCTAGTGGAGGTCAAGTTGGCGCAGCAGCACCGTCACGGTGAGCAGCTGCGCCATGGAAACGCCGCGGAGATAGTGGTGCTGCCGACCACTTGGATCCCGATGCCGCCGCCATCTCCTTATTCCGCCGGCACCGCCCAGATCTCATCGTCCTTCGCAACGTCTCCGCCCGCCTGCAGCCGGCCATATCCCACCACCACACGCGGCATCCCAGAGACCGATCTAAGGAGACGCAGCGGATCGCCGGATACGGTCCTCTTGATCCGGCCCTCTCGACGGTAGGGTTTAGAGATTGGGGGCGTGCGTTCGGGGAGGAGAGAGGAACAGGGTCGTTGCCGGTTCTGCGTACGTGCGCGGTGGTATACAGGGCAGCAACGGCCTGAATTGACGGCAACACCAGCGGAGGCCTAGGTTTCGGTGTGGCCGACGCGAGTCGGGAATGGCGGCCAACAGGATCTCGATTCAGCGAGAGGAGGCCAGAGAGGAAACGAGGAAGAGGGATGGTGATGGCAGGGGGAACCGTTGCCGGGGTGGTGAGGGCGGCGGAGGCGGTGGAGGAGAGCGGGGCCAACGCGATAGTGGAGGAGAGTTGGCTGCGGGCATGATGGTAGGTCGCGCTTGCTGGAGTAATTTGCGGGAGAGGAGGAGGGGCACGTGGCTCCCATCGGCAATCACAAGGGGAGGAAGAGGTGTACGTGGTAGCCATCCACGAAGGGGCGCAGGGCGGCTTGGGTGAGCCCGGGGTTCACCTAATTATTTTACATGATGTACACGTATGATAAAATTCATACGACGGTTTTGTATGACAAGACCCATATTAGCACTCAGTCAGTAGGTGGGGCCATGGACTCACATCATTGGGAAATTTGCCTGAGTCTGATTGTACACACATTGTACATATCATCGTATGCAAGGCATTTCCGTTGAGTAAGCGCATGAACGGAAAGGGAATCGCGCTTGCCTGCCTGTCGAAGGGTTGGACGGACGTACGACGGACACACAGACAGACGTACGTAACTGGAAATTAAGGAATAATAAAGATATTTTTTTTTCTTTCCTAGCAGGCTCACTGTCATCCTCTTTTTCTAGTCTTGATATCCGTGTAGTGGCGGTATCTTGCAGAAGAAATCATCTCTTACTTTTCTCTCAACCTCTCTCTTCCAAATCAGTTTAAAGTAAGAGAGAGAAGTTATAGTGCCTTAGTTGGAGATGTCCTAAGAGCAACTCCAATAGTACACTTAAGCTGTTACTAAAGCATGCCACATAATTTTTTTGATGATGTGGATGGGAGAGAAAGTGAAAAAATGAAGTACCTGTTACTTGTATAAGAAACTGCTTGGACTCTTGTACCACAAGACACTAGTAACAACCAAATACTTGTTGGAGAGACCACTTGTTACCAAAACAGTTGCTTGGTGGGCTCCATCATCTTACATGAATCTCTAGTTTTGTAATGTTAGTACCAACTCTTAGTAACGATCTATTGCAAAAGTTTTTACTAGTCATGAGTTAAATATTCTTCCTTCTCTTAGTAATGGCTATAATACCCACTTGTTAAAGATGCCCTAAGTAACAACTTCTTCGGTAGGGCCTGACCTCCAGGTGGGCCGTGGGCCTACCACGTGTAGTATTTCCAGCAGCCCATTTCGTTGATAACCAACGCATGTAGCGATTTTTCATTACTTTTGGCCCATGTTAGTTCATCTTTTGCCCAGGTTGTATTTGAACAGTGTATTTCCCAACCTTTCCCAAATAGGCTAACCAGTTTTAGAAAAAGGCTGACCAGTAATGCACGGCAACGTAATGTGATACAAATCATAAACATAAGAAAGAAGAACTTTTAAGTGCGAATACCATAACATCAATATTATGTGTAAACTGTAACATTAGTGAAGTAATCTTTTGGTCAAAACGTACTCAGGTGAACTTGCCTCGTGCCCTCGTGATGATGGAAGCCGAAGTAAAGGTAGTATATCTTCTGAGACTTCCGAGTACAGCACACGGGCAGCCGAGCTGCCGAGTAAAACGAAAGGAATCAGAACGTATCTGTATCTCATTCCTGCTTTTACACCACGACCGGAAGACGAAGCAAATCTGACCAAACAGCCGCGCCCGTCTTCTTCGCAGATTCCTTTTTCTTCGATCGACATCCTCAAAGAAAAAGGAAGAAAAACTTCTGCGAACCCTCCCCAAAAAGCCTGCGCGATTCCTCCCCAAAAACTTCTGAACTTCCCGATTTCACCCGACACAGCCCCAAAAGTCCTAGCGATTACACCGATCAAGCCACCACAACGATGAAGCCCGGCTCCCGCAAGCGCGGCCCGCCGCCGCCGGGCTTCGTGGAGGACCGATCGGAGGCGGCGGCCCGAGTCGAGCGGCTTCTCCAGTACCGGTTCCACGACCGCGCCCTGCTTGAGCTGGCGCTCACCCATCAGTCCTTCTCCGGCGGCGCCGCCTCGTACCAGCGGCTCGAGTTCCTCGGCGACGCGGCGCTCGACCTCGCCTTCTCCGACTTCCTGTACCGGGCCAACCCCACCCTCGGCCCTGGCGAGCTCACCACGCTCCGGGCTGCCAACATCTCGACCGAGAAGCTTGCGCGCGTCGCCGTGCGCCACGACCTCTACCCGCTGCTCCGACGTGCCTGTCCTCCCCTCGACCTGCTGGTAAGCATCCTCTTCTCCTGAAATTTTCTTATGTTGGCAAATCACTATTGAAGTAGTAATGATGTGTTCACTTTGACTGTCCACTTACCACTCGAGCGATCCATCGGCCTTGACTTGAGGACCAGGCATTAGCAGCTAAACACTTAACAATCATTGCATATTAGATGTTCTATATCGAGGGCCTTTTATTCTTTGCCCTTTGGTTTCGGCCTCTCATCAGTCTCATGCTTACTCTTTATTTATAAGTGTAAAAAGGCAGATCTCCTGGCTTCTTTCTTCCAGAAAAATGGTAACTGATAGAAAGTGTTATGTACTCTTAGCAATGCTCTAAACTCTCAGTCATACATAGTGGTAAAATATTGCTTCATCCCATAGTCTAGGAGTAAGCACTCCCATCGGTCCAAATGGTGGAATTATGCCTGTTTCCGAGTTCAGGCCCATGCAATTTAACACTGGTTTCGATGGCATTCAGAGGATGAACTGCGGTTCACATTATCCTGAATTCCTGATGGTAAATTATATTTCTCCGAGTCACAAAACACTGTAAATTCATTTTAAACCTGGCAGACCAATTTTTGTGTTTACTTCTAATGTACCTTCCGGACGTAGTTACATTTAGTACTTCAATGGTAGACCCTAATACATCCATACCCAGGTCTAGAATAAACATAAAAAGGTAACACTGTATGGAAATTGCAAAAGGTTGTGATTTGTTTGGCGAACACCTGGTTTAAACAATGTCATCCTTAACCATAGGTACTTTGCATTGCATCTTTGTTGCAGTTGATTTTGACCTAGCTGTGTTGTCTTGTTTGAGCCTGCTCTGAAGTGTCACTCATGCACCCTGCTGGACTCCAGTAGCCAAACAAGCAACTTAATTTTTTTGACATACACAAACAAAATTGTTTATAGTTCATTTCAATTTCAATTTTTGAACTCTACTGCACTTACATACATCTGGTCAATTTTTATGTCTCACCATCCTTACTCTGCAATCTTGTTTCTAACAATAACCGGCTTGTTCATCACAATACTTGTGGTCCATCCATGTTGGTTTGCACCTCTTAAACATAACTGGAATGCAGTTGACGATTTTCATGTCTATAATGAAACACACGTTTTTTTATCAAACATTTTTCCATTACCTATCTAATAGCTTTAAGCATCCATTAGTTCTGACTTTAGTTCAGAGTAGATTCTTGTTGGTTTCTTTATCTATTCCAGTGCGAGTAAATAATTGCATATTTTATCTCATTGAGATGTCAATTTTTTTTTTGAAATAATGGGCACCCCCCATCGATTTCCAGCAAAGCATAGTATCCTTACAGACATGTCTGATTGAGATGTCAATACTAGACCAACTGTTTTGGTGATAATTATTCTCTTACCAGGTAGGCCTCTAATTATGCAGGTAGGCCAGTTTATTGAGTTGGTAAAACAAGAGCTAGAGGATGACTTTTCCACTGCACCTTATGGTGGTTGTGTTGTGAAGGCTCCCAAGGTGCTTGCTGATATAGTTGAGGCCATTGCCGCTGCTGTCTATATGGACTGCAAATCTGACATTGAAAAGTTCTGGAAGGTTTTGAGCCATTTCTCATGTTGTTTCCGTTCATTTATATGTTGATTTATGTCCCCAAAAAATAACTTAATTATTAACTCGATCATCATATGGTAGCAAAAAATCTATATGATTTTTAATGTATCTTTTATGAATATTCTGATGATAGTAACTTTGTATGACCAATCTAAGAACTTTTACTGATGGTACTCCCTCCGATCCATAAAAAGTGTCGCCCACTTAGTACAAAATTTGTACTAACTTGGTACAAAATGGGCGACACTTTTTATGGATCAGAGGGAGTACTTGTCAATGTTAGAAAATTTTGACTTCCTGCTCTGTAAATTAAGCAACATATTAATATATGGAGAGAGTAGTTTAATTGCAATAATTGCAAATAAGCTGGTAATGATATTCGTGTTTATTATTTAGGTAACAAGGCGGCTCTTCGAGCCCCTTATCACGGTAGAAACAATGCATGAGCAACCTATGTCAATGTTGAATGAACTATGCCAGAAACATGGGATGGTTCCACAATTCAAGGAATCGAAGAAAGGTGAAATGACGGTGATAAAAATATTTGTTGGTGGGGCACTTGTTGGGATGGGCTCCTCAGAGCAGAGAGCAATTGCTAAGCTCAATGCTTCACGGGATGCAGTAAGCAAGCTTCTTGGTGATCCCAAGCAGCAAGTGTTGACAACTGGGGTTGGCCCTGGATTGGTGGTTGAGGTTGAAGATCTGAGGGAATGCAAGCAGAAGCTTAACGAGCAGTGCAGCAAGAAACATTGGCCAAAACCCATCTTTAAGTAAGATTCTACTACTCTATTAATTTTTAGCTTATTTATCATGTTTGCTAGTTTAACCTTTCCTGCAACACTCCTCAAAATAGGCATATCTTTCTCACACATACACTAGCAATGTTTGTTAATCATCTGGTTTATTTGTTCTGATCTCTTAAGCGTGACTGATCATTGCCGCACCTTATAATTTTTTAAAAATAATTCTAAGTTCGCTTCTCTTAGTATCATTTATGATTCATCTTAGCATAGTACTATTTATCAGGACCTGAAAAGAATTTTCGTATTTATCAGCTGTGTTTAGTGTTTACTACCACCCTCCATAGCCACACCTCTGATATGTCTGGACCGGCCTTGTTTACTACCTCCCTCCAAACTCTCATTCCCCTTCCCATTAGTTGCCAAACATTCTGAGTTAGTTTTATATTGAAATAATCAGAAAAGATTAAGTGGCATAGTGGGGATTTGACTGATTACCATTTGGTGCATTATATAACTACATTTTGCGTGTTCACCATTACATGATTACTTCATTGCATTTATTTTTCAGGTTAGAGAAGGAAGATGGTCCTGCACATGATAGGAAGTTCATGTACTCTGTTGAGGTAGAAACCCAAAATGGTACATATTTCGCTAGAGGTGATCCGATGTCAAGGGTAAAGTATGCAGAGAACTCCGGTGGGCAGAAGATGTTGGAACTTCTATTAAAATTAAAATTGTGAGTTCTTTTGAACTTTTTTTGAGTAACCACGGGGAAAGGCTCTCCAGCTGCATATATCAACTCAAAATCGGAGAGTTTATGAAACTAAGGCTATGTAGTCACATCACAGACTGATGTGTACCAATAGATCTCTGATTGCTAAAATCAGAATATCCAAATGATAAGGGAAAACAATAACTAGTGAACTCAACGAAACTACCTAGTCAGGCATAGAAGTCTAGAGGACTAACAACGTATAAACAATCTTTTGCATGCACGAGAGGGAGTGTTCAGAGTCGTCGAAAGACATCCCACGCGGAGTAAAGACAAATTGCACCAACTCCACTTGCTTCCTCGGCAGTTGAGGTGATTTGAAAACTAGCAAGTCAACGAGTGTTGGCATCCTGTTGAAGGGCATCACCGCCACTGGCTGGAATGAAGAGTTGTCATCACTGCGAGCTGCTCCACTAACGCTATCAAAGGGCACTGCGACCTTGGGTATCATCACACAACGCCTGGCACTCGGCGAAGCAAAGTGTGCTTCTTGTGACGGCTAAGGACAACGGTCAGTTGAGACTTCACCAAGGACACGAAACTCACTTGCATGCTATCAACCATTGCCACGAGATTGCCTCAACATAGTACGTCTAATCGGTAGCCATAGTTGAAATAGAAGTCACACATGGGGGAGCGGTTCCCACTGGAGCAACGTGAGGAGGCAAAGGGGGATCCCATCTACAATACAATGGAAGGAGTGAATGGACGTTGACGAGGGTCGTCGAAGTCCACCACCTGCAATGAACCCCTCAGTGTTGTTCTATTGCAACAATATATACTCCCTCCGATCCATATAAGTGTTTTACATTTAGTACAACTTTATACCAAGTTAATACAAAATCTTAAACATTTATTATGAATCAGAAGGAGTAGCTCACTGCATGATTGCTAGCATCGTGTATCGTACACCATGTATGTACGTCTAAAGGCTACAAAACCAAATGTTACACTTTGAATTCGAAACTTCATGTCAGAAAGACGAATACATGGTGGTGCACGACCCCTCGCTGGCCGTTACCGACGCCATCGGGTGCTTGGCGAGGTCTTCCGTGAGGAGCGTGATCTCGCGGCACACTTCCACCATGGTCGGCCGCACCGGCGGCGAGTGTTGTGTGCACGCGAGCCCGAGGTCGATCAGCTGGGCCATGGCGTCCGCCGGCAACGCCGAAGGCGACTCCGTCAGCGACGTCGACCGCGCGACGACGGCGGCGTCCTCGTGTGGGTGGTGCCGGCTGACCCAATCGTGCAGCGTGAGCCCCTCGTGGAAGATCACATCCGTCGGGCGCTTCCCCGTGATCAACTCCAGCAGCATCACGCCAAAGCTGTAGACGTCGCCTTGTGTCGAAGGGCGGCCTCCCAATCCGTACTCTAAAACAGGGCAAGAAACCACAAGCTAAAAGTGTTAAGAGACCAAGAACGTGACATGCAAATAAAAACCAGCAGTTTATTTATTTACTTACCTGGTGCCATGTAGCCGACAGAGCCTTGTAACAGTCCGGTAATGGAGTTGCACGGATCAGCATCAGAGCCAGTGAACTCGTCGTTGTCGTTGTCTTCCTTGAGCAACTTGGCGATGCCGAAGTCGGCCACGACGGCTGTCATTTCGTCGTCGAGGAGCACGTTGCTGGGCTTGAGGTCGCAATGCACGACGCGGATGGGCGCGTAGTGATGCAGGTATGCCATCCCCTCGGCGACGTCGCTCGCAACGCTCATGAGCCGGGCTAGGCTCAGGCCACGGACCAGGCGCCCGTCGTGCGGGTAGAGGCGGCTCTCGAGGCTGCCGTTGCGCATGAGCGGGAGTACGAGTGCGTGGAAGTCCGGCGGCGCGCTGCATGTGGTGATCACGCGCACCAGGTTCCGGTGCCGCGTCCGGCGCAGCACCTGGCACTCCCGCTTGAAGCTTCGGGACACGTCACCGCTACCTCCGTTCTTTGGGTCCAGCAACACCTTGACGGCGACCCGTGTGCCGTCACGGAGTGTGCCCTCGTACACCCGCCCGAACCGCCCCGCCCCGATCAGGCTCGACTGCTCGAATCCCCCCGTCGCCTCCGAGAGCTCCCGGTGCGAGATCCTCGGGTGATCTCTCGGCTCTTCACTGTAGCCGCTGTAAGAGAGCAGGGTCGTCGTCGACCGCCGCCCGTCCCCTCCTCTCAGAATCGTTGTCCCGGCTGCCATGGCACTGCATGCGGTGATCCCGAGGATAGCCAACGTGAAGCACAACACCGTGACGACCACGGGCAACACCGCCCGCCGGTTACGCCCGCCGCAATGAGGCAAGCCGGGCATCGTCATCATCCCCGTGAAGCACAGCCCGGTGTTGCCGAGGAATGCATCCGCCGGGGACCAAGCGTAGGCGCCACCGCTTGGGACCTCGCCAGAGAAGCCGTTGTAGGAGAAGTTGACACGCCGCAGCTTTGGCAGGTGCACCAAGGACAGAGGCAACGAGCCGGTGAGGAAATTACGGGACACGTCAAGGACTTGCAAAGCCGACAACCTCCCAACAGTCTCCGGCAAGACACCTTCCAGCGTGTTGCCTGACAGGTCGAGGTATTCGAGCGCGATGCAGCCACCGAGCTCCGGGGGGATCGAGCCGAAGAGCCGGTTGGATGAAAGGTTGAGTGCTTGCAGCGCCGCCATCTCGCCGATGGTTGCCGGGATCGGGCCTTCCAGGAGGTTGCATGAGAGGTTCACATACACCAAGCCTCTTAACCCTCCGGACAACAATCCGCTCGGAATCTTGCCTCGCAACATGTTGTGGGAGAGGTCGAGCTTTTGCAGGTTCACGCATTGAACAAGGCTCGCAGGAATGGCGCCGGCGAGCTGGTTGTTATGCAGTGCGAGCACAAGCAGCTGCTTGAGGCCGCCGAACGTGCCTGGGATCGCGCCGATGAGCTGGTTCTGCGACAAGTCGACGAGCCCGAGACTTGGGATCGTGCCGATCGACGGCGGGATGTTGCCAGAGAGCAGGTTGTCCGAGAGATGCAATTGCTCGAGCCGCTGCATCCCACCGATGCCCGGCGGGATGGGGCCGCTGAGGTGGTTGTGGGAGATATTTAGTATGCTGAGGTTGGCGAGACCGAGGAGGCCCGTTGGAATGGATCCAGAGATGTTGTTGAACTCGAGGTACAACTGCGTGAGTCCCGGGGAGAGGCGGCCGACGACCGGCGGAATCGTGCCAGCGAGGTCGTTCCCGGCGATGCCGAGCTCCTCAAGGCCGGTGCAGTTGGTCAGCGACGAGAAGAAAGGCTCGAGGTCCGAATTATTGTTTGAGCTCTTGAGGTAGTTGAACGACAGGTGGAGGTACTTGAGGCTCCCCATGCCGCGGAACATGTGGGACGACGGCAGCTCACCGGTGAGGATGTTGGAATGCAGCAGCAGCCACCGGAGCTTCGTCGAGTTGGACAGCGAGCGGGGGATCCCGCCAACGAGGTTGTTGGACCACAAGACGAGGTACGTTAAGTTGGGGAGCGGGCAGGACGGGATCTCGCCACCGAGGGAGTTGGAGTAGAGGCCAATGTACCGCAAGGCGGAGCCATTGCAGAAGACGGACGCCGGGATGTGGCCGGAGAGGTTGTTCCCGCCGAGGTTGAGGTACTCCAAGTTTGGAACCCACGCGAGCTCCACTGGGATCGAACCCTGAAACTGGTTGAAGCTGAGGCTCAGCCGCTTGAGCCGAGAGAGGCTCCCGAGCTCCGGCGGGATTCTCCCGGCGAAGAGGTTGCTGGAGAGGTCGAGTGTCCTGAGGTGGGAGAGGTTGCCAAGAGCGGGGGAGATCTCGCCGGAGAGCTCCAGGTCTGTTAGTACTAATTTCACGACACGCGGCGCCGCCGCCGCCACGGTGCCGGAGCAAGTGACCCCGGCCCAGCTGCACATGTCAGGCGAGGCGCCCCAGCTGGCGAGCGCTCCCTTGGGGTCGCCGGACACGCCGGACTTGAAGGCTAAAAGCGCGGAGCGGTCGGCCTCCGATGACGACGCGCCCGCAAGAAGAGTCCTGCTTGCACCATGGAAGAGGAAGAGGAGAAATGCGGACGCAAGAGCCGAGGTTGGCATGGCCGCCATGAGAGCGTGGTGCTGCATGTGCATGGGGATAGCTGGAGCTCGAGGTCAAATCGAAGGGGCTTGCTGACGGCAACATTTGTTGCACAGCATGCGGTTTTAAAGGACCGGAAAGCGCCCGCGCCCTGCCTAATTGCCGTCTGGCTGCCGCTAACCAATGTTTGGACTCGGACCGGCGGCCGGCGTGTGTGTGACACGTGGCACAGCGCGAGTGGCTGAAAACGTGGGGCCGGCCTGGTGATGTGGGTAAGATCTCGAGGGAAGTCTAATTGGATGCCAACTAATTAATCAGCCTTTGGAAAATTAAGGTAATTTTGATTTTTAAGTGACAGTGGACTGTGATTTCTTTAGCATTGTTTCATGACTAACAAAGTAACAAGTGGACGTAATCGTGTACGTGTGCGTCACATTCTGTGCGTGCAAGAAAAGGTAGGGTTTCGAGATGCGTGGGGGACCCGAGAGAGATTTGCACGCGTACGAGTCCACTGTCCACGGTGTAACAGATCGATCTACGTATGCTAATTGGATGGTTTGATCCAAACTAGGTAATTAATTAGCCGTGTGTGGCCATGTTGATGTCGTGAGGTCAACCTGGTTTGCTGGCTTTCGGCTGACCTGCGTTTATGGGGGTGTGGCAACGTTTTGCATGCTATGCTATGCACTACGTACTAGCTACTTCCGGGTGTGGCTAATGCCTCTGCCTTCCTTGTCAGTGACAATCTCCTCTTCCGTCAATAAACGGGCAGGTGATCTCGTCGGTGAGGACCGAGGTGGTTGTGAGAGGACGATAGCAACCACACTGCACGTCAGGACCTGGCCCTGCACTCCTGGAGGCGATTCTCGTAGAGGTAGAGCACCCTGCAGGCAGTTCTCGGAGAGGTAGGGCAGCTTGTGAGAGTGTTGGACCCAAAACTGAAAGCCGAGTACCCGTAGGCGCAGCTCGGCCAGCGGCGCTTGGAGGGCAAGCTCACTAGAGCGATTCGAACAGGGCCAAATATCAGGCAAAGGGGTCAAGGGGAGGACTGCGAATGAGATTAAAAACAACTTTGGAGGACCTTTGTCTGCTTTGGCATGTGCCGCATGTTCGACGGGTTACAAATTCGCACCAATCCCACCAAGCCCATTTGAAATTGCTATCTTCCGCAGCTTACAAATTAACATAGCCAAGTCACCAGCAAGGATTTAGCAGAGGCGTCCTCGTGCATACAACTCCAAACTAACGTGCAATCACTACCAGGGTCCAGCCGTCCAGAAATGTCAATCGCTAAGGAGTTACTAGTATGTATAATGTATGTGTACATATCAGCTAATTGTTTTACAGAAATGGAATATTATATTGCGGAAGAGTTATAATCGCAAGTAAACTCTAGTTTCAGAAAAGGCAATATATACAGGAGTGCTTAACTGAATTTGGACTCGTAGAACTTATGCCGCAAGGAGTTTCTGGATGTCCTTCTGCAAGAAAATTCATGGCAAGAAGACTGAGCACAAGAGATATCAAAAGGTCGTAAAAAGAATAGAATAATATGCAGGAAATCTTGCCAGATGTGGTGTAATATATAATGAAGAAATACAGAAGTTTGTCGTTCTTAAGAGTTGAGAGATTTCAAAGGTAATGTGTGTATTTACCAAAGCCATCTTTTTTTGACTGAAATATAGTAGCAAAATGGGCCGAAAGTAAACTAATGGATTAATTCGATATTAAGATAAATGGACTTTTGACTGATGGACTATGCTTTCCGGTCCATACTGATACTGATACCAGGAAATACAATTACAGGTTATATGACCACCATCCACTACTGCAATTTGGTACTTTTTAATACAAAAGTGAGCACCATAGGTCTACTTTTGACTAACTGGGCAAGTTCTTGTCAGTTTCACCTAAAGTTCCGAATCACACAATCCTACAATATGCAGAAAATTGAAACACTTGCCCAGCCCAGACTGCTTGCTTGTGGTGTGGGTGCCCCATAGGACTTAACATAATTACAGCAGTTAAGCTTACGCAAATCCTCAGCACTGCCGAAGTGTATACATTGACCTGTTAAAATAACTTGGAGCATGTGCCCTCTGGAGCACGCAGGTAGATTTAAGGCTCACCAGGACCCCCACACCATGCTAGGACCATGAAGTTGGTGTCAAGGTTAGTTTCAGGTGGATGAGCACACCCCAAAGATTGAAGCCCATAAGGGACTGTGTTGTTATATGTTATATACAAAGAAATAAGCATATATGTTCAGTATCCTTTTAGAAACACATGCCAACATATGTTGGGAATCTTACAAACAGAGACCAGGATTCAGTAAAAACTAGACAAAATTTGAAAGATCACACTAGATGATACTAGTGTTTGATCTTTACAGTCACAATATGAAAGGACAAAAATGTGTGTGGGAGAGGGAGTTCATTTTGGGAAGTTAATTTTCCAAATGAAGAGAATGGTAGCAAGAATGGTATAAAATCACAGACAAACTTCACGCACCTCAATCTGGAATGGTGAAGTTGTTGGTGGGTACCTCTCCACAACTTTGCCATTTTTGTCCACTAAGAACTTCTCAAAGTTCCACTTCACTAGATCACCCAAAAACCCTCCAGCACTCGACTTAAGAAACTTATAAATAGGGGCTGTGTTGGGTCCGTTCACATCAACCTGCCATTGCATGCATATCCCATTACTTGAGGCAAATCGAAGGAAACACTGGATACAAAACATGGCTTCTTAAATTGGAATTACTATATACCTTATCAAAAATAGGAAATTCAGCCTTAAATCTTGTACAGGCAAACTGCTTTATCTGTGAATTTGATCCAGGTTCTTGAAAACCAAATTGATTACATGGAAATGCCAGAATCTCAAATCCTGCAATTAAAAAGTATAAAAAAATGTACGATGGTATCAAGCCTACTAAGATCGTAAAATCCATGTTCAACCATGCCAACAAGAAACTGTAGAAAAGATAATGTTAAGTGTTTCTTAGTTACTGGTCAGTTTCTTATGCACTTTGGATGGTTTATTGATACAATAAGAAGCTACCAGTTTGTGGTTTTTACTTAAAATCGTAGGGGTTATTCAGGTGTATAATCCAATATATATGTCACCAGTAACAAATGGAGGATGTGTTCTCAAGGAAATAGGAGAAAACATCATCTAGTCCTAATCACAACAATTATCTGTCCTGCTAAATAGGAAGGCTTTTGAATGCCATGCATCCAAGGAAATTATATCAAGAAAGGTCATAAATGATTGAGTGATTCCATGAATAAATATGTATAAAGAAATACCCATATAGAGTAGGACTAAACCATGTTTCCTCTGATCTAAGCTTTTGTAATGTAATTACGACCAGACATATTTTAATGTAAGGGTAAAGGCAAGCAACTCAACATAATTCACAGTTCTTGTTTTACAAAACTGATAAATCAGCAATGTCTAGTCCTGTGAAAACAATGCCTAAACCACAGATGCATATTACCTTGAGTCTTGTACTTCTCGTAGAGATGAGATAGTTCAGTGTAATTCGCTGTTGTAAGCCCACTGGGTTTCACAGAAGAATGTGAGGTTCCATGGACTACACTGAATAACTTACTACACTGGGTATTACACAATAAAAGTACATCAAGAAAGTTACCATTGAGAAGCAACATTAACAATCAACAGTGGCTTTCCCTTGAACTTGCTAAGTGAAATACCTTTTCCATCAATATCCTGAACAACAGAGAAAAATTCTTCAGGCACGAAAGTTAAAAGGTTGTTGTTGTTGAAAGTTAAAAATGAAAATATTTAACCCCATCACACTCTTTGTTGACCCCTTTATGAATCATGTATTAATAACTCAACATATAAATGATTCTAAATTAAAAACATGGAAAAGCACTGGAAAAATATGTCTCATACTAAAAACAGCCAAAATACCCAAACCAGATGTTGCTTAGGAACAAAGATGAACACAGTACAGTAGAAGTCAAAATGAGCCACATGGCCCACATCCAATTTCATGAAAGTTAAATGCTAAAACAATTGTATCCCTTGGAATTTCCCATATTCTCTCTTTTCATCTTACTTCTGTGGCTCTCACTGATGTGTCCTGCATATGCAATTTAAGTCCGCAAACCAACCACACTAATATGTTAATCCAATGTACTAGCACATAAATAGTAGATAAATCTAAAAAGTGTGGGACTCCATATATTCCCTAAACCCACACAAGCCTTTCAAACATTTACTTAAGATTAGAGAAGAAACTGAAGTATGTTGCTAGCTCGCTTTGTTGAAAACTAGAACATCAGTAAACAACTGGAAATCCAACCTTTTTGGTCATTTCAGCATTGTGCTCTTAAAGTTTAACTCAGATGCTGAAATCATTTGATTCCTATAATAAGCATAAACTAGCTGATAAGAAAAGTTGTTTCTATACAAATTCTGCAGACGTATGACATGTTTATTATTAGTACATCCCAACAAGAGACTATATGAGTAAAACAGATCTCCCACGTACGTGTTTCACATGGAATGATACTTGACTGTGCTACCACAAGAGAAACATACTTTTTATCTTCTAAATTCAGAAAATTCGGCATGTTAGTGAACCTAGAGTTCCATCACATTGCAGCTCTGATAGCCAACGATGAACACTTGGATTGGCAAATAAAAGGCTTCTACTACATTAACCTTAATTGGCTAATGTCAAGACATTTTCAACAGCTCTATGTCTATTACCTCTGCACCTCCCAGGCTACCACAACATTTAAACAACATAACATCAACAATCAAATTCCATGAACATTTAACATGTCATCATACCGACAATTCGAACACATTAGCCCCCTCGGTATGCTGGAACACTCTGGTTTTAAATACTAGAAAGCTCCAAAATGCATTCAGCTGATTCAGCGAATTTCAAGCACACCCAACAATAGCGCAAAGCATATCGAATACTCTGCATTAGCATAGGAGATGTTCACAGCAACTCCCACCTACCTCAAGTCCTCAACGACACCCACCACATCAAACACCTAATACCCAAACAAGCAACAAAACAGTACATCATCCATATTTACACAACTCTCAACCGTCCCTTCCACCAAACCCGCGCGTACAATTTCACCCAGCATCTAGCACGAGCGACACCAACCACCGAAAAAACAGCGCCCATTCACAGTTATCGCGAAAATCACGAGGCGAGCCAGAACAGGTCACCTTGACGGTGAAGTCGTAGATGCTCTTCTCCGTGGCGGCGGTGGCGTAGGCCACTCCGGGAGCCCACCTGCGCCGCCGCGGCGCCCCGACGGACACCGCTGCCGCCGAGTGAGCCGGGAGGCGCGCGAAGGACGCCGCGGCGGCCTTGGGGAGCCGGGAGGAGGAGCCCTGCGCGGCCGGGAGGAGGTACGCGAACGCGGCGGCCGTGGCGGTGGACGAAGCCATCCCTGCGGGCGGCTGGCTGGCTGGCTGGCTCGCGTCAGCCGTGTGGGTGTGTGTGGCGTGTTGGCGCCACGTCCCGTGGGGAGGAGATGGCGAACTAGGAGTAGGGAGAGGGGCGGTGGTGGCGAGGAAAGCCGAAAGCCTGTGCGCGCGCGTGGTGGGGTTAGCGCGGTAGCGGCGCCGGATTGGCTAGCGGCGATTCTGGTTAAGCACTGAAGATTGCTTTTCGGATATACCCCTGAACCGTTCTAGTTTTACAAATAGGCACTTCTCATTTCCAGGCACATCTCAAAATCCAAATTTCAATTTATAAGCAATCTACTTTCCAGAAAACAAACATTAACATCTACACTAAATACGGTCATACGGAGTATCACTTATGGCCATGGGTGACCATATAATGTTATTTCTGTTGCATATCCGAGATGACAAATATTCCACGACACCGCGAGGGGGTCTGTACAAATAACATAGTTTTGGCTGGTGGTACACTGGTACTGGTGGGGCAGCGGACACGTGAAGAAGCGCCGAGCGGGCTGTGCCTGCGTGTTGGTCCTTTTCAGCGCGCACACGGCAGAAGCTGGACCGGCCAAATTGTCATAATCTTTATCCACTTCGATATAAACTTGCAACGCCTGGATTCCGGCCTGCATTTATCGAGGAGGTGGATGATGCCCATCGTCGGCCGATGGAGGAGGGACACCCGTTCCGTACATTTCCTTATTCTTCGTTTCCAAACATCATCTCTCTCAGACTCCCAGTCGTTATCAGCTTATCTCGTCATTCGCATGGGGGTGTGACTTCGTTATCTGTTAGTTTCCAGTTGTTTTCTGGCTGTGATTTTTCACTAGTCTCTCTTTTTCTTTATATGGTCTTCACTACCGCCTCTCTATACAACAGGAATCAGAAAACGTAAAAAGAACATATAATCGAAATATCAAATACTGCTCTCAAATATGTTTACAATCTTCATGACTCCAGAACAATAAATTTAGCAATGATGCGTTTAGTATTTTTTCTTTTCCACTTTTCCTTTCCCTTCCTTTTTTACGTTGTGATCAAGTGTAAGCGCCAAGAACTGCAAATCTCATTATTTTGTGAGCTTTCTCGGTATATAAGCCGAAAAGCAATGGCGCCATTAGCATTCCAGAGTCTACTAGCGGCATTGTAGTAAATTTCCCATTGCAAAATGGTGCGAAACGATGGCAAGCTAGAATATCTTCCAGCATCATAGGTATACTCTCCCAGCATTCTTCATAGATTCAACACTTTCATGGCATGGTTTTTCATAGAACCACAATCCAAATACGAAACCAGATAGTAACAGACAGTGGTTGCATCATGACAAAATCCAAATACACACTACAACAAATGGCGTCAAATATGCATATACAACTGTCAAGGGAAAAAAATGTGTAAATTATTGCACCATACATTGCAATAAAAAGGCAGACATAGGGCAGCCAGAGCCAGCATCTAAAAAAAAACTAATCTGCTGCAATAATTTTGAGTGCAACGCAGTTTGATGTGATCTAGATTGAGAGACACTGTAAAATCGAAAAAGAAAAGGCAAGCTACAATTGCATTTTGCAGCCTTGCATGTGTTGGCATGTACGAGTACTAGAACATTCTTTATTCAATTCATTTTGCTACAATAATTATTTGGGAATGCTTCGCTTGTAGACTCCTAACTAATTGATTGCTAAGTATTACAAGAAAATAAACCCCGTTGTTGGATCAAAGATGATACGTCATCTGAATTCTCAGGTAAGTGTAAACTCCTAACCAATTGATTGATTGATAAGTATTACAAGAAAATAGACTCCGTCGTTGGATCGAAGATGATAGCTCATGAAATTCTCAGGTAACTAACATACCAACTTAGAAGAGGAACCTTCACATATATATCATCTCATTGATTCATCTCAGCTAGCAATCAATGCAGTGCGTGCCATAGCTTATGACCCATCTGCTCCTTCAAGTCTGATGAGCACAAATACTGTAGTTAATAATTTGATTACACAAACAAAGAAAATGTATTAAAAACTAAGGATGAGTTGTCTCAAAATTCATGGTAAGCAAATATCACTATTTCGATTTTCATAAAACAAGTGATGTCTGAAAAAAATAGAAGAAATTTGTTTTCTTTCCAGCAGCATATGCTGTTAAGGAAACCTGTACCTCTGAATTCCTTCTCCAACTTCCATCCTGAGAAAATTGGCTATTGTAACTTTAGAACCAATATCCTTCGACAAATCATTAAGCACAGTCTGAAAAGGAGATCAAGAAGCTATCAGAGATCACAACTAACTGCACTACATCATCAAAGAAGGAAAATGTTTACCAGCTTACCTTAATGTTTGTGCTGTCATTGACAACATATTTTTGCTCCAAAAGCACAACTTCTTCAAAGTACTTCCTCAATCGGCCTTCTACCATTTTCTCAATGGCCATTTGGGGTTTCCCAGAACTTTCAGCCTAACATGTTACAGAACAGCATTTTATTTCATTTCTTAAGTAGGCATGCACAATACAATTTCACCCTCATAGTAAGTATGGGTGTAGTTCATGTCTCTAGAATATATTAACTAATAAGTATTGAACTCTTGGAAATAAGCAGTACAATGCTATCATGAACTAGAACTGAACCAAACAGTTCCACAGATGTCTTCCATTCCATGATTTCTCGCATCTAGAAATCACCCTACTGTAGTCATTCTCTACTTGATCTCTCACTACCTTTTGTCTATAAAGATAGCAAGGGAGAACTTAAATAACATTAATCTAAAGGTGCATGAGGCAAATCGTTCTAGTGCAGAATGAAACAAATGTGAATATGAACAAGGTACCTGAGTTCGGAGTACGTCACACTCATTTTCTAAAGCTGCGGCAGAAACCTGTTCTTTTGATAAAAATAATGGTTTTGCTGCAACAATATGCATTGCAATAGATGAGCCGACTCCCTTGAGGGCCTCAATGGGTACTTTGCTATCTTCGACTTCCAATGTGACAAGTCCAGCCATGCGTCCCAAACCTGAAGGACACAAATTGTATCATCTAAATGAATGAGCAACTGATTTATTTGTCAAAAACATAATTTGAAAGACCTTCATATTATTAGGAGAAAATAGAAGACAGAGCGCTCACAGGAATCAAATCTTCTATATCTAAGTAGAAGCAACCCACTACATGATTTCTCTAAACATGCAAGCATGCCACATCATCACATAATTAATTTGTTCACACCTATTTAGTGGAAAACTCATACTTTTGCACATGCATGCATATTACTTCAATCAAGTTATTCCCACTAAGTGAAGAATGTACAATTTTATTATATGTTTTCAATTTTGAATACTCTTTACGTTAACTAAAAATTTCCGCAACAACGTGCGGGGCATCATCTAGTTAATAACAGAGTTTGGCTGGCTCAGTGAAGAGACCATGAGTAGAATTAATCAAGTGTGCAAATATATTGTATTGCCAGGAGTACAAAAATGTAATTCCAATGTTTTTCTTTTTTGTATTGGTAGTTATCATTCAACAATGACTGTCAAAACTGCAGTTCATCACAATTACAATTGTAAAAAGAGCTTTACCCCCGTTACCAATTTTAAAAATACTTACAGGCATCAGCGTATAACCTAACATGAGAGACTAATAATTACGACTACGGGAAGGTGGAATGGAAAATCTAGTATGATGTCCAGTAGTCAAAATTCAGATAAAAATGATGATACAAACAAGCTGTGGACCAACATGTTCCATAATCAGTAGAAACTTTTGTTGATTATGTTTAATCAAACTTAGCAGAAGACTGAAACATTAATTCTACAAAAATTTATTGATTAAACTCAAAGAGCTGAGATCTCAGCTCATTATTCACGCACCTGGCTGAGGACAAGTATGCAGATAAGATGAAACAACACCATGCCCACTTGTGGATAATATAAGGCCTCGTCTGAACTTTACATTCTCCCCAACCATGGCAGCGACTTCTGTAACAGCACTTTGGACAGTTGCCTCCCCATTGAATTTAGGGTGATCAAGATTCATGCTCATGTTCTGTAAGATTGGGAGAAATGTACTATTCGTTATACACGTGTCATTGCTAGCAGTCTTTCATATCCGTTTTCTCTAACTAATGGTTTGAGATACTCAGATACATAAGATGATAACACTACATAAATTATTGACACTAACTAGGTATGATTAATTTATCATATGCTGATGCTGAACAGATACAAGTGCTGTATGCACTGCAACACCTGAAACAGATCCAAACTGTTCCCCAAGTAAAAAAAAGTGTTCCCCAAGTAATGTAGCAGAAGTAAAACAGACAACCCAACCAAAAAACCCAGAAGTTGTTTTCTCCATTTGAAATAACTTGATACTTGTAACCAATACCAACATAACAGAAAGATGATGAACCCTCCAAAGCATAACCATGCATTAATTTACCCATTCCTCACCATTACAGCTCAACTAAACCTTTACCTCTTACAAACTAATCTTCTGAGCATATACTTACGAAGTAAAACCATCACAAGACATATATGTCTTAATTGCAAGGCTACATCAGCTTTCTTTATGTAAACTTCTGCGGGCATTGCAAACCTTTCATTTCTACAATGATCAATATCTACAAATTCAACTGTTGCAAACCCTTTCAGTGATGGCATCTATAACTAGTAAATCATTCTACAATTTTTTCCTTGTATTTAGCCAATATAACAATATGATCAAAAGTAACTTAACACTCTATTACTTCATAAATCACCCTGTAGAATATATTTACACTACCAAAAATTCATAGGTTGCTGAATGGTGCAGTTCTCCCGTTCATCACCATCAAAACCTCCTACCGTCCTATAAATCTATAAGAAAAAAGCAGACAATAAACTACCTTGGCAACACACAAGTTAATTTATTCACGACCAAAGTCTGAACATAAAACGTTCGTTCCACATACTTTTCAGTTTTTCATAGCCCTCCCGCCTCACACCCCTTCAGTTTTCTAGTTGCCGCCAGGAACAAGGCCTGGCAGGACCCACCGGCTCTCGCTGAATGCTAGGCTCAATTTGGCTGCCAGTGGCACGACAGAATGATAGTGACACATGGCGGGCTGGTTGTCTCTGAGGGTGCTGCGGTACAGCACACAGGTCAAGCATGGAGCAGAGTTCCGTGCTGCAGCAGAGCTCAGCTGATGGCGATGGAGCCATGGGCATGTGGTAGGCTCAGCATGGCAATGAAGCCAGGAGACAAAAATGGCCAGAGCAATACAGGGCACCGAGGCCAAGGCAAGGGCATCACATGGGTTGAAGTTGCAATAGCAGCTTGACAAGCTGGGGTAATACAATTTCCTTTTGTTGAACTAATTTACGGAATCTAATGACTGCAGGGCTTAAAAGAGATCCTAATATGCCACTACAATGCTGAGCACGAATTTGATCACAAAGTCTATTTACATGGAGCCCAAGTCAATATAGAACTTCATGTAACTTCAATCCAATAAATCGGAAACTTGTACGATCGAATCCAAATGTATTAATGGTAGACTTAATGGAACTTCTGTTAACGAGACAATTAAACTATATTGAAGATCGATTATTGTAAAACCTGTTGGGTAAGAAGATAGAAAGGAATCAACAATGGGTGATCACCTACCTCCAAATATTCAGGGCCGAAAGGAAAAACCATTTCACCAGGAGTTTGGGTCGATAAAGCCATCTTTGCCAAAGAGGAAGCCTGCATGGTGAATGGAAGAAGAAAAAATGAATGTTATTGACCCTGTATCCCTATGAGACCATAGATGATCAGTGCAGGTGTGTGGTGTCCAATACAATACCAAAAGCATTAACATCCTGCAAAATAACATTGCAAGGAGAGACTTCAAGAGTACAACTGCAAAAAAGTTTGACGTTGCATCTCCTAAAAAATAGATAACCAAACATGAAAACCTACAAACTGATTAACAAATGGGAAGAATTTGTGAAGGTTTTCATTGCCATTTGATATACCAGAAGGTCAGAACCGACTTGATATATCTACATGCTCAAATACGAACATAACTCTTAGTATATCCAGCAAAAAGGAATCAGGGGTGGCACAAGAGGAAGCCAAAAATCCTCTTAAAGAAGAAATCAAGAAGCAAAAAAAAGCATACCAGGGCACTAATAGAAACATGTTGAACAACCACTACCAGCACACAGTATTATGACTACAGAACTAAAACTGAGATAAGAAAATTTAGCATGCAACCAGTTTGCGAACAAAGCCTGGAAAGTTAGCTGACAGCCTCACTTTTGCATTTGAACATCTTTTTTCTAAAATAAACTGATACTATCCAATTCATGAAGAATGATTTGTCCATATTAAATAGCAAGGAAACCAATTATATAATTCCATGTACTCGCATTCAGGATATGAAACCCAAATAAACTTGCCTAAGAATTCCTCTTAAGCCACTAATACATTTTGCTGCGAAATAAAAGTACTAAGCTCCAATTATTCAGACCAAGTGAGGGTAAAACTAACCAGATACTGGAAAACATCATTTCTTGCCACAAAATCAGTCTCACAGTTAAGCTCAACAATAGCAGCCCTTTTCTCGTCTTGTGCAATTGCTAGCAAACCTTCGGCAGCAGTTCGCGAAGATTTTTTGGCAGCAAGAACGACTCCTCTCTTCCTTAGGTCCTTCTGTGCAGCTTCTGAGAGAAGTCAACAGACTATGATGAGAGTACAAAATATAAACAAATATGGCAATTAAAATGCTATTGCAATTAGAAAGAAAAGCTAACCAATATTCCAATTGCAATTAACTAGGGAAGCCTTGACATCTTTGAATGGAGCACTCGTTCTTATACGGAGTTGTTTAATAAGATTTGTCTGCTCAGAAGCAGGCACTTCGGAGCTAAATCCCCTAAGAAGCATGGCACTTTTCGGAACATGACTGGTCAACATGTGAGTTTGAGATGCCACTGAAGAGTATCCCTTAGCAGCTTGTTGTTGAGCACGAAACAGAAGCCCTACTATGGGTCTTCTAGCACCTTGACCCCAAGCCATTCTGAGATTGTGCTGCACCACATATCAGATAGATGCAATACTTTTAGTAATTAGTAAACCAATGAACATTTGCAGCAGCAATATTTTTTCCAGTTATAACACAATTCCATTCTATCCACAAATCATATACCCTTGGTAGGTTTAAACTTGGTTGCTCAAGCAAAGACCATAACAAGAAAATTACAACTGAAACAAATCAACCGAATAAAATTAGGGCCAACTAACAAAAGAAACCAGACAGTACATATCTCCCACTAAAGAAGTAAAGAGGGAAAGGGGCAGGGGAAACGAGCTCTTCAAGGTGGCACTCTTCGAGCATGGGGTGGGTGCTTGGATTCCTCCTTCACTCGCCTCAACTACTAGTCTAGGGCTCCACCTTGACTCATCTTGCCACTGCCTTCATGACTAGTCATCATTTTCGCTTCCCATTCCAGGCATCTTGCAAATCAAAAGATACCACCCAAAAGCAAACTCTCATCTTTCAGAAGTGACATTGAACATCCTCCTGCCGGTGAACCCCGCCTTGAAGGAGCTCGTGTCCCAAGCTACTTACCCCCTTTAGAAGCCCTACAATTTTGGCAAGATATCCATCACGGCTGAAATGTGATTGCAAATGGGTTGATAGAATGACAGGTGAGAGGCTCAGATTAGCTAAAATGTGATTGCAAATGGGTTGATAGAATTACAGGTGAGAGGCTCAGATTATGCCGACTATACTGTTTGAACTTCAAAGAAACTACAAGGGTTGTACCAGATTAATTTCAGCAATACGAACATTATCCAACACGCAAATAAGACAGAAATAAGAACGTAAGCACCCTTCAGTATAATACAGTGCCAGACAATGCATAAAAATAAGAAAGTAGTAGTAACAAACTAGAAAATCGCATCACACAAGATGGACAGCCCATCCATGAGAGAAAAAAAGAAAACAGCGCCTTGAAGGGCCAAATCACAGTGGTGCACATCAGAACATCGCCCCCTGGTTCCTGTTCAACCGATCTACACAGCACCGAATAGAGGGCTAGAGAGCGGGGAGAGGTAGATTCCTAAGTGCTACCTTCTTGCGGTCGAAACGGAGAGGTGGTACTGGGGCGGGCGGGATGGAGGCGGCGGAAAAGGATCGGCGGAGAGGCGGCGATCGGTCGGCTTGAAGAATGGGAGCGGGCAGGGCTGCAGCGGTTGGCGGCTTCGCCGGCTAGGGTAGCAGTCAAGTGTCAACCGTGCGGGAGTGGTGCGGCCGTGCGGAACTGCGAGGGAGACGAGAGTTGGTGTTGGGCCAGGTTTAGTTGGTGAGTTGGGCTAGGCCCAAATTCTACTGGGCTGCTAAGTTTTTCTGTTTAAATCGGACCGATGATCCGACCATGCTTACACATATCAGGCAGTGTCGGATTCTCAAAAAAAAATATCAGGCAGTGTCATTCCTCTCCAAAAAAAAATCTGGCCGTGTCATCTGTGACGGTCTATCTCCGATCGGACGGTGACCCTAGTCTTCACCGTTTGAACAAGCGACCAAGGCACCAAGCCCCACTCCCCGGCGTCCCCGCACAGCCCCGCGTCCCCGCCACGGCAACGATGCCTTCACCCCGCCCCATCGTCCCGCCGCCCTCCGCCACCGCGCTCTTCGCCGACGCCGGAGCCCTCCGCCGCTCGTACCTACGTCTCATCTCCCTCTCTTCTACCCTCGGCCACCTGGACCAGCTCCTCGCCGTCTCCCTCGCCTCGGGCCACTACACCCTCGACCACGCCCCGGCCTCCTCGCTCCTCCTCCGCTACGCCTCCCTCCGCTCCCCTCCCGCCCACCTCCTCCGCCTCTACCGCGCCTTCCCCCGCCCCGACCGCTTCCTACGCAATTCCCTCCTCCGCTCTCTCCCGACTCTCCGTGCCGACCTCCTCTTCCCTTCCCCGGACTCCTTCTCCTTCGCTTTCGCTGCGACCTCGCTCGCCTCTTCCTGCTCCCGTGGTGGTATCTCCCCTCCTTCTGCCGCCTCGGCCGCCCTACGCCCGCTGCACGCGCTTGCCGTGGCTTCCGGGTTCGCTGCGGACAACTTCGTGGCGTCGGCCTTGGCCAAGCTGTACTTCACGCTGTCCAGAGGCAACGACGCACGCAAGGTGTTCGACGCGGTTCCGTCACCGGACACCGTCCTTTGGAACACGCTGCTCGCTGGGCTGTCCGGTTCGGAGGCCCTGGAGGCGTTCGTGCGGATGGCAGGCGCAGGGTCGGTGCGGCCTGACTCGACCACGCTGGCTTCCGTCCTGCCGGCGGCCGCCGAGGTGGCGAATACGACGATGGGACGGTGCGTGCATGCGTTCGGGGAGAAATGTGGATTGGCACAGCACGAGCATGTTGTGACGGGGTTGATCTCTCTGTACGCCAAGTGCGGAGACATGGAATGTGCACGGCATCTCTTTGACAGAATGGAAGGGCCGGATTTGGTCACATACAATGCCTTGATCTCAGGCTACTCGATTAATGGCATGGTTGGATCATCTGTGGAGCTGTTCAAGGAGCTGGTGGGCATGGGATTGAGGCCAAGCTCGAGCACGCTGGTAGCACTGATCCCCGTGCACAGTCCATTCGGGCATGAACCACTTGCTGGGTGCTTGCATGCACATGTTGTCAAGGCCGGTTTGGATGCCAATGCTCCTGTATCGACAGCACTGACAACTCTGTACTGTAGGTTCAACGATATGGATTCTGCAAGGAGGGCCTTTGATGCAATGCCTGAAAAAACCATGGAATCATGGAATGCTATGATATCAGGGTATGCCCAGAATGGTTTGACAGAGATGGCTGTTGCACTCTTCCAGCAAATGCAGGCGCTCAATGTGCGACCGAATCCGCTCACCATCTCGAGCGCTCTGTCGGCCTGTGCACAGCTTGGAGCTTTGTCACTGGGAAAGTGGGTACACAAGATCATTGCCAATGAGAAACTCGAGCTCAACGTTTATGTCATGACAGCGCTCATTGACATGTATGTGAAATGTGGTAGCATTGCTGAAGCTCGGTGCATCTTTGACAGCATGGACAACAAGAATGTGGTATCCTGGAATGTGATGATCTCTGGATATGGCCTACATGGTCAAGGCGCCGAAGCTTTGAAGCTCTACAAGGACATGATGGATGCACACCTCCATCCAACGAGCTCCACCTTCTTGTCGGTACTCTACGCGTGCAGCCATGGAGGATTGGTCAAGGAAGGGACGACAGTCTTCCGGTCAATGACCAGTGATTACGGGATCACTCCAGGCATCGAGCACTGCACTTGCATGGTGGACCTTCTTGGCAGAGCTGGCCAGCTCAAGGAGGCTTTTGAGCTCATCTCCGAGTTCCCCAAGAGCGCCGTTGGACCTGGCATATGGGGGGCTTTACTTGGTGCTTGCATGGTTCATAAAGATGGCGACCTTGCAAAATTGGCCTCCCAGAAGTTGTTTGAACTAGAACCTGAGAACACCGGCTACTATGTACTGCTCTCCAATCTGTACACATCAAAGAAGCAGTACTCTGAAGCAGCTGTGGTTAGGCAGGAGGCCAAGAGCAGGAAGCTGGTGAAAACACCAGGATGTACTCTAATCGAGATAGGTGACAGACCGCATGTCTTCATGGCTGGTGACCGTGCCCACCCACAGTCAGATGCCATCTACTTGTACTTGGAGAAGCTAACTGCAAAGATGATTGAGGCTGGTTACCGACCTGACACGGAGGCCGCATTATACGATGTCGAGGAGGAAGAGAAGGAGCATATGGTGAAGGTGCACAGCGAGAAGCTGGCCATCGCCTTTGGGTTGCTCAATACAGAACCTGGGACAGAGATCAGGATCATCAAGAACCTTAGGGTGTGCCTCGACTGCCATAATGCCACCAAGATTATATCCAAGGTAACACAGAGGCTGATTGTGGTTAGAGACGCGTCAAGATTTCACCATTTCAGAGATGGGGTTTGCTCCTGTGGTGATTACTGGTGATTCACTGGGAATGCCTCTGAACTCTTAACAGATCATTAGTGAATTCTTTTGAGGTAATCCTCTCTGGAGAGCATTAATGAGCTAAAATGTTTTGGAACAATAGGGCGTCAATTTTTTTGGAGCCGAGAGAATTATCAGAACTGCTTGGTAACAAAGCACACTCCATTTTGGTCTTTCCCAACAAGAGACAATATTTTCCTAACTGGTAGACACTCGCGCCATCATACTGCAGATTTTACTGACTTGTGACAAAGCTCAAGTGCATAGTGCTGAAATTAGAACTCTTGTAGTAGACTAGTAAATTGTATCAGATTGCCAATTGGCGTAAGATGTGGGCTACAGAATAAATTATGACTTCTGCACAAGAAAATATGGTTAAAAATGTTGCCCAGAATTGCTAGAAGCAAACACAATCTTTATTGCTTGCTTTCCCTATAACATTTTATTACTTCTACACCATGCATTCTCAAGGAAAGTTACTGGGGTAGCTCTTTATTCCCAAAATGCTGAAAGAACTGCAGTGTATCAGCGAGGGCTGCTTTGTCTCTAGTCATGGCAATATCTTCAGCAGATGCCTGCCATTTCCCACAAGGGAATTGTGTTCTTCCTGCTGCAATTGGCCAAAGTTTTATGTTAGTGTCCATTAAGAAAATTGGATAAATTCAAGTCATGTTATATAGTAGTGGTAGGCTTAAGTCACCATGTCTTGGAAGTAATACAAATAAAGGACTGTTAAGTAACTTGATTGATGAAGAAATAAGATGCATCACAAACAGGAACTCTGTGAGCTCAGGAGACAAGACAACTGACTTGTGAACATGAGAAGTTACTCCATTTGTTCCTACCTTAGTTCTTGGCCTCTCGCGGTCAGAACCTAGATGTCATTCAGGATATAGGTGGGACAATTTGGCCTGTGCTCAGGGCAAACAAAGGTTATTCATGAGCTCAGATGAGCCCAACCTCCATGCAAATGCAACTACTAGAGGTGTTGATGTTGCTATAGCATTGAGATTGCAGCCAGCAGCAGATGAACATAAACATTGGTTTTGACAAAAACGGCTCAACGCAGTCTGAATATCTAATGTCACAATGTAGCTTCAACATGAACAACCTTGCGAACTAAAGAGTAGAGTGCTGTGACAAGTTGACAACCACTTACTCGGTTCCTTATCTCTTAGGTTTCGTTCCCAAAACCGAGCTTACCCATTAACCTCCCTTTCTCAGGCTTCATTCCAACATCTGAGCTACCTGATTCCCAGGAACCAGACAGCACACTCGACACAGCAATTACAACTACTCCATCCTTGTTTTGCTTCTTTGGCCTTCTTGCCACCATACTCTCTGTGCACATTTAATTTATTATTTTCTGGACTTTCTATTCCCCTGCCACACAATTTTGTGTACCCATGACATACAAATTTAAGAGGAATTTTCCTGAATAAAAAATAGCTTGATATGGACTGATCAGGTCTGAAAATATAATATAACTCTGTGACCTTTTGTGTTCATACTTCAGAGAGGATTTGATTCATCCATTTTCAAGTCCCACAGAGCTGCACCCGGGCAGCTTGACTAGTCCTCTTTCCTTCATCAACTTCCTGATAGCAAGAGACTTATCCCACCTCCCATAGGAGGTATACAAGTTAGACATCATCACACAAAAATCTGGTGTGTCAGGATGAAGAACCATCATCCGATTGACAGCCTCTTCTGCAAATTCTAACCTGGAATGGAGCTTGCACCCATGGAGAAAAGCTTGCCAGATACTAGTGTCTGCTTGCATTGGCATCTTCTGTATGAACTCCAATGCTTCCTCCAGATTTCCAGCACGGGCGAGCACATCAACCATACATGCATAATGCTTCATGGAGGGAGTGATGTTGAAATAGTGTGCCATGCTTTCGAAACACTTCTTCCCTACAGTAACCATTCCAGTGTGACTACAAGTCGAAAGGATACTTGTGAATACTGCTTCATTTGGTTGGATATTGTCCTTCAGCATTTCATTGAAAAGATCAATAGAGCCAGCAGAATCACCCTGCATACCATAACCGCCAATCATAGCACCCCAAGTGACAGTATTACGGTCATTCATTTCACTGAACACCCTCTGAGCAGATGGGAGATCAGCACACTTGTTGTACAGATTCAGCAGAGCAGTGTTGACATAAATGTTGGACATAAATGCGTGCTTGACAGCATAAGTATGGAAACATTTACCAATAAGTAGATCACCCAAACAAACACAAGCTGACAAGGCGTTTACCACAGAGATGGCATCAGGCAAAGAACCCTGCACCCTCATGTGACTGAATAGCATCAGAGCATCACTGCCCATGTCATTCTCGGCATAGCCAGCGATCAATGAATTCCATGTGACAACATCCTTGTTCAAAACTCTTCCAAATATGCCTTTGGCGTCTGACAGTGCTTTACACTTCGCATACATATCGACAAGTGCATTCATCACCACGTCGTTTTCAACTGCACCTAACTTAACTGATATCCCATGAATTGACCTTCCCAGAGACAAGTTGCGTAACTGAGCAGAAGCTGAAAGAACAGTTGCTATGGTTACTGAATTAGGAACAATGCGCATAAATTTGTCGTCAACAAACAGAAGTAGTGCGTCGAGAGGACTCCCATTCTGCGTATACCCCACTATCATTGTCGTCCACAGAACAAGGTCTACGAAACTGAGCTCATCAAATACCTGCCGAGCATCCTCTGCCTCTCCACACTTGACATACATATCCAGCATAGCTGCAGTTATGAAATGGTTAGAGACCAAGCCATGTTTCATCACTGACCCATGAATCAGCCTCCCTTGGTGTAAACTACCCAGCATGGTGCAAGCCATGAGCACGCTCGCCATTGTGTACTCACTTGGCAGAATACTTTCTTGCCTCATCTCATTGAAAAGCACCAGTCCTTCTTTGGCCAAACCATTCTGCAGGCACCCGCTCAGCATGGATGTCCATGACACTACGTTCCGGTCAGGAATCCTGTCGAACACCTTCCTGGCGTTCTTCAAATCGCCACCTTTGGCATACATGTCAACCAAATTGTTCATCACAAACAAATCTCCACCGCCGGCCTTGACGACGTCACAATGCAGCCGCCTGCCATAGCCGAAGTCTGCCGATCTGACAGCGGCCTTGAGCGCGAGGGACAACACGACGACGTCCTCCTGCTCCGCGGGGCACCGCCGCCGCATGTCCCGGTGGACCGCGACGGCCTCCGCGTGGCGCCCCGCGGCGGCGTGCCACCCGAGCGCGACCTTGTAGGTGTAGGCGTCCGGGTGGGGGGTTTCATCGAGCACCCTGCGCGCGGAGGCGAGGTCGCCGAGCGCGGCGTAGCAGCTGAGCAGCTTGGTGTGAGCGCGGAGGCCGCGGAGGAGGCCGTGTGCGAGCAGGCGTGCATGGAGGGCGCGGAGCGAGGGGAGGGTGGTGCACGCGGGGAGGAGCCGGTGAAGGAGAGGGTTGGCGTCGGGCGAGGAGGCGCGCGGCAGGTGATCGACGGAGTGCGCGTCGGGGGTAGCGCTGGGTCGGAAGGGTGTGCGCATTGGGTTTTTTCGGCTCTGTTGCCTCGCCGCGTAGTAGCCCACGAGGTAAAATCGAGTGGTAAGGCCTAGTTCTTAATTTTGCAATTTAGAAATTACGAGTGTTTTTTCCAAGAAAAAAAGGAAACAATTGCAACTGTTTTAAGTAATCTAGCAATATTCATACATAATGCATCTGACGTGTCATGACCTTTAAGAGCATTTTTTGGGGCTATTGCCTTCGGTATGGCCCAATTATTAGTTATCTCCTCTAGTACTATTTGACAATTTCCGTAGCCCAACAAGGTAGGCCTAGATTTTAGGAATTCCTAACTCAGTAGCGGATCTAATATAAAATTAAGAGGGAGCAAAAATGTACTACTCGCTCCGTTTCATAATTCTTGTCGAAATATTACATGTATTTAGAAATTTTTTAAGAATAGATACACCCATTTTTTGATAAATTTGAGACAAGAATTATGGAACAGAGAGAGTAATATAGACTTTTCACTTAAATTACAAGAGTGGGGGCACATTCATAGGCGAAATGGGGGCAAATAGCCAAATGCAAACAACGAATAACTACGTGGGGACAGCTATCCCCATAGTGCGACCACCCGACAAGGTCAAGTAAGGAATGATAAAGAAAATTGTATATGTTGAGAACAAATACCTTATTCTACTGCTCCCTCCATCCCATATTAAGTGACTCAAATTTGTCCAAATATGGATGTATCTATGTCTAAAAAATGCCTAGATACATGTAATAAAAAGTCACTTAATATGAGACGGAGGGAGCACATGTATTTAAAAAAAACTAGTTTTATGTCCAAGTCATATTGTTTATGCATACTTTCTGTCAAATTTGTAGGTTCAAAATAATTGCTTAGCACGTTCTCCGTGCCACCAGTTTTATAAGTCCCGACAGCATGTAAAGCAAGTACAAAATGGATACAACAACCGTATTTCACTATTTCCAACACTGTTTATATCGATTTTGTCTTCTCACCGTATTCACCGTCTACGAGTTAGTTTGTGGCGTCCTTTTAGGATCTTGTTAGAACCCTTTACACGCGGTATAGTCCGCGAATTTTACCTGGGACTCTGGGCCGGAGTGGGAGGGAAATCCATGGCAGTTTCTTTTTCCTTCTAATTGGGACATGTGTTCCAGATTTTATTTTACGACGTTTCGTTTCGTTTGTTGCTTTTTCTACTCGCACCAGCACAACACGTCGCCGTTGCATAAGGGCGTCTCAGTCAAAGCCCAATCAAATCAATCGATGATGCGCCTTCGTCCCTCTCCCCGTACAAACATTAACAGGTATAGACGTATAGTATTACATCCCAACAACCCCCATGAACTGGAGATCATACCATGGCGTTCGAGACCACACCTTTCCACGAGACCCTCTCGTCCTTCCCTCAAGGACACCATCTCTTTTCTCCGGTGCGGTGGCAAATCATCCTCCGGTGGACCGAATTGGCACGAGGGGCAGCCGAGAGATCAACATACAATATACGGAGTATTTATATATATAAGTAGGATCATGTCATTGTTTTTGTCTTTTTGACCGCTGTGCCTGTGCACAGGTGTGGTGTCCGTGTCTGCGTGGCCTAACGTTTTGTTTTAGATCGGCGTACGTGTAAGTGGAGTGTGGTGTGGAAATGCATGGCGGCCGTTGGGTCAATGGGTTGACGGGAGCAGAGCCAGCGACTCCACCAAAACGGGACCCACGACCTGCGACTGGTGTGCCTGCGTGGATAGGTTTACCGTTTGCGGTTTAGCGTTCGGTACACGATTTTTTTTTCCCAGTGTGGCTTCAGAGGTTGCCATGCATTCGTGCACTATATGTGCCACCGACGCAACCGGCGCGTCACATTCGTCTTTCACCGTGCGGTGTTTAGTGGAAGCACTAGCGTATTGTATCAGAAACTGAGAAATAAACTACCCGATCTCGACGGAAATATCCTAATGAAACACGCTCGGTGTCTCATGAGAGTACAATGTTGTCAATGTGGATAATTATCTATTCAGGATTGCCAAGTACTCCTACGTTTGAAAAACAGCGACAAGTATTTAAAAACGGAGGGAATAATATCCAATTTTTTCTTCGAAATAATATTCTTCCAAGAAGACATACTCCAGGGGTTAAACCTGCTGCTTCTACATAAGCGATACCATATACGACGCTTCGGATAAGACAAAGTTTTGTATGTACGCGATTCGGACCAGTTCAATTTATATTGTAAATACACTTACCAAAGTACAAAACTTTATTTGAAGAGTTGATCGAAGGCACTTGCGTTTAACAGAAGTTTTGTCTTGTAGCACTAAGGAAGAAACGCCAAGAAGTCGACTACAACGCTCGAATTAGGCCAAGCTAACCACTCCTCACGTCCCATCCAAATAATGGCTTTTTTTTCAATACACATCCAAGTAATGTTGCCTTATATTCCCCTCGTTCGAAATGGTCCCTCGCGCTTTTTCAGAAAAGCAAGACGCTCACGATTTTAAAAATACAGTAGAGTTTAACAATTAATACTCCGATTTCGCTACTGAGAAATCTTATGTTTTTAGTTAGAGATAAGACAACGTGTTTAGCCATTGGATCCTACTCCAACGATAACACGTGAGAGTTCATGAGTGAGTACAGATGACTCTCAGATTTCCATCCAACGGTTTTGATGCGTCGACTCAGATTTAAGCCATTTTCTTTAAAACTCAAGCACGAGAGATATAGACATTCTCTCTCTCTCTGCCCCATGAACACTTTTTTCTCCATGCTGCCTACCTGATATATACCCCTCTCTATGCCCAACTGCACGCTGCCCCTCCTCCTACACCGGATCTCCTTCCTCTGCACCGCCCTCCTCCCTCGCGCCCGGCAGCTATGAGGAGCTACCCAGGACGGCGAGATTCCTAGGAGTTACTGTCGGATCCATCTCCCCCGGCCTCAATGCCGCCCGAATCAGGCTCCCCTGGTCCTGTTGCGGCCGGATCCGGGCTTCCCCCACCCCTCGGACCCGTCTCCGTCGGATCTCAGAAAATTGTTCTTCTCCTTCTCTCTCGGTATCTTATTTTCATGCTCTTTTTCGCTCACTCTCTCTCTACCCTGGCCCCCCTGCTCCTAACTCGCGCGGTGACCCCTGCTTTCTCCTCGCCTCCCTGCCTCAACCCGCGCCATGGATGGGGTCGGATCCGACTGCCATCGGCCCTGGCGAGTTTGATTTGTGTTTTGGATATTTGCTCAGAAAATTGTATTCGCATTGATATCTCATTGATGTGCCATTGATATCTCGTTGATGTACGTATCATTGATTTTGTCCCGTACCATTCAAATTTTGAACAGATTGCATTGATATGCCATTGATTATTGTGTATGCCATTGAACTTCCATTGATCTATCATTCAAATTTGGTTGCCATGAATTATTACAATGGAAAAATCATATAGTATGCCGGGATACATGAAATTGCATTGATATTTATTTCGTTGGTCATGATATTGTGAAATTGATGATTTTGTTGGTATTGATGGTATTGATATTGATATTGCATTGATATTTATTTCGTTGAGGAGCGGACAATGCGCGTGGGTGGGACCCATTGGTTGAAGTACCGAGCATACACAAAAATGGGATGCAGCTGCACTATGCTACCTGCAAGAGCGAGATATATTGGAGGACTAGTGCCGGTAGGTAGCGGGCACGGTAAAAAGAACTTTGGCAGACAAAAGTTGTGAAATTTAATATGGTACGGAAGGAGTGGTGATCAACGTTTAAAACTAGGCCTGCGGGAGTGCAGGGGGAAGAAAACTCCGGGTATCGTTTGAAAGAAAAAGACCTTCTCACACAGGTCTAGAAAATCTCCGAACCTCATGCCCACCCACGTGAGATCAAAACCGGCCTTAGACCTGTGCTTTGGTATGGGACAGACGAGGGGTTTTTTTTAACCCTTAGGCCTGAAATTCGCATCCAAAAGAGTCGAACCGAGAACCAAAGGGGTGCCACTAGAGCCCCTAACCACTAGGCTAGAGACTCGTTCGCAACAAGGTAATTATGATCAAAGTTTAGTTAACGAAGGAAGTTTGATCATTCATATAGTAAAACGTCATGTATGAAAAAAGAGCTCAAGTAGATTCCAATATATTTTATTTTTCAAGGAAGAAAGATCATTTGCATATTTGCGAGCCATGTAATTAAGTAACAGCGGAACACGAATCATGAGGCGTCGTCATAAGTACGTATGGATGATCACACATGGATGGCATGAGTGTGGTATATGTGCCTATATATAGCTACCTAGCTGTAGCTGGTAATGCATTGTTGTGCTAGCTTCACTGCACACTGCACTGGTACTACCTTCCACACCAACACACCCGACATTGTACATATCAATATTTGGCACGTTGACACGAAGACGACACGCTTGAAGCCCCTGTCTTTCAACAGTTTTTTTTCTCTGTTAGAGTATTAGTTGCCGTCGTCGGCAAGCAATGTATTTCTGTGCTTCGTATTTTCTCATAGCTACGTACCTTTCCATCGACGAAGACTTTAGCATCGATGGCAAGTTAACGTACGGAGTGACAGGTACTACTTTATACCAAAGAAAAATGAGAGAGGGAGGGGCCAAAACATGGGGGCAAATTATGGCTGGACAGCGTATTCTGATTCGAAAGGAAAAAACTAAAATCATTCCATCAGTATCTTCCAGCTACAATGTTACCAAGCTATCATGTCATGTCACATGCATGGTGCAGTACGAAAGAGAAATCTAACCGATCACGTAGCTATTGCTAGTAACTCTAATCCCCGTCGGTGCCGCACGACTGAGGAAATCCAAGGACGATTACTGTCGCTGGCGCCTCTCGTCTCCGTCCGATGATGTGATCTCCTCAAGAAAAGAAAAAAAAGTCGACGTGGCAGTCGCCGCCTCACACGGAGAATTGAAACGGAAATAGACGTTTCTGCAAGTTCTCGGTTGTCCTGAGTTCTTGGAGAATCCAATCACGGAAATAGTGTTTTGACAGTGTGCAATTTTAGAAAGGATCTGCCCACACAAAAAAAGTTGTAGATTTATTCTAAAAAAAATAGTTGTAGATTATATATGCAAAGGTTAGTACACTCAAGCCGATCATAGATACGCATGTCTTTGGGCGCGTTTCAGTACGTAGATACATATGTTTCTGAAATTCTGGACTGGACAAAGCTGAGACAGCTAATTTGGATCCGATGGAATAGTAAAAGTTAAGTTTTCAAGTTTGCACTAAATGCACGTTGAATAGATGTTTCCCGTATGAGAATACTCGGTAACAAAGATCCAAAGGTCTTGAGTGTGTGATCAAGTTTTTCTTTCTTTCTAGAATATACCTAAGCGGGTGTATCATAGATTAGAGCAAAGAAGCCCACGGAGCAGCAAGTACATGGATTTATTATTACAACTTAACTGGTATATCTCCATGTTAAACCACACACGATAATCCTATTTTGTCCACTATCCCTAATGAATTTCGTCTATCTCAAAATTTTGCCTTCTTTCCTGATCGATGATGTGATCTTGGCCACGCTTGGACTCTCGCCATCAAACACCACTCTATTCCCGTGTTTCCATATAGACCAGCATATCAGTGCTACAACTCTAGCGAAGTCCTATCTCTTCTCACCTTCAAGTGTGATCGATCAAGGTTGTTGAAAAAGCCAGGGTGTTGGTATTTCTCAGGCGCCTGATTTAAGTAAAAGACTTAAATCTCAGTCGACGCATAATAGCTGTTAGATTAATATTTAGATGTCTTCCCCACTCTTCACTCTTGCATGTGATGTCGTTGGATTAAAATCCAAAGGGCAAGCACATCGACCGATCTATAACTAAAAATCAAGCGACTTCTTGATAGCAAAACCAAAAATATATCAAGCAAACTTACAAATAGATGTTAATAAATCAATCCATATTCGACGTAGGAATCGCTGGCTCCGTGCTAGCTTGTTCTACACTTCTCAAACCAGCAGATCTTCAACTTGCTTTGATGATGTGCAACAAATTGGAGAAAGTTTTCAGGGATATGTTTACCTTACCCACCATGGTTAGCGCCGTCTAGTCTCCGTCCTGGGGCTGCTTAGAGTTGTTTCGTTTCATTCGTTGTAACAAGTTTGTTTGGAGCTTGTTGGTTTTGTGTGCTTTCGGCGCAGAAACAAGGTGTAATACTCCGTGGTTGTATCGTTCTATATATATAACATTGAAATCCATAATAAAAACTTTCATTTTCCAAAAAAGAATCGCCGGACAAACGAAGACATGTGTGCGCCTCTCTAGTCGTGGTCTTTCCTCACATGATCGATACCCAGAGCCACAAACGTCTAATCATCCCCTGAGGCCCTGATCAATCCATCGAGCCAACTGTTTTATTGCCGGCCGTCATTACTCACCAATTTTACACGGCCGCGATGTGAGCGAGCGTAGCGTCCAGTGATTCCACCAACCGCGAGCGCCCCCGGCAGTTCTATTTAAACCAACGGGGAACCCTCACCGAAACCACCGCGCCGATCGACCGCAAACGTCAGTAGCACTAGCACAAAGTACAAATCAGCTACTGATCAGTGTAGTAGCTGGTGTAGCTAGCTAACAATGGTGATGACGGTGGAGGTGCTGACGTCGGAGCTGGTCGTCCCGGCGGAGCCGACGCCGGGGGGCAGCATCTGGCTGTCCAACCTCGACCTGGCCGGCCGCAGAGGCTACACGCCCACCGTCTACTTCTTCCGCCCCAACAACGGCAGCGATGAGTCCACGGAGGGCTTCTTCTCGCCGGAGGCCATGAAGGCCAGCCTCGCGAGAGCCCTGGTGGCCTTCTACCCGCTGGCGGGCCGCCTGGGCCTGGACGCCGCGTCCGGCCGCGTCCAGGTGGACTGCACGGCCGAGGGCGTGGTGTTCGCCACGGCGCGCTGCCAGGACTACTCCCTGGAGGACCTGATGAACGAGTTCGTGCCCTGCGACGCGATGCGCGACCTGCTGGTGCCGCCCACGCCGCCGCCGAACCCGCCGTGCGCGCTGCTGTTCGTGCAGGTCACCCGCATGCGCTGCGGCGGCGCCGTGCTCGGCCAGGCCATGCACCACTCCGTCGTCGATGCGCGCGGCGCGGCCCTCTTCTTTGAGACCTGGGCCGGCATCTCCCGCGGCGCGAAAGACTGCTTGCCCGTGCCGCCATGCTTCGACCACACGCTCCTCGCCGCGCGCCCGGCCCCCGCGCGCGCAGTGCTGTACGACCACCCGGAGTACAAGCCCGAGCCGGCTCCCGTGGACCCCGTGTCGGCGTCCGCGGCGTACGCGAGCGCCATCATCACGGTGACGAAGCAGCAGGTGGCCGCGCTCCGGGCGCGGTGCGTGGGCGCGTCCACGTTCCGCGCCGTGGTAGCCCTGGTCTGGCAGTGCGCGTGCCGGGCGCGCGGCCTGGCCTCAAACGCCGAGACGCGGCTCTACTCCATGGTCGACATGCGCGCCAGGCTCGACCCGCCGCTCCCGGCGGGGTACTTCGGCAACGCCGTGGTGCGCACGTCGGTGTCGGCCACCGTGGACGAGATCGTGTCCAGCCCCGTGGTGCACGCGGCGCGGCTGGCCAGGGCGGCCACGAGCCAGGGGGACGACTACGCGCGGTCGCTGGTGGACTACCTGGAAGGCGTGGACACGATGAACCTGCCACGGAGCGGCATCTCGCGCGCGCACCTCCGGGCCATCAGCTGGATGGGAATGTCGCTCAGCGACGCCGACTTCGGCTGGGGCGCGCCGGCGTTCATGGGGCCCGCGCTCATGTACTACAGCGGCTTCGTGTACGTGATGAACGCGCCGGGGAAAGACGGCGCGCTGGCGCTCGTGCTGTCGCTGGAGCCCGACAGCATGCCGGAGTTCAGGAAGGTGTTCGCCGATGAGCTGGCTCGCCTCCACCTCTAAATATCGCTACGCACTTAATTACGCATCCATAGAGGTCCGTTAATGAACTACACGTACGTACGTACGCTCAGTTGCCATGCATGCGTGTGACGTGCATGGACCGGTAAATATATTCTCCGCATGCAACGTACGTTCTCTCCATGCATGCCGGATTGGCCTTGGCCATTCACGGGCATGCATCGCCGGTACATGCATGCGAAATATGCCAGTCAAGCTGGTCCGGCCACGTCGTGAAGTGTTATTTGGTTGGTATATATAAGCCATATATTTATACGTTTTTGTACTGCAATAAGACCTGAAGAAAATATTATTGGAGTGGGCTGTGTAATCTCAAAGCCGATATATCAAGAGATAGTCGTTTACTCGTTTGCATATGTAACCCTGGTGTCCGTACCGTCCTCAACTTTCAGCTTTGGGTCCGGACAATGATTTATACCCAACTATACACGCCGTGCATCATGTGAATCTGCACAACTTTTATGTGCCTACCAAGCTTGAGATCTGGACGTTGTCGTACGAGATACCCACTTCTCTCCATCATGGTATCCGGACGTACTGCCTGTGTGTGCATGTGCTTTAGCTGGCCGGTTGCGGCCAGAACTCGTATATCATGTCGTGCACTTGCTAGCCAGCAGGAGCGTAGAGATAATTATTTTTCAGTCTTCTTTTTTATACATCTGACTTACATTAATTTTATACGAATCGAATAAAAAAGTTGTTATCATCGACTGAGAAATAACTATTTGTTAGACCACTCATAAATAGACACTCCCTTCTCCTAATTAAGCTGGTAACAACACGATGGAACCATGGTTGCAGGAATAGGATCAACTATATATATCAAGAGGCGTAGAACGATACTACCCACGCGCATTATCCACCAAACGCGCGCCAGATGGAGACATGAGTCATGTATGGTGTCTACTTTACTTGTTGCGCTTGTGCGCTGTGATTAAATTTCCATGCACATAGTACCTAACATCTTTTACAATAAGACGACTACTACACAAAAAACTCGGCTTTGCTCCATAATAAGGTTTCGGGTCAGCAATGCAGGTCCAGAACCTTTGAAAGTACGTTGAACGAATCCTTTTCCAGGAGAATTTAGTACTTCTACATCCAATCCAAGCACAAATTCCACACTTTAGCCATAATGATAGGATTAGATCGAGCTAATTAAAATCCACCAAGGGGGCAGGGCAGGTACGGCCGGTAGCTAGGCTAGGCCAGGCAGATATCGCGCGCCACCCAAGGGTTGGTGGATTAGATAGATGGAAGAAAAAGACGGACCCGCCCGGCATGGAGAGCTAGACGAGAGAGGCAACCCTGCCTGCCGGCCAGTTTATGTACACCAACCCCCGATTCTTTTGCTCTAAGCCGGAATCAAATGTTTGACTGCGTACGTGGGTCTCATGATTAGCTGCACCACTAGTTAGCTGGCTAGCCACTTCTTCACTTACAAGTAAGCTGACAATTAAACAATTGCACAACCGCGCACTGGGTTCTGAATCCTTGTGTGGTAAGGTTGCAGACAGGAGAAAAAGAGAACGATGCTTGTATATGTGAAACTAGCTCGGCGTATTGCTCGGACGATTGAGAAAGTGGTTGTTTCTGGATTGACATTGTCGTCCGATCAGGATTTTCTTCCCCACAAAATAATAATAATGCTTGTTTTATTAAAAAAATATTGAACTTAACCCACAATGAACCTGTGACCTCGGAATTAAGAGACATGGACTACAGGTTGTAGACAGAATTTATGAATGTGTAATGCATAATCATTTCCAAAAGGAAAAAATATGTTTAAATTTGATAGAATATGATGTCTAACAAATTGTTCGGATTTTCTTGTTACCGCAAATCCCGGTTCCCGGGAAGGTAAAACGGAATCCGATAGTTAAAACCTTGCTTGTGACCAATTCTTATTCACTGGTAGCTAGTGAAATGTTCACTATTTTCAGTCTCTGCTCTAAGACTGCACGCAACAATGGAACTAATGAAAATGGCCTGCATCAACAAATGACCAAATAAAGAGTCGTAGCCTACCACTAGATGGTGCAATTATTTTTGACCTAGATTATGGGAGGGCTCCAAGGGTTAGCGCAAATACCATATGGTGAGCTGGGCATCCATCGATCTGTAAATTAACCTAGCTAGAAACTAGTACATGGGAGGTTCGTCGGACCGTCACGGAATGTAGGGACGCAAACAGGACCCGCGAAAGGCCTCCTTCGGTTCAATTCTCAAATCTCTTATTCAAAATTCGAGGAATAATTTAAATAGTAGGAGATTTGAAAAGTGAACGGGTAGTAGGCCATTCGTGGGATCCCGTTTTCATCTCTTATTCAAATTTTGAGAAAAATTTACATAGGAGATTTGAAAAGCAAACTGGTAGTGGACCGTTCGTGGGATCCCGTTTTCATCTCTTATTCAAATTTTGAGCAAGAAAGAGGAGATTTGAAAAGTGAACTAGTATTGGGCCATTCGTGGGATTCCATTTTCATCTCTTACTCAAATTTTGAGCTCAATTTAAATAGAAGACTTGAAAAGTGAACTAGTAGTGAGCCGTTCAAGGGATCCCGTTTGCATCAATAAAACACGTACGCCATAAAATATATGGCCCGGTCGGGACGTTGCACCCTTTTGTGGTGGAGCATCGTGTTTTCCTCATTAGTTAACACATTTTAAAATATTGATGTGGATGCTCCATCTAGTTCAGCCTCGAGGCCCAAGTGAGAGAAGTGAGTTGGTCCAAAAGTCAACCATTCCGGCAAATGAATGCTTGACACGGACATCGCTTCCTACACCTCAAGAAGTCGAAGCAAGCTTTCTTGTGGCACACACTACACAGTTTAATTACTCCCTCCGTCACATATTGAGATTGATTTGCAAAGATCAAAGCAATTGTAGCCACATTGAGATTATTTGCAAAGATCATCTTCAACAAGAGCAAATTTCCAAAAATAAAACCGCAGAAGCAGACCGTGGATAGAGCGCATAAGCCAAAACGCCCAAAGGAACTCAGGAGCTGCATGTGAGTGAACGACAGCAATGTGAGTGGAGTGGACAGTGGAATACTCCTGGCTGATTTTTTTTATTTTATTTTTAGCGGGGCATACTCCTGGCACCTGGCTGATTGAGCTTTGGGGAGCAGAGAAGCAGAGCAAATGGTGGATGGGCCGGTCAGTTGGTGGGCCATGGGTGCGCACCATGCATAGCATATGGTCCATGAACGCAGTCAACCGTCCAAGTCTTAAAGTAGTCTGGGCCGGGGTTTTCCCACGGTGAAACTTGGTTGGTCTTCACTTATGCAGTTATACTCAGTGGAGGTTCGCGCGATTTTGGACCGAGTGATATGATTACTTGATTAGTAGACTTTGATAATTATGACTCCAGGTCTTCACTAGGATCGATGATGTGTCCTCCAAGTGACGTACAGGATTGCGCTCATCATCGACGTCATAATGCTGAATCCACGCCGTCTCTAACGAAGCGTACGATGCTGCCTGCATATGTGCAGAATCGTACGCAGACGACATTTTCAGATTAGCATATCTATGTACTCTCTCCATTTCACAAAGGTTTTCGTTTCATTAAGACAAACGTTTGACCGAAAATTACTTTATTAATATGTAAGTTATATGATACGAAATCATGATCATTAGCAAGAACTTTTAAGGACAAATTCATTGATATAAATTTCATGTATGAAAAAACACATATTAATAGAATTTTCATTGATCAAAGATTTGTCTTAACGAAAAAAAATACGCCAACTTTGTGAAACGGAAGTAGCATGTAACAAGAGTCAGAACAATTGAATAATCATCTTAGGAGAAAGAGACCCAGTACACGGACTTAATTATACATAAAACAGAACAGCATCACGCATGCATGCATCAATGGACATTATTTATGCAACAAGCTACGTACAATCCATGCAAATCGACTCGACGTGGCATCGACGTGCTAGCTACACCCAAAACTACACCTCGACCTCGAGGCGGGCCAGCTCGTCGGCGAACGTCTTCTTGAACTCCGGCATGCTGTCGGGCTCCAGCGACAGCGCGAGAGCGACGGCGCCGTCCTTGCCCGGCGCGTTCATCACGTAAACGAAGCCACTGTAGTACATGAGCGCGGGCCCCATGAACGCCGGCGCGCCCCAGCCGAAGTCAGCGTCGCTGAGCGACATCCCCATCCAGCTGATGGCACGGAGGTGGGCGCGAGAGATGCCGCTCCTCGGCAGGTTCATCGTGTCCACCGTCTCCAGGTAGTCCACCAGCGACCGCGCGTAGTCGTCCCCCTGGCTCGTGGCCGCCCGCGCGCGCCGGGCGCCGTAGGCGACGGGGCTGGACACCACTTCGTCCACGGTGACCACTGCCGACGTGCGGACCACCGCATTGCCGAAGTAGCCCTGAGGGAGCGGCGGGGCCAGGCGCGGGCGCATGTCGATCATGGAGTAGAGCCGCGTCTCGGCGCCGGGTGCCAGCGCGCGCGCCCGGCACGCGCATTGCCAGACCAGGGCCACCACGGCGCGGAACGTGGACGCGCCCGCGCACCGCGCCCTCAGCGCGGCCACCTGCTTCTTGCTCACGGTTATAATGGCGCTGGCGTACGTGGACGCCGACACGGGGGTAACGTCCACCGGCGCCGGCTCCGGCTTGTACTCTGGGTGGTCGTACAGCACGGCGCGCGCCGGGTAAGGCCGGGCGTCGAGCAGCCTGTGGTCGAAGCAGGGTGGCACTAATGGCGCGTCCTGATGATTGCCCCGGGAAATGCTGGCCCAGGTCTCGACGAAGTGCGCCGCGCTGCGGGCGTCAACGACAGAGTGGTGCAGCGCGAGGCCGAGCACGACGCCGCCGCACCGGAGGCGCGTGACCTGTGCCAGGAGCAGGGCGCACGGCGGGTTGGGCGCCGGCGTGGCGGGCACGAACAGGTCGCGCATCTCGCCGCACGGCACGAACTCGCTCATCAGTTCGTCCAGCGCGTAGTGGTCCGAGCGCGCGGTGACCAAGACCGCGCCCTCGCCCGTGCAGTCGATCTGGAGGCGCCCGGCGGCGTCATCCAACCCGAGACGGCCGGCCAGCGGGTAGAACGCCACCAGAGCCTTGGCCAGGCTGCACTTCACGGCGCCGGCCGCGAAGAAGGCTTCCTCCGGGTCGACGGCGCCGTGGTTCTTCGGACGGTAGAAGTAGACCGTGGGCGTGTAGCCCCTGCGCGCGGCGAGGTCGAGGTTGGAGAGCCAGATGCTGCCCCCCGGCGTCTCCCCCGCCGGGACGACCAGCTCCGTCGCAAGCACCTCCACCTTTGCCATTGTTTCTCTTGCACGTATACGTGCTGGATCGTCCCTGCGGTTGTGTTCGTTCGTACGTACTGCGCCCGTTGTGTGTGTACAGTGTACTTGTGCTTCGCTAGCTGTGTGATCGGTGTTGATTCTGAGAGCTCGACGTAATTGGTTTATATAGGGGCATAGGATAGGGCAAGATTCGCCTTAGCTGTGCAGTAGTAATTAAAGGCAGTGAAGACAGGACAGGAGAGACCTCTGACCTGAGTTTTGTGAAGTCAAGCGTTTGCTTAACTTTGAGCAAGACCGACTGACCCAAGCTCACATCGTGCTCGTCTTTTACTGACGACCCATCTCCATCTCGTAAGCGCGCATATATACGCCGTTCACTTTGCAAGGCTTCCAGGAAATTCCTCTTCCTCTTCGCGGGAGGCTATATACTCAAAACATTTTATTTCTGAAACAAATGAAAAAACGTACTACTAAGTCAACGATTCAAACCATTAGCACATTTTTAAGAGGAACATTCTACTACTGTTTTAAAATTAAACGAGAAATATAGATTTCCGAGTCGATCAAATTGTACATCGTGAAAGTTGAAGACTTGAAATTGCAGGAAATTTCTAAGATATATATGCAACTACTTAATTTTGGTTAGATATAACCAATGCTCAGGATTGTTCACTTGGATATGAAAATTTCTCAATGGACTGAAAAATCTCTAACCGTTCAATCAACATCGTACGTACGGCACATAAGCATTGCTTGCCTAGGAGGAAAGGGAGACGGAAAAAATGGGGAAAATACAAGCGCAAACCCAACACACGACACAGCACATCTAGCTCTCGCCGCCAGGCCGGCTTCCGCAGCAGCAGCTGCAGCCTCTCGCCGTCACCGGAGAAGGGACATAGCCGGAGCCATGGCGCCGGAGCCCGAAGACGACGTCATGAACGAGAAGAACCGCCGGCCCCTCGACGAGGACGACATCACCCTCCTCAAGACCTTTGTAAGCGCGCCCGGCGGCCCCCGACCCGATCGATCTATCTCGTGCGTTTAGGGTAGAGTTCTCGGCCATTAGTCGGGTTCAACGCTAGGGATTTGGTTTTGTAGGGATGGATTCGATCGTGCTCAGCCTAGATCTAGGGTTTTAACTTCAGTCCCCGTGCCGTGTGTTTTCATGGACAAACATATGTTCGAGTTTTTACAATGAGGAATTAGGGTTTACCAAGCGGGGTATAATGATTGGTTAAGTTCTCGTATTCCGCGGTGAAAAGTTCAGTTCCTCCGTGATGTATCATTTGTTGAATTCCGCCACGTCGATTTGGGTGGAATTTCTGATCTTGGATGACTTCTTGTTTAACAGGGGCTCGGACCTTACTCGATCAACAACATCATGAAGGTTGAGAAGGAAATCAAGGAGAAGGCAAAGAAGATGAATGACCTTTTAGGTATATACGTGCACATTTAGATATCTTAACTAGCCCTAAATTTAAGAACTAGGGTCAGGATTTGCACTTATCTAACTTTATTTCCAGACATGATACAATTGCATCATTCCCAATTTCGCAGTAGTTTGGACAGTTCTGTTTGGTTTGTGGTACCTTGTTGCATCAAAGCTCATCTGAACTGTAAGTTTAATGTACTGAACTGCAGGGATAAAGGAGTCTGATACTGGGTTGGCTCCACCAAGCCAGTGGGATCCTGTGTCAGGTAAAAAGATGATGCAGGAGGAGCAACCATTGCAGGTGAGTTAAGCATGATATCTTTTAGCTAGGCACTGTAATGCATATGTTTAGTTAATAGTTATCTTGCGACCTTGCACTTCCACCTCACCTTAATTGTAATGATGAATACAATTCTGTTATGAAGGTCGCTAGTTGTATGAAGATCATAAGTTCCAATACTGATGATGCCAAGTATGTCATCCATACAAAACAAATCGCAAAGGTGCGTCATTATTGTACTATCTTTAGTTGATCATATCTCTTGTTGGTTCAATATTGATTTCATTGTAAGGTTTACTTTGGGGGACATTGCAGTCTGCCCGTTTCTGGGGATAAAGTTTTCCCCATTGATATTGAGGAAGGAATACGATCTGGGTAAGCTTTCTGTTTTCTCTAATGAGTACTGTAGAGTCATTCATTTGGCTGTTCTCAAAATGCTTTTCATATCTGATTATGATTTTTATTCGCAGTCAATTCGTTGGTCATGGGCGGGCAGTGGGCACAAACGAGGAATGAGCTCATAATAAAGATAATTAATTAGTTGCACGCAAATGAAGCGGTCGATGGCGGCTCGATGCGCATGTGCAGAATATCATACACATACCACGTTCAAATTTTTGTTAAATATTAGCTTTGGCTCAAAATATTTTTGAAATTGATTGAGTGAAATTAATATTCACATCTATAATTAACAGGAGACATAATTCACAACAATCAAAGATGTGATGGTTCTCACATCTCCTTCTGGTTCGATCTCTGTCTTCCAGACGGCAGGCTATGGTTGCTATTCCCAACATTATTCTCTTTTGCAACAGATTGCTTCTGCTCAGTTGCCTCTCAATTTTCTGGTTCATGTTCGCTTAAGCTCCATCCAAACCTGTCGCACACAGCGGTCCGTGAGCTTCAGTGTCCTCATGCGAAGTTGCTGAATATTCAGCCTGCTGCCTCTGGACAGGATGCTTGCACCACTCCTACAAACAGCAAGCCTGCAACCACATCTTTCTTTTACCGTCTACTCTCATTTAGAGGTATTATTTGGGCCACGAGCATCCTCATCTGGCACCCAATTATTCTTTTGAAGCACAAGGTCTTCCTCTTCCTCTGGCTAGCCTTTCAAAATCGCCTTAACACGCGGAGTAATATGATCAAGAAGCAGTGGAAGGATATTGACCATGGCGACGGTGATCTCTGCCCGGCGAGTGAAGCTGTCTATCACATTTTACTAAGATGCCGCACAGCTCACTATCTTTGGTCAGATTTGGGATTAATCGATCATGCCACTAGAGCAACTTCAACCATTAACTTTCTTGAAGAAATGTGTGCACAAAGCAGCAATTGGTATATCTATTTTGCAGCACTCAACTATGGAACGCCATGAATGCAAGAGTTTTTCATTGCTGATACTCTATGTCTCTGGAGTGTTAGAACTAATAATGTCGGGGGGATGACCCCGGGTAGGGTCATGGCGACACAACTCTAGCCGAGATGACGGAGGCAAAGCCGGCATAGTTATATATGCCGGCATCGTAAAGTCAAAACTAACACTAAGCCGGCATCCCGGGCGTATGTCGGCATGACTATTTTGTCTTATGAGTTTGCCGGATAAAGACGAGCACCTTGATCTCGGCGACAACCGAGATCTCTCAACGGTTTTATCCTGACCACGCGGTGCAAAGTAAAGTAGAGCCATCATCATTTCAAAAAAGCAGTCAGCGCTTGAGTACCGGCGTCAGGCGACTGCAGAGAGGAAGCACCGAAAGAGAATCTCTGACGGAAGCCGGCAGAGGATAGCGGTACTTTCTGCAGGGTGACAGGGAAAAGTAAACTTGTCTTGTCCCCTGTGGTGCTACCGGGAGGGAACCAAGCCACGTGCCCGGCGGGGCCCAAGGAAGATGGCGTTAGACTTGGCCTGCATGTCAGTGTGACATGGACGGCTTATAAATAGAACCTTATCCCTCTGTAAGAAAGGAGGACGGTGCACTTAGACAACTAGGGTTTCCCCTTCTTCTTCTTCTTCCTCAAGAATACAGCTCAAGGAGCGCCATTGTTGAGCTTGCCTATCTCGGCTAATACAACAAAGCAGGAGTAGGAGTCTTGCCTCTGCAAGAGGGCTCCGAACCTGGGTAGATCCGTGTGCGCTTGTGTGATTTGTGCGTGTTTCCCTTCACGTCCTCCCTCCTCCGGTTCCTCCTTCGTCCATCGGCCCCAAGTTAAGCCATCCTATGGCATCTGCCGTGACACCACCACGACAGTTGGCGCCCACCGTGGGGATAGCAGCGCCGCTGGCTGAAGTTTTCATCCGGATGGGAAGCTTCCTCGTCACCGGAGAGCGCGTGGTCTCCGGTTTGGTCCAGAGATTCGGCTCTCTGGGCTTCATCGACAACAACGCGGGCTGCTTCAACGGCGCACCGCTTCCTTGCGCAGGCCGCTTCATCAACTTCGGCTTGCACGAGGTTTATGTTGCTACTGACAGTCCCCGCAGGTACCCAGAGCAGGTGGTGATGGCCGAAGATCCTCCTGCCATCTACACGGTTCGCGGCCGGCACGCCGACTGCCCCGCTGACCGTGTGGAGGTCATGGTGACGGCTCATGGCGTCGATGCGGGAAGGGACGCTGCAGGAAGTGGTGTGGTCCCAACCAAGTCCGCCAGAACAGCGAAGCTCCCCTTGGAGAAGCCGGAGAACATCGCCGCTCAAGCCGGCACATCGGCTCTGCCGCCAAAGCCAACACAGATCCAGGCCTCCATCGAACGGTTGACCGCGCCGGTAGCGTCGAACGCTAACCCGGCCCAGCTGCAGGCGGAGTTGGAGTTGGAGAGACAGAAGCTGCTGAAGGAAGCAGTCGATGTCGCCCACGCTCGACAACAACTCGACATCTCGCTCCATGAGTATAACAAAGCCCATGGTCTTAGTTCTACTGCGTTTACTAACCCTAGCCGAGTTGGGGAGGTGCGTAATTGTGGTAAGAACTTGAATGCCGAGATGACGAGTGAAGGCAGGGGTGCACCAGCAGCGTCGGCAAGTTTTGCCTCGGCACTGAAGCCAAAATACAATACCCCTGTCAAAAATCTCAGGGCTGCCAAGGCTGCGGCTGAGGAGTTGCCGAATCTTACGAGAGAGGCACTTCGGCAGCAGCAGCTGCGTGTGAAAGAGCTGCTCCAAATAGCGAATGAGCAGAATGAGGCATATATGAGTATTCACGGCAAACCCGGCGCATCTCAGGTTATTCACTCGGCTGCAGATGCCGGTGGCCGCGTTGACAAGCAAGCGTCCTCACCTGGTGGCAAACGGGACAAAAGCGTAAACCCTAGCCGGAATAAGCAGCTGGAGCGTCATGACCCGGCTCTGGCAGAGAAACAGATAGTCAGAAGGGTTGATGACAGCCAAAGCGGCCTGCGTCCTGGCGACAATCGTCGAGACCAGCAAGAACGTTACTCGTTTGATCATGAACACCGACCTCAGGGTCCAGCACCCAATACTGCTGCAGGACAACAGGGTGTCGGGCGCAACCCCCCCCCCCCCCCTATCGAGGTGAAGATCGCCGGTATGACCGTTACAATGACGGGGCCTTGGCTATGGGTGACGAGGGTTATATCAGGCGAGAGTGTGATAATCTCGGCCCGCTCGGAGCCCGAGTTGGGAATAGACAGGTATCACCTCTAGATGCCTGACATCGGCTTGACATAATTTATCTGTCCGAGCTTCTGGAGGAGCAAGGCCCTCCGGAACCGTGTTGCTTTGCGCATCGGATCATGAGGGAGAGACCAGCCCCGGGTTTCTAGCTGCCCAGGGGTACAAGAACGTATGACGGTAGCACTAAGCCGGAAGATTGGCTGAAAGACTATGTCATGGCGGTGTGCGTGTCAGGCGGTAACCGCAGATGGGCAGTACGTTATGTACCCCAGATGCTGGTAGGGCCGGCAAGGATATGGCTGAAACCCTTGCCGGAGGGCAGCATCAATTGCTGGATAGACTTTGAGGAAGCTTTTGTCATTAATTTCACTAGCACTTACAAGAGGCCAAATCATTCTCAACAGTTGTCCATGTGCAAGCAAAGAGACAACGAGACTGATCGGGATTACCTGACAAGGTGGAAAATTCTCCGCAATTCCTGCGAAGGGATAGTGGAATCGCAAGCCATAACGTGGTTTGCCAAAGGATGCCGACACGGGAGCATGCTGTGGCAGAAGCTGCAAAGAGAGATGTCGGCCACTCTATCTGAGATGATCGGAATCGTTGACATGTATGCGCTTGGCGATCCGACTCACAAAGGGAGAACCACAAAGGGAGCAACTAACATACAATCCTGCCGGGGCATTCCGGAGGAACGATCATCAAGATCATCGCAACAACAGAAGAGATGATAGGCCGGATTACCGTTATGGGCCAGCCCATGTCGCCGCAAGTCAGGATCAACCTGATGCCGGCTCCAGCCAGCGTCAGAAAACAGGAAATCAGCAATGGGTCAAGAAGGGAGAACAAAAGAAGCCCTGGCAGGATTAGCCGAAGTATACGTTCGAGGTGATGTTGGATCGGCTTTGTCGTTTTCACACAACTAACCCCAACAAGCCGGCGAACCACACAACGCGGCAATGCAGCTGGATGCAGCAGGCCGAGAAGGGCGAAGCAAGTCGGTTACCCCCTCCTCCACCCCTTACAGGTGCTAACGCACAAATCCAGGGACCCCCTTAGGCAAACAATGCAATCAACCAGGTGGAAGAACAACAAATCCCGGGGTATGCCAGAAGAAATGAGTACAAAGAGCATCACCAGAGCTACAAGATGTTCATCACTGAGCCAACTGACAAGCAAAGTCAGCGCAGGCGAGAGATGGAGGTCAATGCTGTCATCCGGCTGTTCCAAAGTTCATGTAGTGGTCGGAGCAGGAGATCAATTGGAACCGGGCAGACCATCCCAAGGTTATGCCCAACCCTGGCGGATATGCCCTGGTGGTCGACCCGACACTCATCGGGCCTGGCATTAACGTCAAGTTCACTCGGGTTCTCATCGATAATGGGAGCAGCATCAATATCCTGTATCGGGACAAGATGCTTAAGCTCGGCATCACTGATAACATGCTTGAGCCCAGCCGGACTACCTTTCACGGTATTGTGCCGGGAGTGTCTTGTGCCCCGGTAGGCAAGATCCGAGTGGACGTCTTATTCGGCATCAGGGAGAACTGTCGGACCGAAAATCTAGTGTTCGAGGTGGTGGACCTTAGCAGTCCGTACCATGCGCTGCTTGGCAGACCGGCACTCGCCAAGTTCATGGCTACTACTCACATTGGTTATCTGAAGATGAAGATGCCGGAACCAAATGGTACCATAACTATCACTGGCAACTATGAACGCTCAATGGAATGTGCAGCAGCCGGGTCTGCTTTGGCCGAGTCACTGGTCATTGCAGGCGAGAAGAAGAAGTTACAAGAAGCTGTTGCGATAGCTCAGGCGGCACAAATTGGCCTGCCGGTTATGACAAATCCCCATGGAAGTGTGGCCTTTTAGGCAGCCAAGGGGACAAAGAAGGTACAGGTTGACAATGAGTTTCCGGACCGCACCATCATCATTGGTGCCGGCCTAGGAGAGAAATAGGAAGGCGAGTTCAGCAGCTTCCTCCGTGAGAATCAGGATATTTTCGCATGGTCAACTCAAGACCTGCCAGGTGTGCCGAGGGAGTTGGCTGAGCGCTCATTACATGTCAAACCAAACGCAAGACCGGTGAAGCAGCCCCTTCGACGCTTCGCCGACGACAGAAGGAAAGTCATATCGGAAGAAGTATCCCGGCTCCTAGCTGCCGGCTTTATCATGAAGTGTTGCATCCCGACTGGCTGGCAAACCCGGTCATGGTCGAGAAGAAGAAAGATGATCCAACTGCTGCCAAGGTGTGGCGCATGTGTATCGACTACACCAACCTAAACAAGGCATGTCCCAAAGATCCATTTCCGTTACCTCGGATCGATCAAGTGATCGACTCCATTGCCGGGTGTGAGCTGCTGTCTTTTGTAGATCCGTACTCTGGTTTTCACCAGATAACATTGAACCCTAACGATCAAATAAAAACATCATTTATCACCCCGTTCGGGGCTTATTGCTATCGCACTATGCCGTTCCGTTTGAGAAACACAGGGGCCACATATCAAAGGTACATGCAGAAGTGTTTGGATGATCAACTAGGCAAAAATGTGCAAGTATATGTCGACGATGTCGTCATAAAAACCAAGAAAAGCGCCACGCTCCTAGATGATATACGGGAAACATTCACAAATTCGAGGAGATTCCGAATGAAACTGAACCCGGCCAAATGCACATTCGGTGTGCCGGCAGGAAAATTGCTTGGGTTCCTGGTATCAAGCCGGGGTATAGAAACAAACCATGTGAAAATTGCCGCTATATAAAGAATGAAATTGCCGAAGTGCCTCAAAGATGTGCAGAAATTCACTGGATGCCTAGCATCGTTGAGTCGTTTCATTAGTCGGTTAGGTGAAAAGGCTATGCCCTTATACCAGCTGATGAAGAAAACTGACAAATTTATGTGGACGCCACAGGCAGACCTAGCTTTTCAAGAGTTGAAGAAAATGATTGCTACGACACCAATATTGGCCTCGCCAATGGAGAAGGAGCCAATGCTGTTATACATAGCAGCAATGAACCGAGTCGTTAGTGTCGTCATCGTGGTGGAAAGAGATGAAAACGGAAAATCGGTGCAAAGACCGGTATATTACTTGAGCGAGGTGCTATTGTCGTCTAAGCGGAATTACCCCCATTAGCAGAAAATGGTGTATGGCGTGTATATGGCGGCAAAGAAGCTGAAGCAATACTTTGAGGCACATCAGATCCGAGTTATATGCGAGGCGCCCGTCTCGGAAATCATGAGTAACAAAGACGCGAGCGGCCGGGTCGCAAAGTGGGATGTCGAGTTAGCACCCTATGCGCTATAGTACGACAGACGGGATGCCGTGAAATCTCAGGCTCTGGCGGATTTCTTGGTGGATTGGGCCGAGATGGAGTATGAACCACCGCCCCCGGAAACTAACTACTGGAAAATGCATTTTGACGGCTCGAAGATGAAAAGTGGGCTTGGTGCCGGCATAGTTCTGACCTCGCCAAAGCGCGACCAACTTAAGTACGTATTGCAAATTCACTTCGCAGCATCCAACAATGTTGCCGAGTATGAGGCACTTGTGCACGGACTGAAAATGGCGAAAGAAAATTGAGACTGACGGATTCAATGTTTTGGTGATTCTGATCTGGTCGTCTAGCAAGCCTCTGACAATTGGGATGCATTGGATGCCAATATGGCGCTATATCGTTTCCATGTTCAGAAGATCAGTGGCCATTTCGAAGGGTGCGAGTTTCGTCATATACCTCGGGCAGAAAATGAGCCAGCCGACATATTGTCGAAACTCGGCTCAACACGACAGGCTATTCTGGCTGGTGTGGCGTTAGAGCATTTACGCAAACCATCCGTCAAGCCATCACCGGAATAGGAGTCGATATTTATCCCGGCGAGCTCAGAAGCCGATGTCACCCCCATGGACATCGACAGCGGCAACAGTTCCAGTAACCAGGGGACTGAGTGCCTTAATCTGGCAGAAGCAATGGCGATTGAGCTAATGGATATAGATGTGCCGGATGAGTTGATCTTCACTACTCGTCATGTGCTGGCTTGGGCGCAACCGATAATGTCTTACCTCAAAGATGGGAATCTCCCGGAAGGGGAAGTGTCGGCAAGACAAATTCAGAGAAGGGCGAAGGCGTACACCATCATCAATGGCGAGCTTTACAAGAGGAGCGTCACTAACGTTCTACAACGATGCGTCGAGCCGGAAGAAGGGCAAGAAATACTTCGGGAAATTCATCAGGGAGAGTGTGGCCATCATGCATCTTCAAGAACGCTAGTGGGCAAAGCTTTCCGGCATGGTTTTTACTGGCCGAGTGCGTTGCAGGAAGCAGAGGACATAGTCAGCAAGTGCCAGCGATATGCCAGCAAGATTCATATGCCGGCGTCCGAGGTCAAGACCATTCCAATCACTTGGCTGTTTGCTGTTTGGTGTTTGGATATGGTGGGACCGTTCAAGCTGGCGTGAGGAGGCATGACGCATATCCTAGTCATGGTCGACAAGTTCACCAAATGGATTGAGGTGAAGCCGATAAAAAAGTGTGACGGCAAAACCGTGGTGTCATTTTTGAAGAATATCATCTTGAGATATGGGTACCCGCACAGTATCATCACGGATAATGGAACGAACTTCCCGGAGGGACCTTTTGCGCGATTCTGTGCGGACAAGAAAATCCGGCTGGATGTCACTTCCGTAGCACACCCTCAATCCAATGGACAAGTTGAAAGAGCAAACGACATGGTTTTGGCCGGCATAAAACCTCGATTAATTGAGCCATTGGAACGTACTCTGGGATACTGGCTGGACGAACTTCCGGACGTACTATGGAGTCTCAGGACGACTCCCAATCGCTCTACAGGCTACACGCCATTCTTCCTCGTATACGGGGCGGAAGCTATCCTACCAGCCGACATTGAACATCACTGTCCATGAGTAACCATGTATACGGAAGCCGAGGTAAAAGAGGCCCGAGAAAATGATGTCGACCTGCTCGAAGAAGCACGGGAATTGGCTCTATCTCGGTCGGCCATCTAGCAACAGCACCTAAGGCGTTATCACAGCCGAAAGGTCAGCCTGCGAGTATTCCGGAAAGGAGATCTTGTCCTCCGACTTGTGCAGCGCACAGCTGGCATGCACAAACTATCACCTCCATGGGAAGGACCCTTCATTGTGAGCAAAGCGCTCCACAATGATTACTACTATCTTATAGATGCACAAGATCTCAAGGCGAGCAGGATGGACCGGTCAGGCGAGGAGACCAAGAGGCCATGGAACGTAGCTTTGCTTCGTCCGTTCTATACTTGAGAGCTGAGTATTTGTATCGTTTTTTCCTTATGTTGAATGTTTTAAGACAATAAAATTATCAGCCGAGTTCTTAAAAGAAACTCCGGGACTTCCATATCATTTAAGTGTTGTATTGCAATTATCTTTCGTGTGTCGGCGTGGCTTAGTTGCGTAATCTTATGTCGGTCTAGTAGTGTGTCGGTGTTGAAAATCCCCTCTATGACTTCGCTGCTGTTCGCAACCCAGCTTCATGGCAAGCTAGAGAAGGGTATAAAATAACCGAACACATGGAAAGCGACTACGTAAACAAGCAATGAAGCGATCCGAGATGCACATTATTTTAACTCGGCGTTTCTTTTTTAACTTCGTTATTGCCGAGCGAATTTGTCGAGTCACTTTTTCTTCTTTCGAAAGAGTGGTTTTATCACTTTGTGATTCATACGTCGAACGCCGGCAAGACAGACAAAAGAACCGAAGTCATAAAATTTCACTAAGAGAAAAAAAAAAGAACTCGGGGACTCGGTCGGGAATTTGATAAGCAAAAGATTTAATTGAATTAAGAGCAAGATATCTTTTTACAAACAGAAGTATATCATTTCGATGACATTTGTACCCGGCATTCCGGGGATCTAATATTTCTAGAGTTTTTTCTGACTAAGCTAAGAAGAGACGGCGGGGTTGTTGGTGCCGGAACTCGGCGCATCCGTCACGGTGGAGGCTGACTCCACAACACCTTCCTCGTCTGCTGCTTCTTCACCTCCGTCCGACATCTCGGCTTCGGCGTCAGATGTCAGGCCCTCCACAAACGTATGCACATCGGCATACTGGATGAATGAGTAAGCCCGCTCCTTGCGCTTGGCGACCAGATCGGGATCCGTGAGGTAGGGGGAGTCGGCACGCATCGATTGGAGCACGTTGAGGTTGATGCCGTCACACCAAGACAGTACGAACGACAACACCTCATCGGCGCCAATGCGTGCAGCCAACTCCCGCCAATCACTTAGCCGAGACTCGACCTCCAGCAGACGCTTCGCTAACTCCGGGATGTCCGTCGGAGCCTCTTCTCCCGGCCACAGCGCGCGGAAGGTCCGGATGCCGGCATTCAGCATGTTGACGCCGAATGACTTGATTGGCTTGACCCGACTCGCAATGCTCACCAGGTAGTCCACCAAGTCATACTCGTACGGCATCCCTCTTCCGCCGAGCCGCCTTCACGGCCTCTTGGGCAGTCTCGAGGGATTGGGGGAAGAATTCTAGCAAACACAGACAAGTGGTAGTGAGTCTCGGCATCCTATCGCTCTTACTTGGATAAATAATCACATGAGGAAGTTTATGCCAAGACGACTTACTTGTCAGCATGTTGTCAATTTTTATGAGCTCGTGCTGGACGACCTTGAATAGCTTGGTCTTCTCGGCATCCTCCAGCTCGGCGGCAGTGGCGCGGGTCTCGAGTTGGGCAACTAGACCCTTGCACTTTTTCACCTCACTTTCCAGGCGGATCTTCTCATCGGCCTGGGAAGAGAGGGCCGAGGTGAGTTGACCCACCTCGGTTTGGTGCGCCTCAGCCTGCGACGCTATCTGCGCCTGCAGTCCGGTTATTTCCCGATGCTGCTCGGCCAGCCGAGTCTTCTCATCTGTTTAACAGACATATGTTACAGAGGCTAACATCTAATATGGGTGGAACCCGGAATAGGGATGAAGTGTTACCTTGAACCTCGGCGACGCGCTTCAGCAGCTCCGCCACTTGAGCGGTGTCGCCGGCCTTGAACAAAAACAAGTGTTAGTCTTTGCAGAACATTGATACTCGAACAAAGATCTTATTCCGGTAAAATATACTTACTTTGGTTCTTACGGTCTGCCTTCAGAGCCTCGTGCTCCGCCTCCAGCTTCTTGTACTTTGCAAGCAAAGTCTTGAAGGTAGCGATGCGTTTGTTCATGCAGGACTGTAGAGCAACAATTCGCTAGTAAGTTTGGTACAATAAAGAAGTCCGAAATTACAAGCTTTAGGCCGACTATTCTAAACCCGGCCTGAATCTCGGGGAATAAGTGTTTAAAGCTTCTAAAGCTTCAGGCCGACTATTCTAAACTCGGCCTGAATCTCGGGGAATAAGTGTTAGAAGCTTCTAAAGCTTCAGGCCGACTATTCTAAACATGACCCGAATCTCGGGAAATAAGTGTTTGAAATTTTAAGGGGATAAGCTTCAGGCCGACTAATTCTTACTCGCCCTAAACCTCGGGGACTAGGAGTATGGGTACTATACTGGAATTGAAAGAAAAATATTTTAAGGATTTCTTCGTACCTCGGCAGATCGGCTGGCCTCAAACAAGGCCACCCTCGCTTGGTACATCCGGGTGGCCACCCATTCTGGAGTCGCCACGGGTGGAGGTCCCACCAGCGGACTTTGCCGAGCCACCTGGAGGGTGCTGGGGGTCACTTCGTAACTGTAGGCGCTGTTCCAGTCCGTTACGAACTAGCCCAGCGACCCCCAGCTGTGCCAGCTAGTCATCCGGAGGGGAACCCCTTGATGCCTGCCAGAAGGCTGCGGGACAGTCGAACTCGGACCCGCCGATCCTGCAGCGGCAGCGGGGCCTTTAGCCTTCTTGGCCCGCGCGGCAGCAGCTCGATCGATTTCCGGCTACGATGAGAAGGGGGCCGCGTCAGGGTCGGCTGCGGTCCTTGGGGTTCCTGGGGACCCGTCGCCGCCCGTTGCGGCGGCTCCGAAGCCTGCGGCTCTGTCGACGTCTCGACTGCTGCCGAGGAAGGAGCAGCGTCGGTTGCTAAGGCCCCGGCCGCAGGAGTCTTGGTCTGGCCGACGACTGTGGCGTCGGTGCTCGGGCCGACATCCTGGGCGGGGGATGTCGGATCCGCGGTGGTCTCAGTCTCACCCGTGGCTGGGTTTGAAGCCTCGGCACGGGAACAGGGAGCCGCCGGGATCTCGAACGCAATGCACGTCCGAGATTGCGTGGCCGTCAGAGCCTCCCAGCGGAAATAAGACTTAGTCGCTTGCATAATAACAAAGAAGAAAACCGACATCAGCAATTGAGGCAATATTGGCCTTACCCGATGATCAGGGGCTTGGGCTTGGGTCCACGAGCCGCACTCTTCTTCCGCTTCACGTTCCGCGGAAGATCTTTGTCGGCGGTGCGCTTCGAGACCGCGCGCTTTTCTCGGACCGGCGCCGCAGCGGTGGCTGCGTCCGATGCCTCAGCGGCAGGCTCGCCCGACTCGGCTAGTTACGGGATAGAGCAAAAATGAATACTTTGCTAATGGATATTGAAATAATTACAAGAAGATTTCAGAGATCCTTACATTCGGTACGGCGAGGGCCGGCATGAGCGATCGGCATGAAGTCCTCAGAGTCCGGGTCCTCGGCGTCAATGGACCTGCGCGGGGCGCGAAGCGTTTGTCCGGAGAACTCCCGTCTTCATTTCGCTGAAGAGAGTACCTCTGCAAAAAGAAGTCAAAATTGAGTCAAGAAAGATATTCGTCAGATAGGAGCCGACATAACCATATGTCGGATATGAACAAGAGACAAGTAAAAATTAGAACTTACCGGAGGAGCACGGCGATCCTGGCTGAATGCCGGCATACCCCATGTCTATTTCTCGGACATGTTCGTCTTGGCGATCGCCTTGACCCGGCGCCGGACTTCAGCGTGGGAGAGCTTGAAGGTCGACACCCTATCCGGGTCGAATTGGCCGCCATAGAAACACATTTTGTGTACCGACGCTGAAGCGGACCCAGTCGCCGGTACACAAAAGTGGCCAACAAGTCGTCAGCCGTCATCCCATTGTCCTTGAGCTCGAGGATGGCGGCGTGGATCTCGTTGACTTCCGGGAGGGTCTCCATCGGGTCATATGACCAGTTTCTCTTCTCCTCAGGGGGGCCGACTTCGAATCCCGGCAGATTGATCTTGTCGGCTTCGGAAGAGTTTTTTACATAGAAAAAGGTCTTGAGGAGTGCGAAGGGTTTTCTGCCCTTGGTGTGAGCTTGGAGGCGAGAAACCGCAGCGGCGGTCGAGCTCAGTGCTACCAGTGGCGGCGGAGTGCGCGAGGAGCTGGAGAACAGAGGAGAATGAAGGGTGCGAGGAGTGTGAGGAGTGCGAAGGGTTTTCTGCCCTTGCCCTCCCCTGTTACTTATACCCGAGGCGGAGTAATGGGGTGCGGGTTCCCCGTGCCCACCACCTCAGTGGCTGACGGGAATATTGCGCATGATTTGGGGTAGTTATTCCCATCAAAGCACACGCTCGGTTACTTCGCGGCGTGCCGACGAGAATCGTGCAAGATCCGGGAGGATAAGTGTCTACGTGGGAACCGAAATCCCCCCCTTAATGGCTCTCTCGATTTTACCGTCCGATGGGACGGCGTGCTCACCTCGGAAAGCGCAATGGCAGTAACTCAAGCCTTATCTTCCCGTTAGTTTAAAGAAGTGTTTTGTCCAAGTCACAGCTGGCATCTATATCGGCAAAAGTAAGTTTTCAACTATCAGTCATGGAGAAGAAAAACTCTTGGCTAAGGACTGGATAAGCACGCTGACCCGGAATGTCGGAATGAATTTATCTCGGCTAGGAGAACCTAGGGTTGTCTCGGCATCCTTCTCGGCTAAGTCCAAGTAGGCTTTGGAGGTCTGTCTACGGGAAACTGTCGTGGCCCGACATTCTTCTCTGCCGGACCGCAACAGCTTCGGGGACTAGTGTCGGGGGGATGACCCCGGGTAGGATCATGGCGACACAACTCTAGTCGAGATGACGGAAGCAAAGCCGGCATAGTTATATATGCCAGCATCGTAAAGTCAAAACTAACAGTAAGCCGGCATCCCGGGCGTATGCCGGCATGACTATTTTGTCTTATGAGTTTGCCGGATAAGGACGAGCACCTTGATCTCGGCGCTCTCAACGGTCTTATCCTGACCACGCGGTGTAAAGTAAAGCAGAGTAATCACCATCTCAGAAAAGCAGTCAGCGCCTGCGTACCGGCGTCAGGCGACTGCAGAGAGGAAGCACCGAAAGAGAATCTCTGACGGAAGCCGGGAGAGGATAGCGGTACTTTCTGCAGGGTGACAAGGAAAAGTAAACTTGTCTTGTCCCCTGCGGTGCTACCGTGACGGAACCAGACCGCGTGCCCAGCGGGACCCAAGGAAGATGGCGTTAGACTTGGCCTGCATGTCAGTGTGACATGGACGGCCTATAAATAGAACCTTATCCCTCTGTAAGAAAGGAGGACGGTGCACTTAGACAACTAGGGTTTCCCCTTCTTCTTCTTCTTCCTCAAGAATACAGTTCAAGGAGCGCCATTGTTGAGCTTGCCTATCTCGGCTAATACAACAAAGCAGGAGTAAGAGTCTTGCCTCTGCAAGAGGGCTCGGAACCTGGATAGATCCGTGTGTGCTTGTGTGATTTGTGCGTGTTTTTCCTTCACGTCCTCCCTCCTCCGGTTCCTTCTTCGTCCATCAGCTCCAAGTTAAGCCATCCTATGACATCTGCTATGACACCACCACGACAAATAAGGAAGCGTTCAAGCTCTGCATTCTTCAGCGGGAGGACAATCTTTCATGAGACATCACTGTAATCAACTTTAGTTTTCTTTCTTCTTTGTTTTGACCCTTTTTCTTCAGGGTCTTTCTGTACTTCTGACTTTGTGTCTGTTTGGGGCCTCGGAATACATAAGGTAGACAATTGTATACTTTCTTACCCAAAAAATATGTAAATAATTTTCGTAGCACCAAACAAAACAGTCCTAGCAATGCAGGACAACCCTAAGATGATAGGCATGACAAATCTACATGCTAGAATATTTTTATCAATTTTGTTCCTATAGATATTTTATGTATTTTGAGTCATGGAAATGAAGTTTCGAAAACCTGATTTTAGTTTTTTGTCATGGCAGATTAAGTTTAACAACCTGATTTTTTTGTATGTAATTCAGGCTAAAAAGATTTTTGGTTTTGCAATGCATACGACAAACCTTATCAAAGCTCAAGCCCAGTCTCATTTCTGATGGAGGTTAACAGGCCAAAGGCCGAATCACACGAATACACCAGGAAGCTGAAAAACAAACAATCAAAGCATTGGGTTGGGATGAGCCTGTACGAAAGTAGAACACACATGGAGGCTTTTTGAGCTAGAAAAAAGAGAGCAAAGAAATGGGCTAGGACCTCCGTTAGTTATTTTTTGACAGGCCCCTAGTTTTTCCTAGTTGAATGTACCCGCCTGTTTTATATGTTTTCGGATCCTTTTTACGCTTACAAAACAGAATTTTGCACCCAGGAGTAATTAGCGGTCCAAAATGCAATTCACTAGTACATGTTGGAATTTTGGGTTAGACCCAAGGCTCAATCTGAAATTAATTTCAGGAAAAATCTCAAAAACCCATTCATGTAGTGGGATGAGAAAGTGTGAATAGTCTCACCTTGCTAGTTTAGGGGAAGTTGGAACAATATACGAGGTATGTTGGTTCTTACCTCTTGAGCAAGTGAGCAAGAGAAATCCCCACGCGCGCTCCTCCTCCTCCGCTCGCCTCGTCGCGCCGTGTTTCGTGGATCGAGTTCGAGCCGTGCCAGGTCGTGCGTATCTTTTTTGCAGTCGAAATCCGTTGCGGACGCGTAACAAATCCCGATAATTGCGGAGTCGGTTTAAACCGAACCGAAGTCCGCATGCGTGCCTATATAATAAGACGACTGCGGCCTCCGGACGTACCACGCCACAACCCTAGCCATCACGCCCACGATTCAATCTCGTTGTTCGCCGCCAACTGCTACTCCATCCCGTCAACTGCGTGCACATTCGCCAGGAGAGCAGGCCTCCGTAACCCCGACCTTCGAGATCCTGCCCGGGAGACGGTCGATAAGGTTTTTGGGGAGAGTTCTCACGCGACTGCTCGCTTCTTCACGTCCCTGTTTCCTCGGCATCTTCATCACCAATGGCCGACGACCTCGGAGATCCCGCGGCTCAGGCTGCCGCTCTAGCTCCGCAGCAGCAGGCTGCCCAACTCCAAGCCCAGGCAACTGCTGCTGCACAGGCGCAAGCGCAGGTGCTGGCCGCTGCTCAGGAGGTAGTCAAGGCTGCTGCTGCTGCTGACGTGAACATCGACGCCGCCGGACTCGTCACCGACCTTAACAACAAACACAAGAAAAGAGTACAACACCGTACGTAATCTGCTCTTTCTTGTTGATTTTGATTAGTAGTTCTATTATTCATGCCGTGAAATTAGATGAGTTTTATTACTGTGCGTTGCTATTTAATTTGTCTAGTTTGCGTGATATAATATGCTACATGTTTTACACATTGTTTTTCTGAATTAAATATTCATCGAAATTACCTAATTAGTCAGCAATCCAAAAACCTTATTCGTGTAGGCAATTTTCGATGTATCAATTTGCTGTCGCATTGAAACCACATGTGTTTACTGGACTGCACTTTAAGAGGTGGCAGTATAAATGTCATATGTGGCTCGTGGCTATGGGTGCATGGTGGGCGGTACAACACCGGAAGACTCAAACAATTGCTCCTCGGTAGTTGTATGTTGAGGCTTGTGTTGAAGTCGTCGGTGCAATCTGTAGTGTGCTGAGAGATAAGCTCGTTGATGCTTATCTGCACTATCAGGACGCCAAAGAGTTGTGGGATGCGCTCGATGCTAAGTTTGGCGCATCTGACGCTGGCAGTGAGCTGTACGTCATGGAGCAGTTCTTTGCCTATAAGATGGTTGCAAACCGATCTGTAATGGAACAAGCTCATGAGTTACTGACTATGGCTAAGGAACTTGAGCAATTCAAGTGTCCACTACCTGACAAGTTTGTCGCCGGGGGCATCATCGCCAAGCTTCCTCCCTCGTGGAGGAACTTTGCTACTTCACTAAAACACAAGAGACAAGAAATCTCTGTGGAGAACCTGATTGGGACTCTTGATGTTGAGGAGAAGGCGAGACCAAAAGATGCTGGCCCCAAAGGCAACACACAAGAGGATACGTCCACTGCCAACATGGTTCAGAGGAACAACCACAACAACAGTAACAACAAGGGAAAGGAAAAAACATTCAACAATGCTGGTCCAAAGAACACTACCACTTTCAAGAAGAAGAAGAAAGGAGGCAACAAGGACAAAGATCCTTGCTTTGTGTGCGGAGGACTTGGCCACTAGGCGAGTAACTGCAAGGAGCGCAAAGGAGGACAGATTCGGCAAAAGTTTGCTAATTTGACCATTGGCAACAATGAAGATGCAGGCGGGTATGGTAATTTATTTACTGTATTTTCTGTATGTCAATCCACCGATTGGTGGGTCGATACAGGTGCAACTATTCATGTGTGTGCTGATATTTCCTTGTTTTCTTCATATCAGGCCATCAGCTCCTCAGTGACGATGAGGAACGGCGCCCATGTTTCTGTTCATGGTGTTGGCACGGTGGATCTGAAGTTTACTTCGGAAAAGATCGTGCAGTTGAGGAACGTGCAGCATGTGCCCTCCATTCAGAAGAATCTTGTTAGTGGATCCCTCCTTTGCAAGGATGGATTTAAGTTAGTGTTTGAGTCCAATAAAATTATTGTGTCTAAGTATGGACAATTTATTGGTAAAGGTTATGAGTGCCGAGGCTTGTTCCGCTTATCCCTTTCGGATTTTTGTAATAAGGTCGTGAACAGCGTCAATTCTATTAATAATGAGTCTAATGTTTGGCATTCACAACTTTGTCACATTAATTTTTGTTGCATGACGTGATTAGCAAATCTGAATTTAATCCCTAAAATCACTGTGCCTAAAGGTTCGAAGTGCCAAACTTGTGTGCAAGCGAAGCAGCCTCGTGAGAGGAACCTAGCACCGTTAGAGCTCATACATTCTGATCTTTGTGAGATGAACGGTGTATTAACCAAAGGTGGAAAACGTTACTTTATGACTTTCATTGATGAAGGATGAAGCATTGCATTATTTTAAGATCTATAAAGCTGAAGTCGAGAATCAACTTGAGAAAAAAATTAAACGTTTGCGGTCTGACCGTGGTGGAGAATATTTCTCCAGTGAGTTTAATTTATTTTGTGAGGAACATGGCATAGTCCATGAGAGAACGCCTCCCTATTCACCCCAGTCAAACGGGGTTGCTGAGAGGAAAAACCGCACGCTGACTGACTTGGTCAACGCCATGTTAGACACTGCTGGTTTATCCAAGGCATGGTGAGGGGAGACGCTATTGACTTCGTGTCATGTCCTAAGTCGTGTTCCCACAAAAGATAAAGAAGTCACCCCATACGAGCTATGGGAAAAGAAGAGACTCACACTTTCTTACTTACAGACTTGGGGTTGTTTGGCGAAAGCTAATGTGCCAATTACCAAGAAACGTAAGCTTGGACCAAAAACCGTTGATTGTGTCTTTCTTGGCTACGCTTCGGAGTGTTGGCTATAGATTCTTGGTTGTAAATTCTGGAATACCTGACATGAGCGTCGGTACAATTATGGAGTCCAGTGATGCTACATTCTTTGAGAACATATTTCCCATGAGAGATATGCATAGCACATCTAGAGAGGATCATGATGTACCTGTTGAACCCGCCAGTTCAGAAGAACATCAGGATTATGGTGTAGCTCCTGAACCTGCCATCCCAGTGGAAAATCTTGAACAAACACTTGATGAGATTCCTGAGGAGTATGACAATGAAGCCCCTATTAGGGGTAAGCGACAAAGGATTGCTAAATCCTTTGGTGATGATTTCATTGTGTACCTTGTGGATGACACCCCTAAAATCATTAATGAGGCCTTTGCATCTCCGGATGCAGACTATTGGAAGAAAGCCATTCGTAGTGAGATGGATTCTATCATGGCTAATGGTACTTGGGAGGTCGTTGACCGTCCGTATGGGTGCAAACCTGTAGGATGCAAGTGGATATTCAAGAAAAAGCTTAGGCCTGATGATACTATTGAGAAGTATAAGGCGCGGCTTGTGGCCAAGGGTTTTACCCAGAAAGAAGGTGAAGATTTCTTTGATACTTACTCACCTGTAGCTCGATTGACCACAATCAGAGTATTACTATCACTGGCTGCCTCATATGGTCTGATCGTCCATCAAATGGACGTTAAGACAGCTTTCCTTAATGGAGAGTTGGACAAGCAAATTTACACGAACCAGCCAGATGGATTTGTAATAAAGGGTCATGAAGGCAAAGTGTGTAAGTTATTAAAGTCTCTATATGGCCTGAAACAAGCTCCTAAGCAATGGTATGAGAAGTTTGACAAAACTTTAACATTTGCTGGCTTTGTTGTAAACAAAGCTGACAAATGTGTATACTACCGTCATGGTGGGGGTCAGGGAGTTATACTTTGTTTGTATGTCGATGACATACTAATATTTGGGACTAACCTCAAAGTGATTGAAGAGGTTAAAACTTTCTTGTTGAAGTGCTTTGACATGAAAGACCTTGGTGCAGCTGATGTTATTCTGAACATCAAGCTCGTGAGAGCGACAATGGTGAGATCATTTTGTTACAATCTCACTATGTGGAGAAGATCTTGAGTCGTTTCGGCTATGCTGATTGTAAACCTTCTCCAACTCCTTATGATCCAAGCGTTCTGCTTCGAAAGAATCACAGAATTGGAAGAGACCAACGGAGATATTCTCAGATTATTGGTTCGCTCATGTATTTGGCTAGCGCAACTAGACCTGACATCTCTTTTGTTGTGAGCAAACTGAGTCGGTTCAATAAGAATCCGGGAGATGACCATTGGAGTGCACTCGAGAGGGTCATGCGCTATCTAAAAGGCACAATGAGCTATGGTATACACAATGCTGGGTACCCCAAGGTACTTGAGAGTTACAGTGATTCAAACTGGATATCTGATCTTGATGAGTTAAAGGCCACGAGTGGATATGTGTTCACACTCGGAGGGGGCGCCGTTTCATGGAAGTCTTGCAAGCAAACGATCTTAACCAGATCAACAATGGAAACAGAACTTTCAGCATTAGATACATCCACGGTTGAAGCCGACTGGCTTCGTGAGCTCTTGATGGACTTGTCGATTGTTGAAAAACCAATACCGGCGATTTTTATGAACTGTGACAATCAAACTGTGATAGTCAAAGTGAACAGTTCTAAAGATAACATGAAGTCATCAAGACACGTCAGGAGACGTCTGAAATATGTCAGAGCAATGAGAAATTCCGGAATAATAGCATTGGGATATATCCCAACGGCTAAAAATCTTGCAGATCCCTTTACAAAGGGTCTATCAAGAAATGTGATAGAATCTGCATCAAGGGAGATGAGGTTGCGACCCACGTGAGTTACCGTGGCGGTAAACCAACCTATGTGATCGGAGATCCCATGAATTAGGACCTGGGAAACAAGTCATTGGATAACTGAGGAGAGTGTACATTCTTTATCCCACTCCGTTGACGATGCATTACTCTCGTGTACTGTATGGTAGGTTGTTTAACTTAATGTGTTCTAACGCGTTGCATTAATCTACAAGGGAGATACTGTCCTACAGAGTAGTCTCTAAAGAACACACCTATATGAGCCTGACTGTTGGTCGCAGTCTATGAGATTTGGGTGGTCTCTACTAAGCTCATGAAAAGGCCTGAGGAATGACTTATATGCTCCAAACCGCGGGGTAGCATTCGGCAGCCCAGTACCAGACAACAATTTAGTGAAGATTTAACACAGAAAACTGACAATTCAAGGTTTGTCCATTGTTCAGTTGTGCGTGAGTGAAACTATTTGTTTAGGTGGATGTTCAACCTTAACCGGTCTCCACTGAAACACTGGTATATAAAAAATAGAGTTTTGGATCAACGGCAATTTTATGTGCTTATGAGATATTGTGGGGATTGTTGGAATTTTGGGTTAGGCCCAAGGCCCAATCTGAAATTAATTTTTGGAAAAATCTCAAAAGCTCATTCATGGAGTGGGATGAGGAAGTGGGAATAGTCCCACCTTGCTAGTTTAGGGGGAGTTGGATCAATATATAAGGTATGTTGGTTCTCACCTCTTAAGCAAGTGAGGAAGGGAAATACCCACGCGCGCTCCTCCTCCTCCGCTCGCCTCGTCACGACGCCCGCGCGCGCCGCGTTTCGTGGATCGAGTTCGAGCCGTGCCGGGTCTTGCTTATCTTTTTGGCAGTCGGAATTCGTTGTGGACGCGTAACAAATTCCGATAATTGCGGAGTCGGTTTAAACCAAACCGAAGTCCGCCTGCGTGCCTATATAATAAGACGACCGCGGTCTCCGGACGTACCACGCCACAACCCTAACCGTCACGTCCACGATCCAATCTCGCTATTCGCCGCCAACTGCTACTCCATCCCGTCAACTGCGTGCACAGATTGCCGGGAGAGAAGGCTTCCGTAACCCCGACCTTCGAGATCCTGCCCGGGAGACGGTCGATAAGATTTTTGGGGAGCGTTCTCACACGACTACTCGTTTCTTCACGTCCCTGTTTCGTCGGCATCTTCATCACCAATGGCCGCCGACCTCGGAGATCCCGCGGTTCAGGCTGCCGTTCTAGTTCCGCAGCAGCAGGCTGCCCAACTCCAAACCCAAGCAACTGCTGCTGCACAGGCGCAAGCGCAGGCGCTGGCCGCTGCTCAGGAGGTAGTCAAGGCTGCTGCTGCTGCCGGCGTGAACATCGACGCCGCCGGACTCGTCACCGACCTCAACAAACAAACACAAGAAAAGAGTACAGCACCGTACTTAATCTGCTTTTTCTTGTTAATTTTGATTAATAGTTTTATTATTCATGCCGTGAAATTAGATGAGTTTTATTGCTGTGTGTTGCTATTTAATTTGTCTAGTTTGCGTGATATAATATGCTACATGTTTTAGACATTGTTTTTCTGATTAAATATTTATTGAAATTACCTAATTACTTACTCAGCAGTACAAAATCTTCAAGTAAAAGATACAGCATGGATTATTCTTCACTTCGGCCTCATGGAGGACCGTCCTCAAGGGCCTTATTACACCACAATACGTCAGACTATGACTTGTTACCTACCAACACACATCAACTGGAAACAACAACACGTACGCTAGGAGATGATCCCACAGGCCAGAGCTACAAGAAAACGAAGGGAGGACGAACAAGACATGAAGTTCAGGGTCCGGCGGCCGGCCGGCCGGCGAAGGCATCATTATCCATTCACGCGTCCACGGAAACGGCAGGCGACGGCACCGGTGCTGCCGCCATGGGCTTATTAACCTCCTCGGCTTGCTTCTCTTCGGACTCATACGCATCCCGCTCCTGGATCCAAAGGTCAGCGAACTCGCAGTCCTTGTACCGCTCGAACCACGGCCCACCGGAAGTATAGTGTATGGCGCGCGGCGTCGTCCCGGCCACATCGTCCGGGTCAACCCGATTATGGCCCACGAGAAAGTTCCACACGAACGGCACCTCGCCGACCTCATCGTCATCGAGCCAGGCGAAGCGGTGGAGGTGCGCGCCGGACCGGGTGCTAACCTCGTCCGGGGTGAGCGCGGCGCGGTTCTTGGGGTGCCCGCAGTTGAAGAGCACCATGGAGGACCAGTTCTTGCGCGGGTACAGCGTCTGCACGGCGCCGTCCATCTTGGTCGCCTCCTTGGGCGCGTAGTCGTGGTGCACGCACAGCACGGCGTGGCGAGGGTTGGCCGCCGCGCACATGCGGGCGAGTTCGGCCACGTCGGCGACGAAGAGGAAGTCGCAGTCGATGAAGAGCGCCCAGCCGCGGTAGCCGGCGAGGTGCGGCGTCAGGAAGCGGGTGAAGGAGAACTCCGTGCTCTCCGTGGGTCCTCGCTCCCGCCAGTACAGCCCCGCTGACCGGAGCTCGTCTTGGACGATTGGGATGATCTCGAGAGGGATGGAGGAGCGGCGTAGCAGCGAGCGGCGGCACACGCGGTACGCGATGTCCTCGCGGGAGTCGTACCCCACGAACACGCGGAACGGCTCATCCGTGCCGGCGCCGGCGCCGGTGAGGTTGTTGGTAGGTGCTTGGGCTGGGGGCGACATTTGGTTTTGGGTTTACTACGGTGTCACGTACGTATTTCGATGGGTATGGGCGTGCACACAGAGTCACTGTGGGAGATAAGTTGGTGCTCAGAATAGCTTGGACGAGCGTACGTTTTAATAAGCGCGAAACTGTGTGTATGCCTCGGTTGTCTGCTAGTTCAAAATAAAACGTGTCACACACATCACTGGGAGATAAGTTGATGCTCAGCTTGCTCTTGAGGCCATGAATAGCTGTAGGGTGGCACGCCGGGTGGCATGTTTTGAAAGGGGCGTGCACCGTGCAGTGTGTGTGTCTACGTCTTGTCAACCTGTCCAAAATAGACGTCTCAAAAAGCTTGGACGTTAAAAAAAAAATCTTTGTTTTTCATGCCCTGAATTAATCTTTGGTTTTTTTTGTTCATGGGAATTTACTACTCCCTCGATTCCTAAATTCTTGTCGTGGTTTAGTTCAAATTTGTACTAGAACGCTAACAACACGACAAAAATTTAGAAACGGAGCAAATAGTACCATATTTCATTGATCTTGAAATTACATATTGTTATGTTAAAGATGTGCGTCCATGATTAGTAGTTGTGAACCTATGACTCAATTTTAATGGCCTTGTACATCGGCATTATGCCATGTGCAAAATGAGATGCTCGGAGTAGTTGTAGCTCCGGTTATTTTGTGTAGCAAAACTTAGTCCTATACTTGAAGAATGTGTTAGGGCTTAATTAACAATCCGGATCGTACCTGACTCTTGGATGTTGTTTCAAAGCGTTTTGTTCCTTCCCTACCAACAACCCAGATCCCTTGGGACTTGGATCCATAGGCCACCTCCCCTCAAGTTTAGTTGAGGACGCAACTTCCCTCGAGTTTATTCACTCGAGGATGCAACATGTACTCCGAGAGTTACAGGCAAAGAGAGCCCCAACAAATGAACAAGTGGGTCTTGAATGGTACATAGCAAATTAAACTTGCCCTCGTTTTTTGTGTACTAGATATTGGAGCTTGGAATTCGGAACTCGAATGAGGCTGGTCACAACGGGAGTAGCATAGGCGTATCATGCATATGTGAGGGTACTTCCAATGCTTCAATGTCTACCGCATCTTAACATGCCATCTAAGTAAAAATCTGACGTAACATCCTATTTAATGAAGAAAAAAAGAGGCATTGTATCTTAATTTAGATATAACTCTTAGCGTTGAACCCAAAAAAAATCATAATTGCTCTGTCACAAAACATAATAAATGAGAGGATGTTTAGATACAACACTTCGATACAAAACATTGGAAAAATTGTATCTAAATGTGTATTTAATGCATAAGATACAATATAAGATTCAATGCATTGGGAGTGCCCTTATATACATGGTATCATAGTGTATATATGTATTTATTGCTTTGCAATACACATGATGCCTTGGGAAGTGTTATGTTAATATGATACCAGTACTATCTCTTTCATCATTTCTTACTTGCAACGTCACCCAAATGTTTAGGTGGCAATGCATGATACTAGCTATGTTACTCTCATTATGACCAGCCTGAGTTTTACAAATTCTGTTATTTGGATGTCCTACCATCGACCGTAGGTGATGAGCAAAGCTCATACTCATTGTAACTTGCTCGATGCCAGTATTAACCAGTAAAGACAACACAAGTACGGAGTAGACAACAAAATTGCACTTCTAACCGGGGGCGGAGCTAGGGAAAAAAATAACCAAGTGCACAACTTTGACATTCACACAAGAATATATGCAATTTCAACCAAAAATCAATGAAACTGGTGCACTAATCTCTGGTGCACCGTAAAAAACTAAGTATAATTAGGCACTAATTTTTTTTGACCCTGGTGCACGGAGCCCCAATGTAGCTCCGCCCCTACTTCTAACTTTTTTCTTGAATATTTCTGTGTTATGCTTTGTGTGGGAGGTCGAGCGACCGGGCTTTGCTGCTTACGCAGTTTTCGGTCCTCTTTAGGATTTCGGGCTTTAGAATTTTTATCCATTTCTTTATAAGCTACTCACTCCGTCCATTAACTTTTATCGAAATATACATGTATCGAAACATTTTTTAAAAATAGTTACATTTTTTTAGCAAATTTGAGATAAGAACTACCGGACGGTGGGAAGGGAGTAGATCAACCCTCTTCAGATTAATGAACGGACAGTATTAAAGATGAAGCCGAGGCTCATAAAATATGACAGACGAGCAGCAACGTGCGGCTGTCCAGCACGGACGCAGGGAGCTAGACACGGAGCAAAGCAGCGTGGCACACAGGATAGCCGCATACGTCAAGCAGTCAACGAAGTAGTAGCTCAAAGGCTGAACCTGGGCATAAAATAAATAGAAGCCCAAGGCAGAATCGAGATCGAGTTGGTAGTAGAATCCATACGGGAAACATGGTCTTATGGAGGGGGCCGCCCGAGGATCCTTGAATAAGCATTGATCGATCGAGACGCGAGGTCTCGACATGGTCGCACGTGCTATCTGTCCAAGTATCTACCGACGCTCCTCTATCAACGCGATTGGTGGCCTGGGTATAGACCTCTATCAACGCGATTGCTGGCTTTGGGTATAGACGAGTGGCTCGATACAAAAAATAAAATAAAATAAATGAACGTGTCCAAAAAATATGGAAGGAAAGATAAGTGGTTCGCGCGTACGTCTCTGTGTGTATGTGTCATGTACTTATGGATCCAGTAAAGCACAGGTGTGGTCGCGTTTCTCTTTCGCCGAGCTACCCGCACTACATCCTGCTACCATACCTGTGGAAGTGTGTGGATCATCCAGGAAGAAGTAGCAATAACAACTTAACAAGTTTATCCAGGAGGCTGCGCTGGGTGCTTCTGAAGGCTAGGGGATCAGGATAGATACGCACGAGCCGGAGCATCTGGCGATGGGCAGCAGAAGGAAACATGGCACGGACGCTATAGCTCTGGCATGGCCATGCTCGTGGCCTGGACGCGTCCGGAAGGCTCCTAAGCCATGCCGATCACGTTCCCGCTCTTTGACTGATCTGACATTAAGAAATGCATGGGATCGATCGATCGCCCGCCTGACTACGCGGGAAGTTTAGCTTTCGCCTGCCGATACGAACATGTAGTGTCTTCTCTATCTTGTCATTGCCACCGGCACGTAGCTAGGGTGCACCGTTAAACTCGTTATGACGACCCATGCGGATGTGTGTGTCGATGGACACGATGGGGCACGTGGTTTTTGCTGTCACCATCGACGCTTGTTTTGTTGTCACCGTCGACGTTTTGTTCTTCTGACAGGGTCACCGTCGGCATTTATCATCATATAAGCAGCCATGTCTCATTGATAATTCACCGTCGCCATGGATCTATGGTTCGCTTGTCTTGGTCGAGTATGTACGTATAAGCCTGGCCGGTGATCGTATTAATCGAAGTTGTCGATCGGTTCGGACGCGAGCGTATCAACCCTTTGGTCCCGTTTCCATCACAATGACAATGAGTACTTGCACAACTCGTAGCGTCTCCACAAACGTGATTAGAAAAACGGATTGGCGATTGAGATATTTTTGAAGAAACAAAAATCAATAGCTGAATTTTGAAAAACAGCTGATTACTGACTGTATTTAGACACGGACACGTGAGCTAGTTCTCGCTGATTCTTGCCCAGGCACCAACTATCCGCTACGGTCTATCCGATTCCAGGGCCGAGGCCGGGGATTTTTCATAGTTGCCAGCCAGCCCAGGGGAATCATCACTAGGAGTCAGCTAGCTAGCTAGCTACGAGTCCGTCGGCGACGATGGCGCCGGAAGCACTTCACAACATGACCGCCCTGGAGCAGCGCCAGGTCTCGCCGTTACCATCACCGTCCGGGACGAAGCCACGCGCGCTGCCGCTGACATTCTTCGACCTCGTCTTCTGGGACATCCCGCCCGTGCAGCGCCTCTTCTTCTACGACAACGCCGACGTCCCCGGCGTCCCGGAGTTCCTCCTCCACGAGCTGCCCCGGTTCGAGAAGTCCCTGGCCATGGCGCTGCACCATTTCTACCCTTTGGCCGGGAAGCTTTCGTGCGGGAGCATTACGCCGGAGTCAGCGGCGCCCGAGCTCGTGTTCTCGGACGGCGACTCCGTCCGCCTGACGGTAGCGGCCGGTGCCGGAGATGAGTTCCATGACCTCGCCGGCGACCACGCGCGCGACACCGCGAGGCTCCGCCCGCTGCTGCCGCGGCTGACGAGAGACGGTGTCAGGCTGCAGGACGTGTTCGCCGTCCAGATCACCGTGTTTCCACACGCCGGCATGTGCATCGGCACGACCCTGCACCACGCCGTGGCCGACGGCTCCAGCTACTTGCACTTCATGAAGACCTGGGCCGCCATCCACCGCCTCGGCGGTCCCGGCTGTAGTCTCGAGGCGGTGCCGGTCATGGGCGCGGCCCCGCTGTTCGACCGCAGCGTCGTGCAAGACGAGGACGGGCTCCGGGAGGAATTTCTCCGCGACCACGCCGACAAGCGGCTGCTCCTCGAGGACGACCGCGAACCCGGGAGCGCCGAGCTCGCGACGTTCCGGTTCACGGACGAGCTGCTCCTTAGGCTTGGGAGGAAAGTCGAGTCCGAGACCTCAGCGCGGCGGTGCTCGTCCTACGCGCTGGCGTGCGGCGCCGTATGGGCGGGCATCATGCGCGCGCGCGGCGGCGGCAGCACGAGGTTCGGGTTCGTGACGGGGTGCAGGCCCCGGACGAGCCCACCGGTGCCCGGGAACTACTTCGGCAACTGCCTGGGGCTCTGCCGCGTGGAGGACGACGTGCAGGAGCTGAGCTGCGGCGGCGGCGGCGGCGTCATCACGGCGGCGGCCATGGCGGCGGCGGCCATCTGGCGGGCGATCGAGGGGCTGGCGGAGGAAGGGCGGGTGTTCCGGGGCGCGCGCGGGTGGGTGCGGCTGGTGCGGGAGTACGCGTGCGCGGGCGCGGGCGCGGTGACCGTGGCCGGGTCGCCGAAGCTGGGGGTGTACGCGGCGACGGACCTCGGGGCGCCGTGGGGCCGGCCAAGGAAGGTGGAGATCGTGTCCGTGGAGCGCACGGGCGCGCTCGCGCTGGCGGAGAACGGCCCTGACACGGACGGCGGCGGCATCGAGGTCGGCGTGGCGCTGCCGCGCGCGGAGATGGAGGCGTTCCGAGCGTTCTACGTTGACCTGGTTGCAAACTTGCAATACTAACATCGTCCTGTGTATACGTTTGGACTCTCGCCGATTTGCAGCTGAAGTATGTGCGGCCACAGAGAGGCCATTGAGCTGGCAGAGAAGCTCGATCGGTACGTGCTACTCGCATCATCATAGAGACGACAATCAATTGGTCATGTTGTTGGTCGTAAACGGAAGTCAGGCGGGGGACTCGTCCTTTCTAGCAGCGGCCATTGACGACTTCAAGTTCCGGATGCTTTCTCTGATTTTGCTGTGCAATGTTGTCACGAAGCAAACAACGGTGGCGCATGAACTGGCCAAGGTCGGGCACGATTGTCAATCTTATGATCTGTCTTTGTCTTGGGAGTATGATGTACATGCGACTATCGCTAGAGTTGTAAGGGAGTATACGACGATAGACAAACTGTATACTTTATTATGTGCTCTACGTTATTTAAGAAAGACAATAAAACAAGCATTTTCTTCCGATGTCATATGTTGTAATTAACATTTAAGTGAATGGAATTAATAAAATAGACGGATGTGAAGAAAAGGTGAAATGCATGACGAAAAAATGTTTTTTTACAGGGAAATATCTCTTTATTGAATTTTCATCATCTATAATCTATAGTTACATCTGAAATCCCGGTCAAAAAAAAGTTACATCTGAAATTAAAAAAGGTGCAAATCATTGGCACGGGTGGTTATCGCCGATGCTGAATGCCGGACAAACTGAGCCAGCTCATGTGCCGCCGTGTTGGTTTCACACGGATAGTGAGCAAGGAAATTCTCTCAAACTTCCTCACCAAGTTGGCACAATCATCCATGGTGGAACTGCCACCATGGATCATTGGATCATATAGAAGCGGTATTCACCATCTCCATGACTTTAAGTATCTTTCTTGTAAGGAGATCATCTCTTAAGAAAAGAATTAAAAAAATTCATTTATTTCTTTTACACATCAGTAATTATAATGCATGTGCAGTATTGTTAAGAGAAAACCCATACTTGATGGGTGGTATGCGAGAATTGCCTTGTTGCACCTGAGTTGTGATGAACGTCAGATGTTACTAGAGTTCGGAAGTGTAGTAAAAGGTGAAACATGAATCTAACCTCCATGAAAAATAGCGCAGGACCAAAATCCTTCGAAAACTGAGTCCAATTAGATCATTTACCTCGAGTCAATAAGTTTGGTTCCCTGACGGGTTGGTGTGCCTTGGTGCAACCGTGCAAGGAGCCAGCGAAAGCAAGCACGAGTCTGCAAATTCAATTTAAAATTCCAAACTAGTGGCCAGGCGAGGCTACACTCGACGTTATCGAGCTGATTTACCTCGAATCAAGAATCTATGACAAGGTTAGTGGCTTACCGGATTGGTGTGCCTTGATGAAAGGGTTCAGTCAAACCAAGCACGGCAACGCTCAACGGAGTAGCTGCAACGCGAGGCAATCATCGAAGTTATTGATTGAACATGAGCTGATTTACCTCGAATCTGTCAAGCTAAAGAAATTCTGACATGGTTGTTTCCCTGGCGGGTGCAGCCTTGGGGCAAGGATTCAGCCAAACCAAGCACGGGTCTGCAGAATGCAGATTTGATCTACGGAGTAACAAAAGGGAGATTCCTGAACTAGTGGCAACGCTGACCCCGTCGTGGATGTTATCCTCGAGGAAGGATCTCCTACACATATAGTGAATGTTTACTTAAATCGAAACACGTGAATCTTTTGCACAAAAGTTTCCGTGCTATACCACGAGTGTAGTCTAGTACCCCTCGATACAAAGTCTATAGATTTTTTCTATTTGTTTTACAATACATCTTATTTTTTTCTTGATATCTGCATCCGGCCAATAACTACTCACGTGTGTAGAGTATACTCTCTTTGTACTTCGTATTCTCCTGTCCATATTAAGTGCTGGAATAGTACATATATCTAGGCATACTTCCTCCGTTCCTTAAATTATGACGTATATTGTTTTCTTTAACCGAGCATTTGACCAAGATTTAGTCTATTAATATATATTTTTTGTGAAATAAAATAGATATCATTGATTCATATTCAAAAGTATTTGTTTATGATTATGATTTATATCGCATAAGTCATACATTAATGGAGTAATTTTTGGTCAAACGTTTTGTCAAAGGAAACAATATAGGCTTTAATTTGAGAAACAGAGGAAGTATTTAATATGTATATATGTTTATATTTGGACAAATTCGAGTCACTTGATATGAAACGAAAGGAGTACAATTTTATGCTAACTGGAGGGAGAGTACGCAGTGGAAATTGAAGCAAAAAGATGCTTCCTCCCTCCACGAACAAGTACTGAACTCGAAATCTGAAATTTTCTGAAATACACGATCAATTTGCATCTTTAGCATATAAAGTTCTCCATAACTGTTATCTTAATTGTTCATTTATGTGTGTGTATACATAAAGTAATTGATCCACGATCAATTTCTAACTAATGTATCCGTGTGTGTTACTCACGTTGATCGAAGTACCATATCGCGAATGCGTTAACGCGGCGGCGCACACAGCTACGTCGAGTTGGAGTGAGCACTCAGCTGATCGATGAATCAACGGTAATTAACGCGGTCCAAAGTTGTATAACCCAAATTAAATTGATCGCGAAGCCTGCATGACTTCGCTCGTCGCATTATTGATTCATGATCTCCCTACACTAGTACTCCACACAGGACATTTCTGCATGCGCATAAACCAGTTTCGCGCGCCTACATCGTTATTACACGTACCCACCGTTAACCCGAATGACCTGACCATTGACCCACCCGGCGGCGTCGCTACAGAGGAAGCCGACCACCGGCGCGACGTCCTCCGGCTGGCCGATGCGCTTCATGGGGCACTCGACGGCGACGGCCCGGACGCGCTCCTCGGACTTCCCGGCGAAGAACATGGGCGTGGCCACCGGCCCCGGGGCCACGCTGTTTGCGGTGATGCCGGTCCCGGCGAGCTCCTTGGCCAGCACCTTGGTCATGGCCTCCACGGCCGCCTTGGTCGCCACGTAGGCGCCGTACCCTGGCCGGAGCGACCCGACGTTGGAGGACGAGAAGGTGACCACGCGCCCGCCGCGGCCGCCGCGCACCAGCCGCCTCGCCGCCTGCCTGCAGCACAGGAACGTGCCGCGCGCGTTCACGCCGAAGGCCCGGTCCCACTGCTCGGGGTCCGTGTCCGCGATGGCCGGGTACGCCGCGTCCTGGAACCCCGCCGCGGCCACCACGATGTGCAGCTCCGCGCCGAATGCCGCCTCCGCCGCGTCGAAGAGCCGCTCTACCTGCGCCGGGTCCGACACGTCCGCGCACACCGCGATGGCGCGGTTTGGCCCGGAGGACGTGGTGTTGAGGGTGGCGACGAGGTTGTCTGCGGGAGCCGGGTCGCCGATGTAGCCGACGACGACGCGGGCGCCGAGGGACGCCAGGTGCGAGGTCACGGCAGCGCCGATGCCGCCTGCGCCGCCGGTCACGATGGCCACGCGGCCGTGGAGCGGCTGCTGGTGGCCGGCAGCGAGAAGGACCGAATTAGAGCCATCCGCGGACGGAGTAGTAGTAGTAGTACTGTTCATTGAAGTTTCACTCATACGGATCGCCGGCAGGCTAGCCTCGCGCCGCTCCGACTATAAACACGACCTGTACTACGTACGTAGGCGTTGCGTAGAGACGAACGAAGTGTTGTTGTGTATCCTGTGTCGTCGGCAGCACATTTACCTACGTGCTGACAAGAATTCAAATTAACTGTCATATGTTCAACTACTACTTGTATCTTAATTGTATGCGTGGAACGTCGTATGCACGCAATACATAAAAAAAACGAATGGTTCGTGGACTACACGCATGCAGTGAGGTGTGAAGGTTTAGTGAGGGCTTGCGCAGCCCAACAAGCATACACAAAGCTAGCCTCTCTGGTTTACTATCTTTTTCGTCACGATCAGTCCTAATCATTTACCTGCATTTGCTTCCGCTATGGACAAGGAAAATGTGAGAGGCATGAGACTTCACATATACGTTTGGGGATAGATTAAAACTCTAGATTGAAGCATCCACCGCGGTCTCTCTCTTTCTCGTATAAAAATATGCTTGTTCTTTCTCTTCTGGAGATTGCACACCTCATAGCAGCAGATGGCTCCATGGACAAGGTCGAGCACATGCAGAGCTGGAGGGCATGGGGAAGCCAGATTTGGATCGGTGTCTGGGGAATTGCTCGCAGGGGACAAAGGGAGATGACCACGCTGTGGGATCGGATGGGCATGGACATCAGGACATCAGGACATGGACATGCTGCATGACGTGTGGGATCGCCGATCGGACACGCGCGGATGACTCCAATGTGAGCTGGAGATCACTTTTTGACACTATATATTTTTGCCATGAGAGTTCACATGAGTTTTAGTAGCGCTCGCTACGTTTAACAAAAGATGTCTTAAATTGTCAATTTGAATGTATCTAGACAAAACTTAGTGTAGAGATGCATTCAAATTTAGTCAAAGTCCTTTATTGGACCGAGAAAGTAACAGATTTTTTTTAAAAAAAACCATTGCACATTCAATGATTATCATATCATGTGCACGGAACAGTTTTTGCGCAAAATGTTGCATCTTTTTACTACTCCCTCCGTCTTATGTACATGTATCTAGTCGTTTTTTACGTATAGATAAAAATAAATCACCTAATATGTGACGGAGGAAGTATGCTGAGAAGATAAACGTGCATGCAGTCTTTTTGTTTCGCATCGAGGATACTGGCTGGCTCATGAAGCAGATGGTGGTTCAAGTCCTAAGCAAAGGTCATGGATGGAGGCCTGCTGACTGTTGAGGCTGCCTACAAACTAGGAGTTCTCCTCATACTGTCGTTGTGGAGTAGTTACTGAACTCAATTCAATATACTCCGTCCAACAAAGTATGTATCAACTTTGATCAAATTTGAATGTATCTATACATTAAGTCATGTCATAGATATATTCAAATTTTGATAAATTTAAGACATGTTTTGTTGGACGGAGGAAGTATATAGTTTGTTCTATGTCCTGCACTGCAGTTTTCCTTTACTCTACTGAACCTATATGACTCGAACTGTTTGATTTCATTTAATGAAATCGAAAGCAAAGCTCCTTTTCTATAAAGAAATGTAGTGCATTATTTCTCTTATTTGCGGTGAGAATGAGATTTATAGTGTATTCAATCATGTGCATGCGCGCGGTATGGTAAATCTTTGTTACAACTTGAAAACATGTTTTTCAAATTTTCCAAGTAAGAGAGTGATGTGTGTAACTTAGTTGCAAAAATCAGTGCACTGGGTCCAACTAGGCCAGAAGTCGATCCATTTTATTTTGGATTGTCTATTTCTCATTCGTCCTAGAAATAGTAGTTTATCAGTCAAAAATTATAACCATCCGACTAAGATTTTCTCAACATACGAATTTGCACGAATCTTACACGAATTTCAATGATTGGATCGGACGGTTGTTACTGTTAACTTAGCAATAATTATTTCTTAGTCGCCATAGAAATGACAAAGCCGTTTCATTTTTTGCACGCAACTAAAGATTTACATGTTACAACATTGCCATAAGTCAGGTTTTGTTTTGCTTTACGATATTCGGTTGATTGTTACTAGCTAGCTACTACTCCATCCGTTCCACGATATAGCGTGCATACGCATTTTGACGTTTTGCTTTGACCATCAATTAGTCAAAAATATGAATTATGTATTATAAAAATTATACCATCGAAAACTTATTGCAGATATGAATATAATGATATAATTTCTTATAACACATAATTCACATTTTTGTTGCTGTAATTGATGATCAAAATTAGACCTTGAAATGCGTGGGTGCGTTGTATTATTGAACAGAGCGGTAGCTTCGATTGTCTAACAGTATAAACATATTAACTTTCATCAGACGAAGAATTTGGTCAAAATAAGTTCACTAATATATTATTAATGTGATTAAAATCATCATAACCATAAATAAATATTTTTGAATACGAACAGAATGTGGTTAATTAAGTCCCCGGTAAAACACCTCTCTGAACCTAACCAAGCTACCAGGCTCCATGGCAACCACGACGTCGAGCCGGCCGTCGCCATCGGGGCCGGGCACGAGGTACACAAGCCCGCTGAACTGCAGACACGCTCGGCCCATGAACGCCGGCGAGCCCCACCCGAAGTCGGCGCCGTAGATCGGCAGGCCCTGCCAGCTGATCACCCACAGGTCCGTCTCCGGCATGACCCATTCCCCCTTGCGCAGCCCCGCCGCGTCTTCCAGGCCCAGGTAATCCACCAGCGACCGCACGTACTCGTCGTCCAGCCGGGCCGTGGCGCCCGCGACCATCTCCGCGACGGGCTCGAGGCGCGGCGGCCCATTGCCGGGGCCCACGACGTCTTCGACCTTGGCCGCCGCCGAGGCGCGGAAGATGGCGTTGCCGAAGAAGCCGCGGGGGAGCGGCGGCTGGACGCGGGAGCGCGCGTCGGCGGTGATGTACAGCCGCGTGTCCTCGGCCCCGTCCAGCCGGCGCGCCTCGCACGCGCTCCGCCACACGTGCGCCACCACGGCCTTGAACGTGGACAGCCTCTTGCCGTGTTCGCCGGACTTGAGCACGTCGATCTGGGCCTTGGACATGGGGAGGATGGCGGAGTCGAACGGGACTCTTGTGGGCTTTGACGGCCCGCCGCTGACGTCGCCGCGCCGGGAGTATTCGGCGTGGTCGAAGCGCACGGACGGAGGGGAACGCGCGCGGAGGAGCGTGCGGTCGAGGCAAGGGAGGACGCCGCGGACGTCGTCGTCGCCGCCCCTCGCAATGGTGGCCCAGGAGTTCACGAAGTCGAGCGCCGCGAGGCCGTCCGCCGCCGTGTGGTGGATGGCGGCGCCCAGGCACACCCCGCCGCACTTGAAGAAGGTCACCTGCACGCATCAACGCACGAGTCAGCCAGCCGCCATCGATCCTGCAAATCCAACAGCCCAATCTGCAATTGTTGTTCACGAAAGGCGTGACCTGAAACATGGCCAAGATGCCGGCGTGGACGCCGGCCTCGGCATCGGCGGAGGGGACGAGCGTCCGGCGGAGCTCGTCGGACGGGGCGAAATCCCCGAGGTCGTCGAGCGTGGCGTTAGCGCGCGCGGTGACGAAGAGGGCGCCCTCGCCGCCGCAGTGGATCTCCGGGCGGCCGGCGGCGTCCTGGTCGAGCCGGCCGGCGAGGGGGTAGAACGGGACGAGCGCCTTGGAGAGCGAGGCCTTGAGGACGTCCGGCGAGAAGAAGGCCGTGTCCGGACGGTCAGAGCTCGGCCGGTACATGTAGACGGTGGGCGTGTGGCCCCTGGCCACCAGGAGGTCGAGGTTGGAGAGCCATACCGCGTTCGTCGGCGTCGCCTCGCTGGGCGTCACCATGCAGGATTCCAGGATTTCCACTGCCATTTCTCTGTCTGGGAGCGAGTGAGCTAGGAGAGCTGGAGAGGTCGATGGTGGTACTTGCCTACTTGGTTGCTGAACCGCTGAATAGCACTCCCATTTAAACATCCGAAGATGGGATTCATGGGGGAAACTCAGGGGAGCAGGGTCAATGCAGAATTTGGCAATTCAGTGAAAGCAGTTGAACTTCAACTAGTTCATCTCGACTTCTCGAGCTTAAATCGGATTCGTTCGTCGTAGTAAAGTCAATCAAAAAGCATCGTGTACGATTGCGTCAGGTTTCATTTAGTAGGTACATTTACTGCCGACACAATGTTTGCAAATTTGTTAGTCCGTCGGTCACGTGCCAATCTTGATGGAACGGAGGGAGTACTCTCTGGCCGCGCCAAATTGAAATAGATCGCATGCTATTTTAATACATGTAGCATTTGAATATATGTACAGTTACAAGATCGATGTCGATGTGACATGCCAATTTGAATCCATGTATGTAGGTAAATGTGCTACCGACACAGCATTTACAGATCACTTCATTCCTCTCTACGCAACGCCTACGTATGTAGTACGTACGTACGTATACAGATAGATCGTGTTTATAATCGGAGCGGCGAGGCTGCTCCGCATGCCGGCGACCCGTGTGAATCACCAATGAACGGCACTGCCCCGCTCCCAAATGGCTCTAATTCGGCCCTCGCGGCAGGTCACCACCAGCCGCTACACGGCCGCGTGGCCATCGTGACCGGCGGCTCGGGCGGCATCGGCGCCGCGGTGACCACGCACCTGGCGTCCCTCGGCGCCCGCGTCGTCATCGGCTACATCGGCGACCCGGCCACAGCAGACAACCTCGTCGCCTCCCTCAACGACAGCGCGTCCGGCTCCGGGCCAAACCCAAACGGTGCCGCGCCGCGCGCCATCGCGGTGCGCGCGGACGTGTCGGACCCGGCGCAGGTGGAGCGGCTCTTCGACGCGGCGCAGGCGGCATTCGGCGCGGAGCTGCACATCGTGGTGGCCGCGGCGGGGTTCCAGGACGCGGCGTACCCGGCCATCGCGGACACGGACCCCGAGCAGTGGGACCGGGCCTTCGGCGTGAACGCGCGCGGCACGTTCCTGTGCTGCAGGCAGGCGGCGAGGCGGCTGGTTCGCGGCGGGCGCGGGCGCGTGGTAACCTTCTCGTCCTCCAACGTCGGGTCGCTCCGGCCAGGGTACGGCGCCTACGTGGCGACCAAGGCGGCCGTGGAGGCCATGACCAAGGTGCTGGCCAAGGAGCTCGCCGGGACTGGCATCACGGCCAACAGCCTGGCCCCGGGCCCGGTCGCCACGCCCATGTTCTACGCCGGGAAGTCCGAGGAGCGTGTCAGGGCCGTCGCCAGCGAGTGCCCCATGAAGCGGATCGGCGAGCCGGAGGACGTTGCGCCGGTGGTCGGCTTCCTCTGTAGTGACGCCGCTGGGTGGGTCAATGGCCAGGTCATTCGGGTTAACGGTGGGTACGTGTAATAAGGACTCATGCATGCGCTGATCGATGTGCATGCAGCCAAGTCCTATGGTAGGCTATGCGCCGGGAAATGGTGCGTCATGTACTCATGTACATGCATTAGGCCATTAACCCGCATGCATGCCAAATCATCCGTATATGCACTTTGGAGCAAAGTTACACCGTAAATCGAGCAATCAGAATGTTTTCTCCAACTCGATCTTTAGCTACCTAACATAACATGACGAAATGAGAAGACTCCACAATCAGAACGCTCGGCTTTTCTGAATCTCCACGGTATTTTCATCGATATCCTTCTCTAGATCATAGCCATGAGCTTGCTAGGCGGTCGCATTGGCTGCCCCTTCTTTTCGATGCCTTCCTCCAAAACTTGAAAGAAATGCTGTGGGGAGAATTCATTGGTGTATTTCTCGGCGGCGACGATTTGTTCCCTCGGCTTGGTGGCAACGCTGCATGAGCGGGGGCTGCTGGTCGTCAACCCAATGCACCGATCGCAAGAGTTTTGTGGCAGAAGCAAAGAATTTTGTGTCCGACGACGTTTGTTCCATGGAAGCAGGACGGGAGCCGCACTTGCAGAAGAGCGGCGGCCCGTGAACAAGTACATTGCTGTGTTCCTTGACAGCAGTATGTGCAGCCCTGACAAATCGAAGAAAACATGGCCATCCATCTCAATTAGAGCTGGGTAGACCCAGAGCAGTCGAGTAGACCAAAATAACAAATAACTAGTAAGTCGCCGTTTTTTCGCAAAAAGAGAAATTCTAGTAAGCTGCCGTTACACATTGATGTCATGGGCGTTGGAAATCAGCCCAGGGTGACCCGTACATTTGTTATATGGTTGCAGATATGTTTATGTTTGGGATTGTTGTACTAAAATAAAATTCTTATATGGGTCGGGCCGTAAATCCTACGTGGTGACGACTAAATCAACATTTTCTGAACATGAGTCAAGACGTCCACGTGACACAGTCAATCCTACGTGACAAAGAAAGACAAATCAATGAGTCAATTCTCTCATGCCATGGTCAAAGGGTGGAATAAGTTAGAGTAGGGGGAAAAAGGTGTGGGGACGAGGCTTTTGGTCCATGATAGACCACGGACCAACTCTCACTTTCCCCATCATGGTGCACACAAAAGATATGGACCAAGGAGCTACTTTTACCATTTTGCCATCGCTTTTCTCTCTCTCTCAAGGATAGCCATGGTCTTTTGTCATGGACCTCTGGGCTATAAATACCCCCCATGGGGGCATGTACCATTCACTCTCACTTGAATAAATTCAAGGGAGAGGGCTAGAGTGCTCCCTCTAAGGTTCGCTCTCGCGCGCCGCTCTCGACTGAAAGTCGATCGGCCTCGAGGAAGCTTTCTAGGGGACTCTAGTTTCGAGGCTCCGAGCTAACCTTGGTTGGCACGGGCTCGAAGGAGAAGGGGTTGGGTTAGAGTTCCGAGGGTATCCTAACCTTGATACTTGGAAAGACGCGTTCGGTCCAAGTACGAGGCGGCCCCGACGAATATCTCGCTAAAAGGTATCTTAGGAAGATCCGCTCCGCCCAAACCCTTGGCTAACAACCCCCTCGAAGCCTTTCCTAGGATTAAATCGCACCCGCAGGTCGACCGAACCTATTCAAAAAATATCAACGTGTCAACTTGTCCAAGTGTACGGCGACCTTCGCTATAAGGCCAGCGTACACGCCCTACTTTTATACCCGCACTTGTGCCATCGAGCATTAGCACCCCTTACTCTAATTGTTGTCGAGAATAACAATAGTGGCGCCGACCGTGGGTAACCGTCACCGCAATTGAAGATTGAATGGCCCCGACGAAGCCTACTTCATCGGGTTTCCAACTTGTCGCGAAGTCTACATGGTTGGAAACAAAGAAAGCAAGTGCCTCGAGGGCTCCCGAGGACGAAGGAATCCTCACCAATCCGGACATCGCCGCAAGCATGGTCGCCCCGACGGAAGTCGCGGTTGCCCCTTCGCTACCGGCCGTCCCAGAAGGAACCGAGGTGCTCGAAACCGTCGTAGGCGGTCCCTCGACACTCACCAACGTGGTGGCAAAGATCGGCGAGCTGCCTACGGTTGCCGCCCCCGCAGGGGATACGGAACTCGGCATCCCTCGCTCGATGGGCTTCGCGCCACCTTCCCTACAACCGGTAGTGATCCAGCCCTCGGAACCTACAAGAGGAAACAATGTGGCGTCAGGAGGATCCGCGCTAGAAAACCAAGCAGTCCCAGTCTACGACCCCTCCAACCCGGGATTGCCACCACTGGAGCTTGCCGCGATCGCCCATGGAGCTCCTTGGTATCATCCTTATTGGGGGCTTCCGCCGCAAGGCGCTCTCCAAGTCACACACGCTCAACATCAACCTCGCTTTGCGAGTGCCCCACAAGCGCCCCTTGCTCCCCTCGTCGGGGTCGAGCAAGGTGACAACCAGGTACCACCTCAAGCCGCGCCTCGCGGGGAACGAGAACCCAGCGTGCATGGGAACGAGCAAGTGGCGTAATCCGGAGCCCGTGCCGGCGGCGAAAGGAATTCCCGTCGACGCTCCGATCCCCCAAGAAAATGCCGAGATTATTCTCCAAGTGACCCCTCTAGCGACGAAAGCGACGAGGGAGGACCTCGCCACCGAAGGAACCAAAAGAATCAGCCGACTTGCAACCCGCTCACGCGGGAGATCCAAGACGCGCCTTTTCCGCCAAGGTTCAAGCTGCCTACAATACGGCCATATGACGGGGAATCGATCCTCTTCATATTTTGGACGTCTACTCCACCGCAATACGGGCCGCCGGGGGCCGTCGAGATGTTCAACCTCTTTCCGCTCGCGCTCACCGGAATGGCGCAAATTTGGTTTTATAACCTGCGGAAGAACTCCGTGCACTCGTGGGAGCGCCTCCAAGAGGTCTTCATCACCAACTTTCAAGGAAACTTCGAAGAACCCGTGCAGGCTCACGACGTGAAACAAAAGTCGAGGGAATCCCTCCGAAGCTTCTTCCATCGTTTTGCGAAGGTGCGAAGTCAAATCGCCAAACCGCCATTGACCACCGTGATCGACGCATTCATGCAAGGTCTTCTCCAAGGAGAAGTGAATCGGGCCCTAAGTTGTAACCCACCGAACACAACCGAAGAGCTCTATCGAATCTTGCAAGAATACGCCCGGGACGAAGACGGGGATATCGCCAAAAAAGACGCGCCACGCGCCGCTCCTGAAGGAGCTCCGTCGTCCGACAAACCCCCTACGCCTACTTCGTCTTCCAAGAAGAAGAGGAGGTGCGGTAAAAAGGCCCCCGGCAACCAAGCCCGGAAGATCTTCGTCGTCAAAGGACAAGCACCATCCCAAAAGACTTGGCAACCCAAGAAGCCACCTCGCCCCGCCGTGGGAGGAACTGGGAGATGCCTCATCCAGAACTCGGCAAGCCACGTCACCGAAGAGTGCAACACTCTCATCGTGGCTCGCGAAGAGTTCCAGGCACGAATGCAAGCCCGGCGCAAGGATGAGAAGACAGCCGAGGCTGCACGCCCCGCCAACGTCCTTGTCGCTGACCCAGCACCCAAGGAGGATAACCTCCCGTTCCAGGAACCCGCACATCACGTCGGAGTGATACGTGGGGGCTCCGCCACGGGACGGGGATCAAAGCGGCAACACAAGGAGTATGCTCGTGAAGTCAACGTCGTGGGAACCTTCACCCCGACACCATGACCCAAGTGGGCGAGCGTGCCAACTGCCTTCACCGAAGAAGACGCCAAGGTGATACGCTTCCCACATGACGACGCCCTCTTTGTGACGGCGATCATCGCCAATTGCGAGCTCAAGAAGATTCTTGTGGATGGTGGAAGCTCCACCGACATCCTATATCTGAGCACGTTAAAGAACCTGATGGAGCCACAAGGGCGATACAAGAACGGCTCGCTGCAGCCATCGCTTTATCCTCTCACCGGCTTCGTGCCAGGGAAATCCATTCAGCCGCTCGGACAAATTGAGCTCCTCACGACCTTCGGAGACGCCACAAACCATCGGACCGAGCTCGTGCGCTTCGACGTGGTGGATATGGAGGCCTCTTTTAACGCCATCCTCGGGAGGACGACACTAAACCGTCTTTGCGCCGCCATCCACCACAACTTCTTATGCATGAAGATTCCAGGCCCGAAGGGCGTGATAACGGTCCGCGGCGAGCAATCTTCCAATAGGAAGACGCTCTACTGCAATGAGACCAAGTGCGCCGAAAAGAGAGAATCATCCAAGAGTATTAACATGCTTTCGAATGCGGGAGCATCTGAAACCAATCACCTGGAGCGCTACATCCCTAAGCCCCTCCCCAAAGGAGAACTCAAGGAAGTACGCATCTCCCAAGATGACGCCACGCACACGGTGAGGATTGGAGCCAACCTCCTGAGTAAACTCGAGGAAGAGCTCGTCGACCTGTTTCGAAAGAATTCTGACCTCTTCGCTTGGTCGCCTTCCGACATGGGAGGAGTCGCGCGCGACGTCATGGAACATCGCCTCGCTGTGAGACCCGACAAAGCTCCCGTAAAGCAATAGCTCCAGAAGCTCTCCACCGAGCGAAGCGAAGTCATCAAGCAAGAAATCGCCAAACTCTCCAACGCCGGTCTCATCCGAGAAGTTTGGCACCCCGAGTGGTTAGCCAATCCGGTCTTGGTAAAAAAGCCAACGGCAAGTGGCGAATGTGTGTCGACTTTACCGACTTGAACAAGGCTTGCCCCAAGGACGACTACCCGCGCCCTCGGATCGACCAACTGGTCGACTCCACGGCAGGATGCGAAAGGTTGAGCTTCTTGGACACCTATTCAGGGTATCACCAAGTCCACATGCCAAGAAAGACAAGGAAAAGACCAGCTTCATCACTCCCATCGGCACCTTTTGCTATCACAGAATGCCTTTTGGTTTGAGGAACGCCGGCGCAACTTTCCAACGCCTCGTTAGCCTCATCATCAAAGAACAATTGGGGAGAAACACCGAAGTCTACGTTGACGACGCCGTCATCAAAAGTCACATTGCGAAGACCCATCCCAAGGACCTGCAAGAAACCTTTGACAATCTCCGCAAGTACGGCGTGAAGCTCAATCCGAAGAAGTGCGCATTCGGAGTTCGAGGAGGAATACTCTTGGGCTTCCTCGTCTTTCAACGAGGGATCGAGGCCAACCTGGAGAAAATCCGGGCCATCATGGAGATGGAGCCTCCTCGCTCCGTCAAAGATGTGCAATGACTAGCGGGAAAAATGGTGGTCTTGGGACGATTCGTCGCCCGGTCAGCCAAGAAGGGTCTTCTTTTTTTCAAAGCCTTGAGAAGCCTCGACAATTTTGAGTGGACCAACGAAGCTCAAAAGGCCTTCGAAGAGCTCAAGACCTATTTGTCGACCCCTCCGCTTCTCATAAGCCCAAAGCAGGGGGAGCCTTTGCTCCTGTACCTTGCCGCGACCCTGGTCGTCGTAAGCGCAGCACTCGTGAAGGAAGAAGACGGGTCACAACGCCCAGTATATTACGTGAGTGAAGCATTGGGAGGAGCAATGGGTCGATACACCCAGATCGAGAAGATCGCATACGCCCTCCTCATGGCCTCTCGGAAACTCCGTCATTACTTCATGGGCCACACCATCATGGTACCAACTACCTTCACACTCAAGGAAGTCTTCGGCAATAAGGAGGTCACCAGAAGAATCGCCAAATGGGCCACGGAATTGCCCCCCTTCTTGCTGGAACTCACAGCAAGAACGGCCATAAAATCCCAAGTCTTGGCTGACTTTGTGGCCGAGTGGCATGCTCCACTGACCCCGCCCGAATAAATCGCATCCAAGATCGAGCACCCCGAATCACATTGGATAATGAGGTTCGATGGTTCCAAGCGCCTCGACTGCGCCAGGGCCGGAGTCATACTCATCAGCCCTGAAGGCAAGATCTTGGAGTACGCCGCCCATCTTGACTTCAACGCCACCAACAATATGGCGGAATAAGAGGCGCTACTTCTCGGGCTTCGACTGGCCAAGGCCATGGGAGTCCGACGCCTTTTCATCCAAGGAGACTCCCAACTGGTGATAAACCAAATGGACAAGTCATATCAATGCCTTGATGAAAGGATGAAAAAATATATCAAAGAAGTTCGCAAGATGGAACGGTATTTCCTGGGCATGGAGGCGTGACGAATTCCACGAGGAGAAAATCACCTGGCCGACAGGTTAGCCCGAACGGCCGGTTCCAAAGAACCGCTGCCACTCGGTGCATTCTTCGGAGTAATTTGCGCCCCATCCATAAAGGAAGAAGCCGATGCCCTTGACGAAGCTTCAAAGACCAGCATGGTCATCGATGCTCCACCCTCTTGGATGACACCGATTATCCACGCCCTGAAGGGCGAGGTGGACGAAGAAGCGGAAGGCACAAGGGCCAAAACTCTGCTCGCAAAAGCCAAGATGTACGTCCTCCTCGACGGCATCCTATACAAGAAAGGAGAGGTCGCATTGCTTAAATGCATAACTCCCGACCGAGGAGCCGAGCTCCTCATGGAAATCCACTCGGGAATATGCGGCCACCATCTTGCGCGAAGAGCCAACGCGGCAAAAGCCCTACGTCAGGGATTCTATTGGCCCACCATGGTGCAAGACGTAATCACCATATTGCGGAAATGCGAGGCTTGTCAGAAAATGGCTAAGTCGATCCATGCGCTCGTGACTTTCCTAAAGAACATCCCGATAACATGGCCATCTGCACGCTGGGGAATGGACCTTCTCGGGCCTTTCCCCGCATGCAACGGGGGCTGCAAGTACCTCGTGGTGACGATTGATTACTTCTTCAAATGGATAGATGCAGCGCCGCTTGCCAAGATCACGTCACAGGCCGTCCAGAATTTTTTCTCGGAAAACATCATATGCCGATATGGCGTCTCGCGAGAGCTAACCGTGGACAACGCCAAAGTTCGACTGTGCAGAATTCATCAAATTCTGTGAATGCGTCGAGATCAAGCTGCACTTTGCATCCGTAGCTTACCCCAAGAGCAACGGCGCATGCGAAAGGGCAAATGGACTAATCCTCCAAGGACTCCGCCGAAGGATAGAGCACACGGTTAGCAAAGCAAGGGGAGCATGGAGAGATGAACTCGCTAGCGTGGTTTGGGGTATACGCACCTCCGTAAGCCGTTCCACGGGCCGAACACCATTCTCTTTGGTGTATGGAGCCGAAGCAGTTCTTCCCGCCGAGGTCGAGTTCCGCTCACCTCGGGTCGAAAGGCTCCAAGAAGCCACCCCAATTGTCTTTATCGAAAATGAAGAGCATCACAAGACGGTCATCGATCTTGTGGAAGAAGCTCGTGACAAAGCCCTCATGAGGCACGCCGTCTACGAGCAAAACGCCGCACGCTTCTACAAGACAAGAGTGCAGGAATGAGCCTTCTCCCAAGGAGATCTCGTGCTAAAAAAGAATGTCGACCCAAAGCTCCAGCGCAAACTTGACCCTAAATGGGAAGGAACATACCGCATCGCCGCAGTATTGGGAAATGGTGCATACCACCTCGAGAATATGAAAGGGCAAAACCTTGTCCATGCCTGGAACGGCGACAAGTTTGCGGCGTTTCTACACCTAAGAAGGACCTTCAAGGGCAATCCTTGCCGCTCCCAAAAGGAGACTATCAGCGCCCAACCGGCCTTTTCCCTACGAAACTTCGATGGATCGTAAGCACCAACGAGGCCGCGTCTACATAAGACTTGTAAGTGCCCATCGGGCCATACCTTAAGACAAGGAAGTAAGAATCAATAAAGCAAGTCCTTGAGGAAAAATTAAAAGTGACACAAGACAGTCACACGACTCGTCGTCGTAAAAGAACGCGGAAAGGCCTCCGTTGGCCCGAGCATCCTCTAAAAATGTCCACAGACATAGGTCGCTACTAGCGACTTGTTCCTTGGTGGATCCTAGCGTGCCTCGAGGCCATCCACCCAGTAGAACCAAGTCCCCCGAGGACCGGAAGCTCCTTAAAACACATTTAAGGGAACCGTAAATAAGCGAGTTATGCATGAGCTTACTTACCTCGCAGAACCGTGCTACCCGTGTGCGAGACGTCGCGCACGGGCCTTTCTGAAGTCCGAAGAGGGAAAATTCCGCATGAAATTTCCCGAACGACAGGTCAAAATGTCCGGATCACCACCAGCATATTGATAGCGACCCTCACAAGGGTACCAGGACCCATGGCTCGTAACCATGACCAAAGACGCCGAAGCCAAGTCGTATCCCAACGGCGACAGCAATTGATAACACAAAAGTGCAATCATAGCATACGATCGCGAGCTGTATAAACTGAGGGTCAATAAAACCCCACCGCTACGCTGAGGGTCAATCACTTAGCCCCGAGTTTATCTTCCTCATCCCCATTCCTCCTCGCGCTCCCTAATCCTGTTCATCGCCACCCACATTCTCCATGGCGCCCAAGGCCCCCAAGAGAGGGAAGGGTTCCACGAGCTCTGCGGTCGACAAGGGCAAGAAAGCCCCCAAGAAGCCCTTGTCGGAGAAGGACCAGAAGAATCGGGAGATGAGGGCCACGCGGGACTTCTTCAAGCCCGGCTACAACGGCGAGGGGGTCGACAAGATCCGGCACGCCGTCGCCACCTCGTTCAACGAGTACAGCGAGACGCTCATCTTCCTCGCCGGCGGTGACCACCAGGACAACGACTTCCGAGTGTTCAGCCGCTTAAAACTCGCTGGGTTCGTACCTCCGTACTCCCTCTTCGTCCATGCTCTCATGGCAGCGTACCAGCTTAAGCTTGCGCAGCTCCACCCCACTTCCCTCTTCTTTCTCGCCATCTTCCAATTTCTCTGTGAGGGGTTTGTCGGGGTGTTGCCATCGGTGGCGTTGTTCCGCCATTACTTCTACCCGCGAGTCGAGCAGTCGGGAGCGATGTCGTCGGGGGTCTCATTCCGCGCCCGCGACAAGATGAAGTCGGAGTTCATCATGCGGAACGAGAAGAAGATAGAGAAGAAGTGGCACGGGAGCTGGTGTTGGGTTCGCCTGGATGAGCCCGACGATTTCATTCGTGCGCCCACCGAGCTGCCGGTGATTAATAGCAGCTGGCGCGACCGCTACAGCCGGGACGTGGAACTCTTTCCCATCATCAAGAAGATCAAGGCCCTGCGGCTAGCGGGGCTCACCGATCTTGACGTCGCGCGCACCTACATCAGCCGGCGCATTGCGCCGCTGCAGGTGCGGTCCCGCCCCGCATGGATGTACATGGGGCCCGGCGACACCACGCGCCTGCAAATCGTGGGTGTGACGCTGGAGGTGATCCAGGAGTGGGCGAAGGGAATCACCGGCGAGGACGTCCCATTCACGGAGCTGCCCCGGGGGGCTCCATCCCTTCACGCCAGTGTCGCGGGCCTCCACGACATCATCGGCAGCTACCCACCCTGCAACGAGTGGGGACTGATGTCCGATCCCCTGGTCCCAGCCCTGAAGCCTCCACCACCCGCTGCCCGTGGGAAGAAAGTGGCCGAGGAGATCGAGGGGTTCGGATTCCAGCTGGCCCGGCGACGAGTCCTCCAGCGACGAGGCTGGCGGCGTTGCCGGAGCCTGGACGGTCCTCCCCGAGGCGGAGGTGGAGGACGAGGACGACGTGCCGCTGGTGCGGCGACCAAGAGCGCCGGCGGCCGGGGCACCCCGCCGGAGTTCATCTCTCGCGAGTCCCGCTACCTTAGCGGCTCCGGCTGCATCGGTAGCGCCGACGGCAGCAGCTACCCCTACATTGGCTGCAGGCATTCCAGGGGCTGCCGCGGCAACTGGGGCTGCGGCAACTCCACGAGGGTCCGCGGCCCCGCCCAAGCGAGGAATCTTCACGGGTTACTCGCTCAAGCTCAACCCCCCGAGGTAAGCTGACGTTTTCTCCCCCCTTTTATTTATGAGTTTGCGCTTGCCCTGATTCCTTCGTTTCTTCATTGACGCCTTGCAGGGACAGCGCTCCGGCGGGAGCAGGCAAGAGGGCGAGAACCGACATTGCACCCGCCGCGGCCAGTAAGAAACCACGTACCCGGGCCAGTGCTAGTGCCAGTCAGATCGGCACGAGGACCAACGGCGCCGCCACTATGCCTGCCACCGACCCGGTCCCAAAGGAGGAGGAGCCCGCAGCAGGTACAGACCCCTCCCCTGACTCCATTGTACATGCTCTTTCTGCATGTTGACCCTTAACCGTGTGTTTGCCTTGGCTTGCAGGTGAAGCGCAGCCTGCGGGGGACAGCCCGGCAGCAGAAGCCGGGACAGAGGGGGACAAGCCTCCCCCCGCAAGCGCGGCGACCCTGCAAGGTACACATCCGGAACTCCCTTGCGCTCGTCGCTGGGTACCCCATCTTGATTTGAGGTACTTACTCTGCCCTTGTCGCAGGTCCCGATGCGCCCCCCACAGGGGCGGGCGATACGGTGATCGACCTCACCTCTGACGTCGAGGACGCATAGTTTAGGGATGAGTCGGAGGTGGCTCCCGCGCCAAGCGCCACCGCCCCAGACGCAACGGTGGTGGCGCCCGCCGCCGCTACCGGAGCAGGACCCAGCGGCGCGTCCCCGGCCTGCAGGCCTTGCAGGCCGGGGGCGCGAGTCCTGCGGCCGCCCAGCAGGAGACGACTCTTGCCGGGAGCGCCGCCCCTCCACCGGACCCGCAACTCACGGGCGCGGGTGTGGAGGAGGACGTGGCTGAGGAGCAGCCGGCAACTCCCCTGCAAGGAGACGGTGCTCCCCCCGGCCAAACCATAACGGCGGGGTCCCGTCATCGTCCGCCGCTACCTCCAGCTCAGACCTCGGCATTCTTGCCAGGGCGACTTGGGACCCAATCACCTGGGACCCAAGCATCTACGATCAGGTGCACCAATTCCTCGACGCCATCAAGGAGCAGCAGCTGGCGTTCGTCACATCGTTCAACAAGGCGAGGGAGCACCACGAGCTCACGAAGCTCCAGCTGGGTGAGGTGCGGCTGGATGTCGAGAGGGAGAGGCAGGAGCTCTTCCGGCTATGGGAGGAGACCTGGCTGGCGCAAGAGGCCAGGGACGAGGCCACCATGCCAGTCGTCCCCGAGGCGGAGCTCCTTCCGCAGCTGGAGGCCCAGCGCGTGGAGCACTAGCAGGTACTGGACTCGCTGGCCGCGGCGCGGGAGAAGGCTGAAGGAGCACGAAGACATGCTGGCCACAGCTCAAGCTCGCCCCAACGAGAAGAGCGAGCTGGTCAGCGGCTACTCCTCCCAACTCCGAGCGTTGCGCGCGAAGCTGGAGGAGCAGGCTAAGGCTGCAGAGGACGCGGCAGCGGCGTCAGCGCGGCGGGAGAAGGAGCTACGGGAGCAGTTCCGGACCTGGGAGCACGAACTCGTGGGGGAGCTCAATTCCGCCAAGGAAAAGAGCGTCCATCTCGAGTCCGAGCTGACCAATGCCCAGGGCGAGCTCGTCAAGACTGGTGAGGACAATGTGGGCAAGGCCAAGGAGATCGTGCAGCTCACGGAACTCCTCCGCAAGGCCAAGCTTGCGGTGGTGTTGTCACGCACCAACCACGACAAGTTGGCGGAGCAGCGGCGGAGGGAGACCGAGAAGCTGCACAAGATCGCCCAGGCTGTTCGCGCGCTGCTGCCGAGGTTTGAGCTACAGGCGGCGAAGGTGGATGGCACGGACGTCAGCACCCTGATCCCGTTCTTCACCGACATGGTGGGAAAGCTCGGGGCGCTGGACGTGTGAATCTCCAAGTTCTGCGATGGGGAGATAGCATCGTGTGCCAGCGAGATCGCCGAGACGATCCTCCCACGGGTGCACTACTACCACCCCGACTTCCCTTCGAGGCGCCGCTGGACGCGTGATTGGACAACGAGGATGGCCCCTCCCACACCAGGGCAGTGGGCAGGTTCGTCGATGAGGTGGTGGAGCGGATGTAGCGGAAGCCGGAGCTGGAGCCCCTAGCGGAAGACCCCGGCGGCAAGTCGTCGTAGTCCCTTGTTATCTTTTGTTTTATTTTTGTTTCCTGCAAGTGGCGCTTGGCGCCGTTAAACAAATATGGTTTCATTAGACCATGTAATCGTTTGCTACTTTTAGGAATTCTGCTTTCTGGTTCTACTTGGTGTTTGCTCCTGAAATTGACTCGCAGGGTGGGTCTTCCTGTCCTCGTGTGTTATGCTTTGTGTTGCCGGGGACTCGCACGCTACCCACTTAGCCAGACCAGGGACCCAGGACGGACCCGCAGTGCCGACCTGGGGTTAAGTAGCAACGGCGAGCCACTCCACTTGCGGGTTAGTTACTCCCAAGCACGCGCCTGCGGGACGGACCTGTAAGCCGCATGAGGAGCGCACTCCCCCCGCAAGTGTCCTTCCAACACTCCGGCCACACGCAAGACCCAACCCACACCAATGAGCCAGCGTTGAGATTAGAAAGCTAGGCGCCTAGGATAATGCACTTAGCCGTCGGTTCTCTAGTCGAAGGTAACGGCTCTGCACTTGGAACGCCTGCTGGAGGGATGCGGCAAGGGCGCTATGGCAGTGCACCCATCGGCGCTAAGCACTGATGGCATGCACCACCACAGCGTCTCTGCGGCAACCCTCGCCTTGGAACCGCCTGCTGGGGGGATGCGGCAAGCCCGCGATGGCAGTGCACCCATCGGTGCTAAGCACAGATGGCATGCACCACCATCGCGCCTCTGCAGCAGCCCCTGCCTTGGAGACGCCTGGTGGAGTGACGTGGTAGGGACGCGATGGAGGGAACACACTCGACGCTTGTGCGCGGAGAAATGCACCACCACCGCTCCTCTACTGCATCGCTCGCCACCTTCTTAGCTTTGCTTTGAGTTGCTCCGTGGCCACCATGCCCTTTTATAGGCACGGTGGAGAATCCTGCCGCCGCGCGCACCGAGCCACCGCGGCACACGTGGCGTCGATACTCTCCTGCCGTAAGAACCTTGAAGCGGTCGCCATGCACCAGTGGCTGCCCGCTAGACGACACGGCCCGTGAGACCTCCACGAGTATCACAGTGTGTCTGACCCCTAACCTTATCCTGCATGTCAGATCCTTACCAAGCCCGAGATGCACGAAAAAAGGTACACCACAGATAGCCCTCCTGCCTCCCAGCCCCCGGGCACAGAAGGGTCGATACCAAACTTGGGTGTGAGCGCTCTCCTACTCCCAAGACGCAGCTGCTGCGTGGTGCGCGTTCCGGGGAACCCGGTAACGGCACGACCTCGTGTCGAAGTGATCCGGCAACGGGACTTTTTTTCCGAAGCTCCGGCAGCCCCCTGCTCATAGCCAAGGATGGAAAGAGGCTTCTGTGCACCTAGAGCAGGAGACAGAAGAAAAAACATGCAATAACGAGACAACATGAAATTCAAAGGAAATTACTTATGTTTATTCATAGAAACTAGCGGATTACAATCGGGGGTTGCCCGGCTACACTAGTTCGAGAGGCATGCTGCAGCAGCATCACCTGTGGGACAGGCTCCGCCGCTTCACGGGTAGAACTTGCGCAAGATGTCGTAGCCCGGGGCTTAGACACCGGGGATGCGAGGCACACCCTTTTTGGTTTGGCAGTGGGCGTCGGGGATCGCTCCGGCGATCGCCGGCGAGGCCAATGACGGGTGCTGCAATGCACAAGTCGGTTTACCCAAGTTCGGGCCACCCAGAGGTGTAAAACCCTACGTCCTGCTTCTGAGTGTTTATTAGCCAATGAACAAGCGTTTACAAGGTTGCCGGGGGAGCCCCCGAGCGCTCTCTTCCCTTTCTGCTAGGTGGCTACTTGCTACTTCTGGACTAAATCTCTCGGGATTGCAACCTACGCTCGAGCTTAACCTTCGGAAATCGGAACCCCCTGGCCGGTGGCGCGGGTCCTCCTTTTATACTCAAGGGGATACCGCAGGTGCCACAGTCTGCATGGGGGACGTGCCCTAGGACACGCGTCGAACAGAGGCCTTTGGCAGCTGCCTTCGCTGCGCTGGCATGCATGCACGGTGAGACGCACTGTAGCTAGGGCCACATGTGCCCTAGATTCACTGCGGGCTACTCACTGCAAGCTACTCACTGCAGGTTGACTAGACGGGTAACCTCCTCCCTGTCGGAGCATTTAATGCTCGGCTTGTGCCACACTCCACGCTCTGACCAGCCCTGCACAAAAGGAGCCTGTCGGGCAGCCACGTGGCGTCGATACTCTGCTTGCTGGGCATCGGCCCTGTTGTAAACGCCTGCGCCAGGAAACACTCTCCCCGGCAAGTGGGCTTCCCGGGGGGGCGTCCTGACGGGGATCTTCACGCTGTCTTCCGAGGTAACCCCCGCAGCTCTCCCGGGCAGCTCGCACCGCGCTGCCTAGGGTGCCGTCCTTGCAGGAAGCAAGTGAGGCGACCCACGCGTTGAGCAACGGTGGTACCCCGGGTGCCAATGGTGCGACACGAGCCGTCCGATCTTAAGGCTAAGGGGCGCCCTCAACCGTCGGATCTTCCACTTAATCCCGAACCAGTATCAGGCCCAGTTGGGCTGAAGCCCAACTGTGGCCCAAGAAGTCGGCCAGTTTAAAAAAAAGGAGAAGGTGGCGTGCCCGAAGGCGGCCAAGGCTCCGGCCCACCTCGCACCCGCACGCGCGCGAAGCCGGTCCAGCTAGCCCACACGGCTGGCCTGTTTCGCGAGTTTTGCGGAAAAACCCAGGACTTTGGGGAAATTGCCAATAAGACCCCAAAAATTTCGGGGAGGCCCGCACGGCCCTTGATTTTTGCAAAAAAGTCCTCCTGGACCCCAGATTTCTCACAGAGAGGCTCCTAGGGTCCCGGATTTTTGCTAAAATACCCCCTGAAACTCGATTTCTCGCAGAGAAAATCGTCGTAGGCGTGGAATTTCCCCGAAGCGTCGCCAAGGCTCATGTTCTTTGCAAGAAAACCACCTAGTACCTCCGTTTCTCACAAGGAAGCTTGCCAGGGAATCCATCAAAGACACCATCATACAAGAACGAGAAAAAGGATCAAAAGTCTCGCATCAAAGGTTGACCCGAAGGCATTCTCAATGCCTCCAGCTCAAGCGGGCTACTGTTGTAGTAAAATAAAATGCTTATATGGGCCGGGCCGTAAATCCTACGTGGCGACGACTAAGTCAACATTTCCTAAACATGAGTCAAGACACCCACGTGGTGCAGTCAATCCTAAGTGGCAAAGGAAGACAAGTCAACGAGTCAAACCTCTCATACCATGGTCAAAGGGTGGAATGAGTTAGAGTAGGGGTCAAGAAAGGTGTGGGGATGAGGCTTTTGGTCCATGGTGGACCATGGACCAACCTCACTTTCCCCCTCATGGTGCACACAAAAGTTATGGACCAAGGAGCTACTTTTACCATTTTGCCCTCACTTTTCTCTCTCACTTAAGGGTAGTCATGGTCTTTTGTCATGGACCCCTAGGCTATAAATACCCCCCATGGGGGCATGTACCATTCACTCTCACTTGAATAAACTCAAGGGGAGAGGGCTAGAGTGCTCCCTCTAAGGTTCGCTTTCGCACGCCGCTCTCGACTGAAAGTCGATCGGTCTCGAGGAAGCCTTCTAGAGGACTCTAGTTTCAAAGATCCGAGCTAACCTTGGTTGGCACGGGCTCGAAGGAGAAGGGGTTGGGTTAGAGTTCCGAGGGTATCCTAACCTCGATACTTGGAAAGACGCGTTCGGTCCAAGTACGAGGCGGCCCTGACGAATCTCTCGCTAAAAGGTATCTTGGGAAGATCCGCTCGGCCCAAGCCCTTAGCTAACAACCCCCTCGAAGCCTTTCCTAACATAGGATTAAGTCGCACCCGCAGGGTCGACCGAACCTATTCAAAAAATATCGACGTGTCAACTTGTCCAAGTGTACGACGACCTTCACTATAAGGCCGGCGTACACGCACTACTTTTATACCCGCACTTGTGCCATCGAACATTGGCACCCCTTACTCTAATTGTTGTCGAGAACAACAACGGGGGTATTTGTTGTACTCCGTAGCTAATTAATGTATCAGATGAAAACACCTATTTAGTATAAAAAATCAATCATAGCGATTATATTTGATATGAAAGGATAACTTGAGGTTTCACCTCTCATCTGATCTGTTTATTCGGTAGATAGTTATGATTGGAATTTTTTTCTAATTAGAGATTTTGACTTGATACGTATCTTTACTGTACTAGCAGGGATGCCCGTGCGTTGCAACGTAACAAAAAAATAAAATGATGCACTCAGAGACATGCATCAAAACATTCTCTCTTTGGTCTTCTTTGACGACCACCACCAAACATTCCTTTAAAAAAATGTTTATTCCCAATATTTTGTCTCTGTAGCCGAAATGCGTCGTGCATTCGTATTTCCAGGAATTGCAACTTAATTCGTCTTGCCTGGGAAAGCCTATGCATAGTAACTTCAATTTATATTGCACAAAATTTAATATCCGGAACCGATAAAGATTTGTTATTTTATTGGCATATGTAGTTGTTATTTTATTTTACTGCAATTTTTATTGTGACCAGTTCGGCTGCCTGACACTAGTTCTAATTACATATCGACTTTTTATTTGTCAAATTAATCTTGACCCAACGATAACTTTGATTGCACGTCTAGACTTTTGTAATTTGTTCATTTTGTAGGTTACATATTTTGTTTATCACTCGCTGCCGATAATTTTAGAAGTTTTTTAGGTAATAGATTTTTGATTCCTTAATTAGATGCATTTATAATTCCGTAAGAATTCATATTCGTCGTGTATCTAAATTGGTTTGAAAATTTAAATTTTTTTAATTATTATTGTTAAGGTTTCTGTACTTCACTGTATATATAAAAGATTCCACCTATACGATGCAAATTCCGCTTTAGATATGTTTGTACCTAGGGATACCGGCAGGCAGGTGTTTTGCACCATACAACCTCATCTATTATCAATACCCTATCACTCACACTCTGCTTCCATCCTGCACCGTGGTTCGCTCGCCGAGTGCATGCTGTCGCTTCCGCCTCTCCTCGCCGTGCTCTGTCAGCCGCGGCCCGCTTCTTCAGTCTCCTCTCATGCCTGCTGCTCATGTCCCACATGTTAATGAGTCATCTATTTTTTTCCCTTCCTTCTCCTCTCACGCTTGCTGCACTGCTTCCTCCTCCCATGCCTGCTGCGTCCCGCGCATGCACGTCGCTTTTATTTGCGCAAAATCCTGCGTTCTTGCGCCTGCCGCGAGCTCGTCTGCGCGTCGCTCCATCGGCCTGCCGGATATCTGCCTGCGCAGCCGCCTTCTCGTCCTGACGCCAATCTTCACGCGCGTCTGCCTTGCCGGTCTTCACGCGCGCCGCCTGCCTGTTTGCACGCTGCTCCACCGGACACGGGAGCGTTCGCCGGCCACTTAGGTCCACGAACGAATCTCATCTAGATCTTTAGGTTATACCACATACCGAGATATCCCGTGATATGTTATATATAGCAGTCAAGTTTGATTTTCAATTGGATTGTAATCACGGTAGTTTGATTTCCAATTGGATTGTAACACATACCATGATTACAACAATATTTTTTTTGTCGTACGATTGCCTTTTTATCTTGGGTATTACCAGATTGAATTCCATGTGTAGCAATGGGTTTGGACTGTATACATACCGAGTTTGTTTTGATTTCGATTTATTTGTTTGTCTCCGTAGCAGTCCAATTGGATTTCCATACTCCCGCAAAAAAGTGATTGATTTGTTTCCGTAGCTGTCGGTTGTGAAATCTGGACTATAGAACAAAGCTAGACCGATAACTTTTACAAAATCTTGGCCGTAAAATTTCTGCTACTTTAATATGGAAAGTTGACAGACGACGGTGAAAGAAACGGTTCGTTCTGGACTATAGAACAAACCTAGACCGATAGTTTTTACAAAATTTAGACCGTAAAATTTTTGCTACTTTAATATGAAAAGTTTGACAGACGACGGTGAAGGGAACGATCCGTACTTTTTAGATAGGTACAGATTAGCATTGAGATGTTCGTAAATCATTAGATATACATATTTAAAACTAAAATTCTTCTAGACAAGATACACCAGTAGAACTTAGAATAATCTTTAGCTCTTCTAAAGTATCATGCGGCATGTTTCGATCGTTTTATATATCGCTATATATACATTTTTCTCCCGATCTACCAAATGGACATTTGAATTTTATGTGTTCACGTTTTGCTTGCTTTCTTCTAACTATTCCATCCGATAGATAAAAAGTGTCGCGCATTTTATACTAACTTAGTACAAATTTTGTATTAAGTGGGTGACACTTTTTATGGATTGGAGGGAGTAATATTCAAAATATCATAGTCTACACTTAATTTTTCTTCCTTGGAGTTAGTAGAATTCTCCATTAAATTAAAGCAATCCATAGAAGAATTATTTGGCTTTTTTTGGGAGATACCACACGCACTGGACCGATTTTAACCGAGAACTCGGTGTGCTTTTAACATTCACAGGCCACAATGCAAGATGCCTGGTGTTGGGGTTCAGAGACCAAATAATCTAGAATGTAACAATCATTCGTTAAGGGACAGACACGGACTTCTCCTGGCTAACAGTGCTGCATGCAAGAGACTTGCTTCAACGGCTAATAAAGACCTGCGAGCGAAAGACAGAGATAACGATGGGTGTGATGCGATGGGCTTGCTACTAAACAATAGACTCATGAACCATGCATGCATGGACAGATATATATAGCTAGCTATCGACATTGACAATTATCTAGCACAATAAGTCTCGTGATCCACGCTGTGAGCGATGGGCGATAATTAGCACAACAAAGCCTGTTTATATGATATGGAATGCGCAGTCCATGGATCAATACGGATGCTGATAATCAGTGCAATGGGTCTCCGTATAAAGACCCTCGAACAACTTGCTTGCAACGGGCCATGGATCGATAAGTACGGTGATCGATAAGCACGAACAAACCGTGTTCTGTCAGTACAACCGCTCCAGACAGTGTATATATCCACTGCCTTGTTTTTCTTTTAAAATTTGCGCTGTAGGATCGAGCTGATGGTGCGTAATAACTACCTCGAGCCCTAAACAGGGTATATTGCACGTTGCTTTTGGGATGGAAAGAGAAACACGACCGATGCATGACCGAGACGCACGACCCTGACCACATGTGGCGCCACGCACGTCGGGTGCGATGATCATGTCGCCCTCGGGTCTCGATCGTTGCCCCCGGTTGGGACATTTCTGATCTGTTCGGTTGGCACATACATGGCAATATTGTTGCCGTCTGGATTGCTTCTAGGCCGGCCGGTACGTTCTGTCTTCTTGAAAAGGTATGATAAACCACCGGTGTACTTATCGTCCGGTTCTTTTCGCCTTCCTGGACCGCTTTCTCCAAGCTTCGATCCTGAAGCAGCCACCTAAATTTGATTAGACTTTCAAACTAATTTGGCTAAATTACTTTGTAAGTCTAGCGTAATTTGGAATGCGGCTTCTCCAAAAACAAACTAGGAGAAGGCAGCTTCTTGGAAAAGCAGGGGATAGAAGCCGAAAAGAACGCAACCATCTGGTGCAACAGAGTGTGGCGGAATGTGCTCCTAGAATAATGTACCAGCGCACGAGGCTAAGACTATAACATACATGTCTGAATTAGTGAATTTACCTGTTCTCCCGTGCGCATTTGAATTATGTTATGAATTTACGCAATTTGATCATTGCAGAAAGTAGACGGAAGACAATATTTATTAACGAGGTTCAACATCACAGCCTACATCTCAGAGGCATGCTTAATGAGCTGTACGTACTAAATCGACATACTATGAGCGAATACAAATGCAGTTTAAGCCGTCAAAAGCATCATACCATGCCGTGGCCGGTCCACCCCTTCCATGGGTGTCGGATCATCCTCTCGTGATCGATCTTGTTTTGTAGCAAGTGGTTTAGACGTGTTTTGTTCATCTTATATGTTTTGTTCATCTTCTCTACTAGCTAGTTTGTATGGCTAGTTTTGTTGTCGCTGTCGAACAACACACAGAGTAGAGGGTACCAATGCTCGTTGGTACAATGCGTAAAGTAAGTAAGACGTATATGATGGTCTTATAGCGAGGTTATCTTATACTTAGACAAGGTTGACACACTGATATTTTGTGAAGAAATTCGGTCGACCATGCATGCGGGTGCGACTTGTCATATGTTGAGAAAGACTTCAAGAGGGTTATTAGCCAAGTGCTTGGGCCGAGTGGGTTTTTCCGAGTCACCTTTAGCAAGAGATCTACCGAGCCCGTCTCGTACTTACACCGAACCAATCTTTTCAAGTATCAAGGTTAGAGTACCCTCAGAATTCTAACCCAACACCTTCTATCTCGAGCCCGTGCCGACATTAATCGCCACGAAGCCTCGAGACTAGAGGGGGCACTCTAGCCCCTTTCCTTTGAATTTATTCAAGTGAGGATGAATGACTACATCCAATTCATGGAGTGGTTTATATAGGCTAGGTGTTCGTGACAAACGACTATGACTGCTTTTAATGGAAGAGAGAAAGTAGAGACAACTGTGGAAAAAGCGAATTTTGCTCCATGACTTCATGGCACATCAAGTGGAAGGATGGTATGGTCATGGTTAACCGTGGACCATAGACTTCCTCCATCGTTCTTCTACCTTTTTGTTTCTAGCCTCTTGGCCTTGTTTCTTTTATTCCATTTAGTTCTTTCCACCTATTTGACCATGGCAAGGAGGTTTGACTTCATTTGACTGGTGCCATGTAAGCTAGACCGTGTTGGTTGACATGTTGACTTCAGCTAAAAAATGTTAACTTTCTTTGTCACGTGGGATTTATGGGTCGGCCATGTCAGGGATTTATTTTACCTCAGACGAATTTATTTCACGTTGTTGTGGCCATGATTTGTATACTGTTTTTTTTATTGATCATACCTCACGGTAAATTACTCATATTATCAATAGTAGACAAGCGAGACATACACGCCCTTTTTAGAACGTGCCACCCTGTGCCCTGATCACGCTACAGCTACTCATGGCACGGAGAGCAAGCTGAGCATCAACTTATCTCCTACAGTAGTGACGTGTGTGACTGACAACCCACATGTTTATTTCGAACTAGCGGACAACCGATCGATCGAGGCGTAGACACACGTCCCCCCTTATTAGAACGCTCGTAGTTTCAAGCTCCTCCATTCAGAGCATCAACTTACTTATCTCGCCCGGTGACTCCGTAAAACCCAAATGTCGCCCCCACCCGCAGCCCCCACCAACCTCACCGGCGCCGGCGCCGGCACGGAGGAGCCGTTCCGCGTGTTCGTGGGGTACGACTCCCGCGAGGACATCGCGTACCGCGTGTGCCGCCGCTCGCTGCTGCGCCGCTCCTCCATCCCGCTCGAGATCATCCCAATCGTCCAGGACGAGCTCCGGTCAGCGGGGCTGTACTGGCGGGAGCGAGAACCCACGGAGAGCACGGAGTTCTCCTTCACCCGCTTCCTGACGCCGCACCTCGCCGGCTACCGCGGCTGGGCGCTCTTCATCGACTGCGACTTCCTCTTCGTCGCCGACGTGGCCGAGCTCGCCCGCATGTGCGCGGCGGCCAAACCTCGCCACGCCGTGCTGTGCGTGCACCACGACTACGCGCCCAAGGAAGCCACCAAGATGGACGGCGCCGTGCAGACGCTGTACCCGCGCAAGAACTGGTCCTCCATGGTGCTCTTCAACTGCGGGCACCCCAAGAACCGCGCCGCGCTCACCCCGGACGAGGTTAGCACCCGGTCCGGCGCGCACCTCCACCGCTTCGCCTGGCTCGATGATGATGAGGTCGGCGAGGTGCCGTTCGTGTGGAACTTTCTCGTGGGCCATAATCGGGTTGACCCGGACGATGTGGCCGGGACGACGCCGCGCGCCATTCACTATACTTCCGGTGGGCCGTGGTTCGAGCGGTACAAGGACTGCGAGTTCGCCGACCTTTGGATCCAGGAGCGGGATGCCTACGAGGCTGAAGAGAAACAAGACGACGATGTGGCGAAACCCATGGCGGCAGCACCAGTGCCATCGCCTGCCGTTTCCGTGGACGCGTGAATGAATAATGATGCCAGACGACGGGTGGCTGTCAAGACTGAACTGCATGTTTAGCTTGTTCCTCTTGTCGCTGTGGGATCATCTCCTAGCGTATGTGTTTGTTGTTGTTTACTGTTTACTGTGATACGTAATCAAGTCATAGTGTGACGTATTATCGTGTAATAAAGCCCGTGAGGCCCAAGTGAACAATGCATGCTCTCCTTGCTCGAAGATTTCGCACATGTGAATTG